>NC_080674.1:706000-1059000 GCF_030445035.2 Dasypus novemcinctus
GATTTAAGACACATGAATACCTTCAATCTCCTTGAATCCCTGGGTCTAAGACGTGTTTCTTGCAGACAGCATATAGATGGGTCATATTTCCTTATCCAATCTTCCAGTCTGAGTCTCTTGACAGGTGAGTTTAATCCATTGACATTTAGTGTTATTACTTTGAAGGAATTATTTATATTAGCCATATTTTCTTTGGATTTGTGTTTGTCATATTCTGTTTGATTTTCTTTTTCTGTTTTTGTCTTTGTAGTTGCTCTTACACTCTCCTCCAACTCTGTCTCTCTTGTTTTTTTCTTTCTTCCTGCAGAACTCCCTTCAGTATTTCTTGAAGGGCAGGATTCTTATTGGCATACTCTCTTAGTTTCTGTTTATCTGTGATGGCCAGGCCCTGGGCCTCAGCAGACTTGTAGTTCCTACCCTCTGGTTTCTTGGACTTACCCTGGCCAGCTGACAGGGAGGTGAAAAGGGTCAACCACCACAGCAGGAAGCCAAGAGTGCCTACAGCAGCAAGCAGGAGAGTCCATGTGGATCCATCATCCATGTGGAATCTAAGCCCCCTCTTTTTTTTTTTTATTGATTTTGTAAAAATATTACATTAAAAAAACAATATGAGGTCCCATTCAACCCCACCACCCCCACCCGACCACTCCCCCCCCCCCCCCCAGCAACACTCACTCCCATCATCATGATACATCCATTGCATTTGGTAAGTACATCTCTGGGCATCTCTGCATCTCATGGTCAATGGTCCATATCATGGCCCATACTCTCCCACATTCCATCCAGTGGGCCCTGGGAGGATTTACAATGTCCGGTGATTGCCCCTGCAGCACCATCCAGGGCAACTCTAAGTCCCAAAGGCGCCTCCACATCTCATCTCTTCCTGCTATTCCCCATACCCATATCAGCCACCATGTCCACTTTTCCCACTCCACTCCAATGCCACCTTTTCTCTGTGGACCTTGGATTGGTTATGTCTGTGGCATCTCTATGTCAAGAGGAGGCTCAGATTCCACATGGATACTGGATGTAATCCTCCTGCTTTCAGTTGTAGGCACGCTAGGCTCCATGGTGTGGTGGTTGTCCTTCTTCAACTCCATCTTAGCTGAGTGAGGTGAGTCCAATAAATCAGATTGTAGGAGCTGAAGTCTGTTGAGGCTCAGGGCCTGGCTATCATATTTTCAGTCCAGAGATTCAAATCCCCTAAATATATCTTAAACCCCACCACCAACTACAATTCCAGTAAAGTAGCATGAAAGTCTAATGAAAAGAGATTCCATCTGAATCCAGGTTTCATCATGCAGAAACACCAGCTCTGAAGAAGGGCCATCTGACATGGCAGTGAACCCCATCTGCCACGACCATATAGCCTGTGGGTCTCTTTAGCCCTCAAAGGAACCAATACCTGGGGTTGTATCTACTTCATCTGTCTCTTAGATTCTGCTCAGTTGTGCATAAGGGCAATCCTTCTGACAGCCTCCAGACTCTTTTTTAGAGACTCGTAGCCATATAAACTCATTTCTCCTTTCCATTTCCCCCTTACATTAGGTCAAACAGCATTTTAAAGTCATGTTATTATATGTAGACAGGGATATTCTGCTAGATCTGCATTGAATCTTCAATTCAAGGTCATTTTCCAGTTGCATCATCAGTTGGTACTTGATAGTGATCCCTCGGTGCCAGGGAGGCTCATCCCCGGGTGTCATGTCCCACGCTGGGGGGAAGGCACTGCATTTACATGTTGAGTTTGGCTTAGAGACTGGCCACATTTGAGTAACATAAAGGCTGTCAGGAGGAAATTCCCAGGCACAGTGCTGCTCTAGGCCTTGTTCTTAATGATGTAGAGGGGGACTGGACATAGCCATCCCGGGTCCACAAGATGGAGGACTAGAGTATGGATTAGAGTGTACTTGCTGGTATTCTACTATGGAACTATTGTGATTAGTAAGGGAAGCAATTGTAGTAGTGATGTGGAGAGGGTGGCCACAGTGGCTGCTGATGGTCAGGAGAGGGAAGAAGAGGTACGGTGTGGGGGCATTTTCAGGATTTGGAATTGTCCTGGGTGGTGCTGCAGGGATGGATGCTGGATGTTGTGTGTCGTGTCATGGCCCACCGGGTGGACTGGGGGAAAGTGTGGACTGCAATGTGGATCGCTGTCCACGGATTACAGCGGTTCTTCAGAATGTATTCGCCGGGTGCAGTGGATGTGCTGCAGTGATGGGGGAATTTGTTGGTGTGGAAGGGGTGGCATGGATGGAGTGGGGGGTATATGGGGACCTCATATTTTTTCAATGTAACATTTAAAAGAAGATAAAGAAGAAAAAAAAGACACATGAATATTTTAAGTTAAAATAATTTCTAATGACGCGTTTTCTCACCTCCCCCCACCACTTGCATGCTTTCAAAATCCTTCTGTTCTTGATGCTCACCTGCCGCTTCCCACCTTTCCTACATGAGAGCTCCTTGAAAGCAAGAATTAACTGTCATTTGGGATTTTCTCACATGTGTTTTCAAGCAACTCACTGGATGGGAAATGTACAGCTCAGAGTTTGTGCATAGTAGGCAAACCTGGATGACAGGAGAAGGGATAATCAGGTCAACAGCATGTTGGGAGAAAGGAAGCTGGCATGCTGGCTCGAAGTATGGTGTCTGGAGTCAGGCCTCTGGGCTGGAAACCCCACTCATAGCTTTGCTCATTGTAGCAGTTTGCTATGGTTATGAATTCCAAAAATAGATATTGGATTATGTTTGTAATATGGTCTGTACCTGGGTGTGATTAAGTTATGATTAGGGTTTTGATTGGGCCACGTCATTAGGGCGTTGAGTCCCCACCCCTTGGTGGATGGGGACTCACAGATAAAAGGTAGCAAAGGACAGAGTTGGAGGTTTTTGATGTTGGAGTTTTGATGTTGGAGTTTGATGATGAAGCCTTAAGCTGGAGCCCTGGAAAGTAAGCTCACAGAGGAAAGAGAAGCAAGCCCAAGGAAGAGAGGAACCCTGAACCCAGAAAGAAGCAAGACCCTGGAAAGGAGGAACCCAGGAAGCCTGAACCCTCACAGACGTTGGCAGCCATCTTGCTCCAACACATGAAAACAGACTTTGGTGAGGGCAGGAAATTATGCTTTATGGCCTGGTATCTGTAAGCTCCTACCCCAAATAAATACTCTTTATAAAAACCAACCAATTTCTGGTATTTTGCATCAGCACCCCTTTGGCTGACTAATGCATTCATTTTTTGACCTTGACTGAGGCTCTTAACCTGTCGATGTTCAAAGGGTTTGGAAAGGAATAAGTGGGGAAATTTGCAAAGTATCTAGCTGGCATGTTAAAAATTCCTGACCAGAAACTCTCCAAATCAAAGACGATTGCCAGTGCCCAGTGAAGTGTGTGTTTTATTAGGTGGTTGGTCCTGTTGTTTAGTGAATGACTCTGTCCACATCCAAGGTTCCTGGAACCTTGTCTTGGAAGGTCAGTGGAGCTGAGCACACCAGTGAGACTGGAGGTCTGCGGTGTCCACCCAGGCTGGGTCTGCAAGCGCCCTCAGCAGGGAGGGTCTCCTAGGTGACTGTCTACCCCCAGTGGGTCTGGTCACTTGGAGTGGCCATGAGCTTCTCCTTTTAAAGCCAGGCCCTAGGTCTGATTCTTCAATACTTGCTCTTCTCAGCATGGTTTCCCACATTCTTCATTCCGTGGTATTGTGGGATCTAGATGGTTTATTAAACTTGAAGTGCTGTGCGACCTTGAGATGTTCCCATCCTCAGGAAATGCTCTTCTGGCACTCTCTGCAATTGGCCCTGGAATCATCTGTGAGGTTAATTGAAAGATAGTCCCAGGTGAGACGTGGTTTGGCTGCACCATGGACATTTTTGCAGGAAGGAATTCAAGAAGAAGGAAAATAGCATTTGGTGGGACATAAAGACGACAAGCGGTGGAATCACAAAGCCCTGGAGTGTGGTGCCAAGACGGGGCTGCTTGCAGCAGCATCCTGGGCTGCAAGGGGGGCTGAGGCTGAGGCCAGCCCCGGGTAATGAAAAGCCTGAGTCTGAGCCCACGGGAGGATGGGGCGTTTTATGTGAAAGGCAGTGGAAAAAGGAAACCTGAAGTTGAATAAGCAAAGGCAAAAATGGGCCGCCCTTCATTTTGAAAGCCCTGGCACAGGCCACTCACCCTGGCACCAGTGAGAAGGTGCCTTGTGGAGGAGGCAGCAAAGCCCCTGTCGTCCTGACACTGGTGTGGACGCTGACCAGCAGGTGACGGTCAGGATAGTTTCCTGGGCCTGCCCCAACAATATGCCACAAACGGGGGGGCTTAAAACAACAGATAATTCATTGTCCTGTGTGTATTAGTTAACCAAAGAAGTTGGGTTTTATAAAGGGTATTTATTTAGGGTAGGAGCTTACAGATACCAGGCCATAAAGCATAAGCTACTTCCCTCATCAAAGTCTATTTCCACTGTTAGAGCAAGATGGCTGCCGATGGCTGCCAGGGCTCAGGTGTCCAGGTTCCTTTCTTCCTGGGGCTCTTTTCTTTCTGGGCTCGCTCTCTTCACGTGACCTAGTAAGGTTTATACTTGCATCGCATCTCCTTTGCTCATGGATGGTCTGGCCTCACTCGTTTCAAGGTGTGGTCCTCTATGTTTTTCTCATCGTCTACTTCTAGTCATGTTTCTATCACATAAGCTTGAAGGTTCTGAACAAGCTGTGAGAGCTCCTTCTACACGTGGAATGCTTCACCTCATGCTCTTTCCTCACTATAGACTATACTTTCCCCAACTCTGCAGGCCAAGCTCATCATTTTTTCATTTCTAAATCAACTCTCCCCTCCTCTGTAAAATCAGCCACATTAGAATTAATGGATCTCTCTTCTGACTTCCCACTGAGCAGCACTGTAGCTCTTTATAAATATTTTCTCCTCATTCAATAGCTAGTTGTGTTTTTGCTTGTCTGGACTGTAAGTTTCTTGTGTGGGGTCAGGATGGACCCAGCCTAGAGTTCAAAGGGCTCCATATGCTGCCTTGAGCACACAAGGGCACCCATCACTTTTGACTAGCACAACTCTAGATATTCAGACTTCATGACACTGAGTTTCATTGCTCAGAATATGTTCTCTTACTTTCTACCTTCTTCCCTTGTTCTGGATTTGTGGGTGATTCATCATGGTCTAGCCTTGAAATCAGAAACCATGATAAGTATGTAGATAGAAAGAATTTAATATAGGGAATTGGTTAAACAGATGCTGAGAAGTAAAAAAGTAATGTGGGAACACTGGAGCCATGCAAACCCAGAAGATGCTTCAGCCCTCTCCTGGGAGAACACAAAGGCTGGAGGGTGGCACCACACAACGGGGGCTCAGACCCTTGAGCAGGGTGTGCCTCGCCGTGAGTTAGATGCCACTGCTTCTGAGTGCACAGGGGTTGTGGAAGCTGGACATGACCTCCAGCCAGGAGCAGCCAGAGCAGCAAAGAGGAGATGCAGCTTCCCCATCCTCCAGGCCTACACCCTGTCAGTGTCCCTTGCTGGTAGAATCTAAAAGGTAGCAGCTGGCAAAGCACTGGTGCCATTTACTGTTCTGAGGCATCTCAAAGTAGAGTTTACTGTAGAAACATGAGTTTGGAGTTGAGAGAGAATAACTTACTAAATGCAAGAAGCTTCAGGGGATGGGCATCTAAATTATTCCTCCGTGAAATGGAGAGAGATAGATTATCTGAAGATGTTTAAAATGAAAAACAAAACACAGCCCTGGTTTTAAAAATACCTGTACAGGTTTTGCTCTTACCTTCTTTTAAGAAGCAGTGGCATGATACGTGGCCTCAGACAATGCTCTGAATCCATGTGCTTCTGCTTGACCTAAATGGAGAATTCCTGATGTAGTTCTCTCTTCTCTTCCTGTCTGTTCTCTGGAAGAAGATGGCAGTGACAGGATGGTCATTTTCATTAGGAAAGACGGTTAATTACAGTCACATAAACTCCCTTTTCTATCAGTTATTCCGTGTGATTCAAGGAAAAGGTGGATGGACATCTGGCTAGTTCTTACTATGCTACTTCCACAACAAATGGTTCTCTAACCCATAAGGAGTTAAAAAACAAAAAAACAAAAAACATTGCATTCTACTGACAGAGGCTGATTAAAACGAACAACAGGTGAAAACAACTGAAAACTACCCATCTTTATTTCAGGTCCACTTTCTGCCACTGGCCCAGTAAAGGGGATAACTGAGAGCCCTTGGACTGGTCTGTGATGGAAAGTTTTGCGTGCACTGTAAAGTCACCTTTGCCTCTTTATGAGCCCCCTTGTACTAGTGATGTTTTGTTAGATCTAAATGCCTGAACAACAGGGTTTCATCCCAGTGGATTAGTTGGCGTAGCCTTGAACCCATCATGTGCACAAAGAGGAATGCTTAACTCTAGTGATGTTTTCCTTTGTTCTTTCTCCTCTGGCTAAGTTCTCTTCCTTGTGAAAGAAGGAGAGTAAGACAGGAATTTTTCCACTATGGAGATGTGTCAACCCGAGCAAGAGAGGTGGAAATTCTTGCTTGGTATCTCATTTTCAACAGAAAAGCCAGGTGCAGGCCTTAGGCTCTCAGCTCTCTGCCTTCTCCATGGACCACATGGACCACAGCTTGGAAGGAAACAGAATGAGCAGCTCAGAGGAGCAATCCAGGGCTCCAAACTTGACTCTTGGCCTCGGCCTCCTTCCTGGTCTCATGGCCTTGGGGCGATTCCCTGGTTGTCCTCAGCTTCTCTTTGCTTGAGAGGACACTTGCAGACACTGTGATAAACCAGCTGTTAAGAGGATGACTCTTAAAAGGCTCTTCCAGGGAAGCGAAGGCTTAAAATGTACAGGGTTCCTATTTTGAGCCATGGAAATGCTTAGGTAATGCATGGTGGTGATGGTAGCACAACATTATGGACATAATTACCAGCATTGAAATATACACGTATGAACATGGTTGGAAGGGGAAATGTGAGGGTGTATGTATAGTAACAGAATGAAATTTTTAAAAGTCCAAGGAGCTGCACTACACAGTGAACCCTAAGTTAAAGTGGAGTACAGTTCATGCTACAATTACAAAAATGTGTTCCATCAATTGTAACAAACATTCCACATCAATGTAAGGTGTTAATAATAGGCTGATAATGGGAGTCCTGTATTTTAGTCATGTTTCTTCTGTAAACCCACAACTTCTCTAATAAAGGAAAAGAAAAGCTCTATGTGATGGAGCAATGCCTCACAACAATGCCTACAGCCAGCACTGGAAAGAAAACCCTTGAGTTGCAGGGGCTGCAGCTCGTGTTTCCTTGGCCAGGTGATGTGGTCTCCATGAGGAGCTTCTCGCCTCACTCCCAGCAGCACAGCCCATGCCTTACTGTCCACACGTGACTCGCCAGTTCGGCTTTATGTGCACAACCTCCACTTAAGAACAAGCATGTGGCACAAGCACTCAAAGGCGTGTGTCATCCATGGAAAAGAGCTCCAGCTGCGGTCCAAGCATGATAGTGATCCTGGTTGAGGTCGTTGTAGCAGCTGACTTTTGCTGAACCTAACTCTGAGCTGGGCATCATCCTCAGTCAAGCGTATTTTGCAGATCTTGACTGGTGTCCTTTTATTAAGAAGTCAAAGAACAGGTAGGTGTAAACATTCCCTCAAGTAACGTGACTTCTTCGTGCTGCATAAGGCCACAATCAGGTACTCTCCCAAAGCCTGAAAATCCAGAGAGAAGTAAAAACCAGCTGTGGGGAAGCTGCCTCCCCCCGATGGGAGGGCCGGGGCATCGCCAGGTGCAGAGGACTTCCAGGGCTCTCCACGGGGGACGCAACCCCTGTTCAAGAGGCTGCTGGCATCAGGGGCCTGCCATGGGTCCCACACGCCAGCCTCCTCGGGGAACACAGCATTCGCAGCCACACGTGCTTCAGAGTCCAGGCCACGTACAAGGACTGCCGCTGAGTGGTTTCCTAGAGGATTCCTGCCTGGTGAAGGCAGGCCTCCTTGAGCTGTGTGCCGCTTTGTTTTCCTTTCTTTCTATGCTTACGGATGGCAGGCAGATATGGGAGCCTCTTCCAGCATGGCATTTGAATGCAGCTAATTTTACAAGTCTCATCTGTGAAATAAAAATGACAAGAGCATTGCTCTACAGTGTGATGTTATGTAAACTAATTAACTAGGCGTTAAACATATGGAAAAATAAAAATGTCCATAAGCACATGTGTGGTATCGTAAATCCCCATCCAATGAACAAAGACATCCATCTTTACTTGGAGGGTCTGGCCTTCCTCAGCAGTTCACAAATCTTTCTCGTGAGCTTTTCTCTCCTGTGTTTGAAGCAAAACCATTTCCATACCTGCTCTGAGCAGAGGAAGAGAAGCTCTCCAGCCCTCAGCTGTGGTCCCTGTTGCAGGACCGTGGGCCATGCCCTGGGGGAGTCCCCTGTCTGCCACCCGCCGTAGCACAGCATTGGCAGCAGCTCCCAGTGGCGCAGCAGAGCTTCCAGAATGTTCTCTTGCTTCTTTTCTTTATGCCGATCACAGTAGTAGGTGCCCAATGGTCTTGAAAACATTTATACTTTAGTGAAGTTGGGGACATATGAGGACTGGCTTGGGGCCTTGCTGTCCCCTGGGTTCCACCCTCGGTGCCAGTGCTGGACCCTGCCCAGGTATAAGGGGACTCGTGGGGCGGGGGAGCCCCAGCCTCCCACAGCCGCCCGCAGCGCCTGCAGGGCCGAGTCCAGTTGCACCACTGTGAGCCTCGGTTCAGGCCTGCCCTTCCGCCCTAGGACCCCCCTCCACCCCGGGAACAGGAGCCGCCCCTCCTCAGTGCCACCAGCCGCTCCCGCTCCCCGTCTGGCCTCCAGGCCGCCTGAGTGCTCCTCCCCTGAAATCCCTTTGCACACGCTGGTTTTACGTCGTGAGTTCTGGCAGGTCCCCTTAGGGAACTGCCTTCCCAGCACCCAGCTCGCCTCCCGACTAGACATGCAGCTCCCCCGACGCTGGGCTCTAAAGCGGGTGCTCAGTGAGCACATTCGGCTTGAAGTGGGGTCCACCAGGAGGGCGGCAGGGGGCGGGTTTGACCACTGCCCTCTGCTGAGGCCCTGGGCTGGGCGCCCAGGGCCCCCGCAAAGCAGGCTCCCAGGAGCAGAAGCTCCATCCCATGCAACAGGGCATGCATCACCTGCCCGTCCAAGGCTCTGCAGCCACCAGCTCTGCATTCCTGGCCGCAGCCACCACCGCCTACCTGGGGGTGGAGGCAGGGTCTTGAGGCACTGGGCTCGTCTGCTCTTAGGCCCGGTTGTCCTGGCTGTCCTCGTGGCCTTGGGGCAGGGGGCGGGTGCAGCGCCTCGGCTTGGGGGAAACCCAGGCAGGAGCTGGGGGTGGAGCCTCGTCCAGCACGGAAGGGGCACCTGGAGGCCCACAGGTCAGCTGTGAGGCCCGGCGTCCCGGGGGCGTCCTCTGCGAGCTCCTCCCTGCACACTCTCCAGAGCATGGCAGATGGGGCTGGACTGACCGCTTCACCACTTCTGCATTTGGGGACCCTCCGCCCTGTGCCCAGGTCCACGGAGGATTCCAGACTTCCTTGGGGAGGTTCAGGCTTCGGGCCACTCTGCAGCAGGATCCGGGCCGGGCTTTGCACAGTGTCTAACAACAAATCATCTGTGAAACAAGAAGGAAAGAGCATGTGTGGGGGTGTGATGGTTAGGCTGTTGTGTCAACTTGGCCAGGTAACTGTGCCCAGTTGTTTGGTCAAGCAAGCACTGGGCTAACTGTAATCCAAGGGCATTTATGGACTTTAGTCACCATTGACTTTACTACAGTGGTAAATCACAGATAGCTGATTACAATTACATCAATCAGGGAGATTGTCATCAGCAATGAGTGACATTTTATTCAATCAGTTGAATGCCTTAGAAGGGGAAGTGATTCTCACCATTGAGTGAGAATTTCCCAGCTCATCTTTGGACAGCCAATGACTCCCAGAACTCATCAAGAACCTTCACTGGACTTTCCTTGCAGCGCCTGGTTGCACCTGCCTGCGGAGCCTGGACTTGTGCATCCCCATGGCTGCATGAGAGGCTCTTATAGAATCGCATACTATTGACAGATGTCTCCTGTGGATTCTGTTTCCCTAGAGAACCCTGACTAACACGGGGGAAAGGGGTCATCCTCCTCTGTTAATTCTTTCCCTTGACAATTTCAAAGGCGCTGGCACCGCGGTACGGGCTGGCGCTCAGAGCACGGGCTCGGCGTGGTTTTTCCTGTACGACGCAGCCGCGCGGCGGTGCCCACGGCCTTCCCCGGCCGCCGCCTCCTCTCACGCCCCCGACGCCTCCCCAGGTTGCAGTCCCTGCGTCGATGAGACAGATGACTCCCTGGGCCAGCTTCTGCTCGCAGCAGGCAGCAGCAACAGTGACTGATTGGCTGAAACATGAGGATTAATGGGTATTTATATTTCATTAAATTTTATGCTCACTGGAGAATAATGTATCACTCTCAGATATTGAAACATATGTCAACCCTATCCACTTACGTATAATTCAATTTGACTTAAATGCATTGATCAAATTTTATTAAAGTTCAATCTATCTTCCAAAAAGGCCCGCTAACACCGCCCTGTCCTTCCACGGTCACCAGATGAAAGGAGGCGACGGCTCTGTGATTCCATTTATGCCATTTGAGGGGGAAAGAGAGATGATTGGGTCTGGAATGCTCCTTACGAGGCAGCCAGGGCTGCCTGAGAGACGTGTGAGTGAGATCATTAAGCAAATTCTCAAGCAGGAGGCTTGTTAAAATGACCCCAGGGTGGGTCACATTCCCGTGCCGGGCCTCCCAAGGGAGAGGTGTCACTGCAACAGTCTCCCATGAACAGGCTGCCAGAAACGCTGGGCCGAGCATGCATCTGGACTGTGGAGTGCACCTTGCACACACACCTGGCCCCCGGGATGCACCTTGCAAGCTCACCTGGCCCCTAGGCCTGCGAGGCACACCCCGGAGGGTGCTTTGCACGCATACCTGGTCCATGGGGCACAGCTTGCAAGCATAGCGGCCCACAGAGGGCATCTTGCACACACACCTGACTCACAGAGCACACCTTGCACACACTCCTGGCCTGTGAGGGACACCTTGCACGCACAGCTGGCCCATGGCGTGCACTTGCACGCGCACCTTCTATCTTGTGAACCAGGTACCAGTGACGTGGGCTGGGTAATTCCTGGACAGCATGGATTTCTGCTCCTCGCCACTGCCTGCCTTTGCATCCCTGCTCCTCATGCCCACTCTGTTTCAAATTTTATTTTTAGTTTTTAAATAAAAATCTACATACAGTTACAGCAAGAATCACTGAAGTACGGTACTCGACAAACACCTTTAAGAATTTAATGAGGTTTTGTGTTATTTTTAAATCCTAACAAAACATGTACATATGTTCCCAAACTAAGCAGAGTATAATAAAAGAACAAGGCTGGGCATTTAATTGTAGAAATAACGTCCAGCAGAATCTGGGGACTCCCTGCTCTAGGTCAACTTGCTGGAGTTTCCCATCGTCGGTGAGGTAGGCACAGCCTCTCTGCTAGGCATGTGTGGGCTGAAGTACATCCAGCACTCCACCAGCCAGCCTGGGAACTTTTGGAAGCAAGTTCCTTGGGACCACAGATCCTCCTCTTTAAAATGAAATTCTGGTATTAGGTCAGGCTTTCTGAAACTGCATAATAGAGACAGAGTATAGATCGATGATAGAGAGAGATGATAGCTGGAAAAACTGAGAGATAATAGCTGTAGATATACAGCCATAGAGGGATATAGATTAGATAGATAGGAAGACATAGATAAATAGGAAGACAGATAGATATGGAAAATAACAGAGATGTAGATATAGATGTAAATATAGATACAGATATAGATGTAGATGTAGATATAGAATGGATAAATAATGATGTAAAAAGAAAAAAAAATGGAAGGGTTTTCATGGTCAAATTCGTTCGGAAACCATTCGGTTAAATGCATTTGACAGAACAAGAAGTTGGCACGTGGTTGCATGCCGTGTAGCACGCAGAGCCAGTGCATTCCGAGGTGTCCTGCCTTGACGCTAGAAGCCTCTTCACAAGGCACTGTCAGCATTAGACAGGGCTCCGTGGAGTTCATGAAGCACTGCTCAGGAAAAGCTGAATTAATAATCTCCAGAAAACCTTTGTGCTTGAAAATGTTACTACTTTAAATCAGGCAGTAATAGCATTTGTTGAAAGCTTTTGTTGCCCAGGTCTGTTAGAGCCAAATATATGAAGACTCAAATACCTTCAAAATTTTAAACGAATCAGTATGAAAGAAGTCTAACTTTACTTAAGCATAACTATTCTAAAAAAATCAAAATACAGCTTTAATTTCTGAAAAGGTAAAATTAATTTCCTCGAAGATACCTGACGGATATTTCTTAAGGGAATAACTCCTGTATTTCCAGTGAAGAACTTGGTGAAAGCAGGTGGACAGAGCCAAGGGCCTGCCTTCTCGGGGACATGCTGCCTGCTCACAAGTGCTACCGAGTCAGAGTCTCATCTGCAAGACAGGTCAAGTTGCATCACGTGCAACTCTGCAAATACCAGGCACAAATATTCATTAATCAGCCAAGAAGCATTTCTCAGATTCCCATGCATCGCTTGGAGCAACACTTAAAATTAAGAACACCTGGCTCACTCTAGCTAAAAGTTACCATTAGTCTGAAGAGGAGACCAAAAGGGCCACCACCTGCTTCCCCCAAGAATGTCTTCACAATGCGTGAGATGACACCATTCTTTTGCCATCACAGACATGGAGCGTTGGTGTAGGGAAACTTTTCAGATCCAGTGCGTTCAGATGTGCAGCCTCTACAAAAAATGAGAGCAGAGAGGAGAACGGCTAAAAGCACAGGGATGACAGGATGGAATTCATCAAACTCTCTTGGAGCAGCAGATACATAGGCCATGCTCCTTCTGAGCCTCCAAAGGAGAGCCAGGTGCCAAGGGAAGATGAGGTCCCCAGTGGTGGAGTCACGTCCTCTGCTGGCTCTCATCGACCAATGCCCCATCGACTGCCAAGGGCACTGCAGGGGAGGGAGGGCACAGGTGGGAGCCCTGCCGTCACTGCCTCCACCACTGCTACAACCTTGACCAGTCAGTCTTGCTCACCTGCCAGTTCTACTGCAACAAAAGCAGGGGAGAGAGTGTCAGGGGAAGCCCCTGTTTGGATACTGGCCCCTGCTCCACTCTCTGGGAAATTGTTGTTAGGAAGCGCAGCAATCCATTGACAGCCACGAACCTTGCCCCATACCTTTGGCATTCATGATCAGCTTTCCCCCCCCTCCTCCCTGCATGTTGAGACCCCCGGCTAGCCATTACATTTACATTCTGTCTGGAATCACCCTGTCTCCCACACTTGACTTGACCTCCGGTGGAGTTGAGCTTCAAGACTTCCTAAATCACCACGTTTTAGGTAAAAGCCTTCTCGGTGGCCCAGGGCATTGCACTTGTCACATGGCCTCGTAGTTGGGGGTCGCCTCATATTTGTCCCCCTGGGGACGTGAAGTCCTCCCGTGCTGCTGAGTGCCCGGTCAGTGCCTGGCCTCACGGACTAGTTGGCCTATAACCAGGGGCTTCACTTCGTGTGCAGGGAGAGGTAGTATGTGATCCCTGCTCACAGACCAGCAAGGCACTTGATACCCCCAGGGGAAAAGCAGACAAGAGTCTACAGAGTCCTAATAAAGAAGCTTGAGAAAAGCCAATAAGGATTTGGAAAATCATTCAACTTAACAAGGAGACAATGAGAGAAAGGAGACGCCACTGTGCAAATTCCAGAAGCCAGGGTTGCCAAGGATCCTGGGAAGGAAAGTTCTGAGTCCCTGTTGGCAGGAGAAACCGCCCTTTCCTTCACCAGGAATGTGTGGACGAGGTCACGTGTGGACGGGGTCACGCATGGATGAGGTCCCATGGGGACGCTGTCACTGCCTCGGTCCCCGAGTCTCCCTCAGGAACGTGAATCAGGCAAGCACTGCCTCACCTGCAGGATGACTGCTGTCCTGGAGGAGATGTGATGGATGATTCCAGATGATTCCAGAAGAAAGCCACCACCCGGTGCAGGTTAATGTCTGTCCAGGAACTTGGTTTCAGCCCAGGGAATAGTCGCCAGTGCGCGGGTAAAGGAACTCAGAAGCAGAGTGGCTTCCCGCAAGGTCCCACGTGTGTGTGTGGGGGGGTGCTGCCAACCCTGCACCCCGGCCAGGTGCACCCTCAGCGCCCTCCACCACCTGCGCTGTGGACATGGGCCCGTGGAGTTCTGATGGTGTCCACGGGAAGCCTGGGCAGTAAGGCTTGGGAACACAGAGTAAAATTGAAAAATTGTTGACTTCAGGCAAGGGGCTTAAGTGTGCTCCTGACATAAGACCCTACGAGAAATCTGGTGAGAGTTCCTGGAAGGCCAATTACTCATGGGATACTTAATTTCAAGCAGCCCTGAAGGAGCACAGGACACTGTTTGAAAATGCTGCCCTTGGCTCTAGGTGCCTAAAAGACAGGAGGCTCTTCTTGCTCAGCTTATCTCCAATAATGTTTAAGATATCCAGAATATGATCAAGAAACACGAGAAGGAAGGGAGGGAGGAAGGGAGGGAGGAAGGGAGGAAGAATGGAAAGGGAAAAGGAAAAGAAAGCTACAGAATGAGAAAAACAGTCTATTCATCCTTCTTCTCAGCCAGCTCCTTCATTATCCTCTCCAACCCCTCATCCAGGGCCAGATGTGGAGTGAGCCCTTAATGGTTTCTTTACTGTCTGGCTGACTGCAGGAATGAATGAGTTTATACTGAATTTATAATAATGCCATATAGAAGATGCTGAAATTAATCTCATTCCACTTCTTAAAATAGAAAGGGAAAAATACGAGGCTGGCTCTGGAGATGAGCCAAGAGGCTTTCCAGAAAATCACTGTGTGATGTTGATAGCTTTGTTGGAGATGTCTGCCGTTGAAGCCTGCCTGGGTGTCAACCCACACGGCCAGCCAGGAGCAACGAGGAAGGTCTGTCTACAAAGCAGTGTGTGTTGGGGGGTGGGGGCACCTGCAGGAAAGGAAAGGGGGAGACTGGGGGAAGGCGGAGGGGAGAGATCTACATTGCATTTTAGTTCACCCAATTGACCATTTTTCCAAAACCCAATTTGTGGCCCCTGGCCCTCACAGCGGGAGGAGGCAAGTCCTGGCCCTCTCTGGTCGTGATTCCTGTCCTCCCTTCTCCTTCTCTCCAGTTGCTACTAAGGAGCTTCTCCGTCTTGCCTGGTGGATCTCGAGCAGCGTGGCCTCTACTATGGTCTCCTTTCCAGGACCCTGGCGAAGAACCGTCTTGCATGGGTCATCCTCCGCCCGAGCTGTGCCGTCAGGTCTTCAGAACGGGCCCAGGCTGCCCTTTCCTCAGGGAGGAAATGCTGGTGGGGACAGCCTGGGATCAGAGGCTCGTGCCTTCCTGCCCTCTCCTCCAACAGAGGTCAGATATGGGGAGAGCAAGTGGGACCCAAGGGCTATCTCTGGCCCTCAGAGCTGCCCCACTGAGGTCACGCCTGGACTTTGCCCACCCCAGCGCCAAGGATAACATTATGTTAGAACAACATTCTGCCAGGCAGAGCCAAGAAAAAATAACGACTTGATTCCACTTGTTTACGGGGCTACATCATTTCAAAAAATGCAGCCAACCTCCACATTTGGCACTTTCAGAAACTGTGAGTGTGAACTTCCCTTAAACTTCTGAAGAAATATTCTCATGAAAATTAACTTAATTGCACACACACCCCCAAACTCACCAAATCAGCCACAGGGAAGGAGAGCCCTGGACACACTGACCAGCTTCTCTTCTCTTTTTCTCTTTATTGAGTGGGATAATGGTGGGACTGCTGGTCGACCAGCACTGTAGGGCTGCATTCAGTGGGAGTGAGGCAGCAAGCTCACACGACATCTCTACCACCCCAAGCCCACTCCCCTGAGCCCTTCTCTAGACCTGGGGACGCCTCATGGGACCGTGTGTGGCAGTGTAGAGTAGAATAGCCTCTTGGCCATGGTGCCTCAAGAAAGAAATCAATCCTATTCTATATTTTTCCCAAAGGGAGAAACCATCTTTAGTTCAGATTATGAATAAAGGGCTTTCTGTCATCCAAAACTGTTTGAAAGAGGTAGTCCCATTTTCCATCCCAAATTAGGTCTACTCTTATCAGTCAATCTACTGTAACAGTCTACAAAGAGCTCTAACTGCACATGAAGGTATTTTAATAATAAAATAACAAACATAATTAAGTCGGTCTATTAAATAGTAAATTTACTCTCCACATTTTCCTTCTGTTCCTTCTCAGCTCCCCTCGGTCTCAGTGGAGCAAGGGGAGAGCTGGGTTTCTCAGTAGCCACATCCAGGGCTGTCTCTGAACACAGTCCTGCAGCCTCAGGAATCGTTTCAGATGAAGGCACCTCACTTTTGGGAGAGCCACGGAGATACACAAAAGCATCATGTCACAGATCCCATTGTTGAAGAACCCCCTGCCCCAGAGACTTCTGGAACCCTGAACTCAGTGCCTCCAGAGGCTGAGGCAGGGGCTCCACGGGGTCGAGGTTCTGGCGTCTGATACCCGTGAACCGTGACCTTAACCTCAGCCGGGACGCGAAGCCCAGCCAGAGGTTAGCCGCGGCGTTTAACGCTCACATCCGCCTGGGCACCCACTGCCACCTGCCACCCTAGAGAACCCTGCAGTGGCGGCTGCCCCGCCGGATCTCAGGGGAGGCTGCAGGTTTTCCCGTGGGGCCCACCCAGCCCCTGCGTGCCCGTGTTTTGGCCTGACGGAGCTGGGGTCCATTTTTGGTCCTGGGGGAGCAGCTGCCCGGCCCTCCTCCCATGCTCCATAGCTGCAGCAGGAGAACCAGCCTCTGCTGAAATGAAGGCCCAGGTGACCGTGCACAGAAACAAAACAGTCCCCCGACACCTTGCCGTGCTCCTGAGGACGCAGACCCTCCGACCTGCCAGCATGAAAGGCGGGGAGCAGCCTCCACGGGGCGGACATGCTGACGTCCTCCCTCACCGCCAGCTCAGGCAGGTGCACGTTGGCAAGGGCGGGGGAAAGCCGGGCATCACGCTTGCCCTCGAGGACTCTACATACCCTGTGCCCCAAGAGACACACCGTCTTCTTAGAGGCACGGGGGCGGTCACGGAAGCTGGCCGCGTGAAAGGCGCCTCCCCACACGCCGC
The DNA here is from genome assembly GCF_030445035.2 of Dasypus novemcinctus. NCBI lineage: Eukaryota > Metazoa > Chordata > Mammalia > Cingulata > Dasypodidae > Dasypus > Dasypus novemcinctus. The sequence goes on from NC_080674.1 coordinate 723,223, forward strand.
AGGACCGGGGGCCTGGACCAAAGCACACGCCCACGGCAGTGTCTTCTCAGCCCCGTCCCTTCCAGAACACGATGGCACGAACCGAAGCAAAGGCCCTGAGAAGCTCAGGGAGCTGCCATCTAGTCCCGAAGCCGTGCGTCATGGCCCGGCTGGGTCCTCAGCCCCAGGAGAGCGCGGCTGATGGCCCAAGGCCTTTGTGAGCCCAGGGGGTGCCGCCGAGACTCCCCTGGGTCGGTGCTCAGCCCGCCAGGGCCTCTCAGGTCTGGAGTGCCTCTCTCAGACCCGAGACCCATTTCTCGGCCGTGCGGGGCCCTTTGAAGCCGGGCCCCCAGGGGTTCTCGCTGCAGGGAGCTGGGTCACCCCAGGTGTCCCTGGAGTGGCCGCGGCTCTTCCTGGACCCCGAGACTGAGGCACCCAGCCCACCGGCCCCCACACTGCCAGGCTGCCCGCACCAGGGATGCTCAAGGTGGAGGAGCAGCAGTGCGCCAGGGACCCCCGTGTCCCCCCACCGTTCGTCCAGGCCACGTCCTCACTCAGGCGGCCCCGGGCATCTCCTGCACCTGCCCAGGCAGGGGGCAAAGGGGATGTCGTGTCCTCCATGGGCCTTGAGACCAGAATTTTCCAGCCCATGTGTGGTGAGGATCAGGAATTTCCTTTTGATCCAACAGAGAGCAATAATTTTCTAAAATTATATAAAACTCGATGATCAGAAAGGCGAATTGGAAAAATACAAAAGATGTAAAACCTAAGTCCTAATCTTCTGTTATTAAATTTCGCAGACATAAAATATTTCTGTAGTAGCCCTAGAAAAGCCTCTCTCGTCTCTGAGCACACCTCACCGCAGTCTAGCTCAAGGACCAAATCAGCTGTGAAAACAACACGAGGGACACGAGCTGGAAAACGAGTTCCTGGGGGTGCAGAGCCTCTGTCTTGCCTTTAAACCCACCTGACACCTAGTAGGCACGCAGCAAGTACTGAACGAAAAGCGAACGAATGGACGAATGCACAATCTCTGTTAAGCCGTCAAGCCTTATGCCAGCTTGAGGGATGCGGAGTATGGCTAAGAAACAAAATGTACTGTAACATGCGTTCATGAATGAGCTCACCTGAGGTTAACGACAGGTTAACCAAAGAGAACTTGGTCCAAAATAGCTTGACCTGCAAGCAGCCTCCTGCCATGCATGGACCCCCAAGAAAATACCAAGACCAAACTCCACCAGGACGTGTGGGCTCTTTCCTGCCCTCTCCTCTGGGTTGATTTCCCTTTAAACTACGCCTTCAGGTGATTTACTTGAATGTGAAAATCAATTGACTCCAAAGGGGTCAGTGAGTGCCGGCAAAACCAGGGCTTCCATAGACAACGCTTCTCCATCCACGACTCGAGCATTCCCTCTGGGCGGGGGTCCCGGGCTGCCCCCCCCCCCCATCTGTGGCCAAGCACAGCATATGGCTGCAGCAGCTGGAGAGCAGGGTGGGCGTGCTGGTAGAGGAGACCCCTCTGAATCATTAAAGAGCGTGACAAAGGAAAACTCCCGCGACAAGCGGCGCGCTATATTAAAGTTCACGAAACAATTCATCCTCAAGAGGCGGGGTCTACCCAGTATGCTGACCCGGGCCCCGCCGGCCGGCCCCCGTGTCCAGCCTGAGCAATCTGGCAGCACTGCCATGGATTGCTTTCTGGACAGAAATAAAATCCTGGGGAAGCAAAACGCGGGGGCCGCAGCCCCATCGCCTCAGAAGATTTTCTTCTGCCCGTTTCCACCGCCCCCCAAAAAACACTTCCTTAATTTTTATCCAGTTTACGGAGTCCAAATGTATCGACTTGCAGGTCAGTCCGGGTGAAAGAGGGGTGACAGTTAAAAATCTGCCCTGGGCTGCAAGGAGCTGTTGGTCTCTGCAGAGACAGAGGCAGCGAGTGAAATAGGGGTGACTTGTAAATGGTGACAGCCCCCAGGCGTCTGTAAAGAGAAGCGTTTTGGCTGAAGGCCCATCGGGGAGTCCTGCGGCTCTCGGCCGCGCGGTGGAGAGGCACCTAACTAGGGGTTTATTTGCACCAGGGCCTGAAAGGTGGGCGGGCCCCACCCCTTTTAGGTGGCACCCCTCCAACCCGGCCCGGGATCCAGTGATGATGTGTGATGTACTGCTTGATTTTCTTTCAGGTGAACGTGCCTAAGCGTTTTAATTTTTATGCAGTGTGCTTTCATTATAGTTTTCCTCTTTCATTTTGCCCCTTCATCTCCATGACCCAAAAAAGTGCTACTTTTTAACTCTTCCATTATTTTGAGGAAAAAGAGTTTAGTTTATGAATCTCGGCCCTTGGCAGAGCCCCCCAACACACACGTGCGTAGAGCTGCACCCCCAGAAGGAAGAATGAGAACCAAAGAGGAGAAGGAAGGCAGCCCGGCCCTCAGTACAGGCGTTTTCGTAGTTTGGCGGTTGTGTATGCTTTCGGTTTGGTTTGGTTTTCAAATGCACAGGAGGACGGTGACGGTCATCTTGAAAGAACGGGGTCCTTTTTGGTTTTGAGGACCCAGGCTGGCTCTTCCAAAGGAGCCTTCAGGAGCCGGGCGTTGTCTGCTTGCGCTGCTCAGCGCCAGGTTAACCCAGAAGCCCCGGGTGTGGAGGAGACGCCCCCGGCCAGGGAAACGCCTGCGGACCACCCTCGTGGGCCCCGGGGAGCGCCCCTGAGAGGGAGGGGCTGGGACAGTCCAGGCGGGCGTGGGCGCCCCCGCTGCCTCCTCCCCACTCGTGGGCCTCCCCGCCGCCTCCTCCCCCCTCGGGGGCGCCCCCCCACCTCCTCCCCACTTGTGGGTGCCCAGGCCGCCTCCCCGCTAGCGGGCGCCCCCCCCATCTCCCCGCTCATGGGCACCCCCCCACCTTCTCCCCTGTCCCCCCACCTCCTCCCCGCTCGCGGGTGCCCCGGCCACCTCCTCCCCGCTCGTGGGTGCCCCTCGTCACCTCCCCATTCGTGGGCCCCCCCACCGCCTCCCACCTCGTGGGGGCCCCCCGTCGCCTTCCTGCTGAGCAGCCGTGGGTGGAGGAATCGACGGCCGCTGTAGACCAGGGGAGTGAGAGGCCCAGTGCTGCCGGGTGGGTGGGCACTGCAGGGGCCACAGCAGACGGGGGTGGGCAGCAGGCCTGGGCGCTGCCCCTCCCTCCGCGAGAGCTCACACCAGCAGCCAGCCAGTGGGGCCCTGGGGACACAGGCCGGAGGACCAGGGGGACAGCAAGGAGCCCAAAGCAGGTGGGCGGGGGAGGCGTCCCCCAGCGCCCCTGCGCCCTCGCCCCAGCTCCCCGCAGAGGAGGATGTAAGAGCAGCGTGGAGGGAAATGGCGGAGAGGGGAGGCCGAGAACCAGATGTAGTCGACTGGATTTACCTGTGAAACAAGAACAAGACCGCCTTTTTAATTTTAATTTAATTAAAAAAGAATTTTTAAATTAAAGTTAATTAATTTTTGCCATTAAGCAGAAGCAGGAGTCAGAGAGTACTCAGCCCGTTACTGACAAGGTGGAAGGTTCCTGCGCCAAGGGTGGACACGCTTGAAAAGTTGCTGTTCCATGCAGTAGACTCTTTTCCAGCTCCTCCTAGACTCACGGTCTGAAAAAAATTCAAAGAGCCAGAGTTGAATGATACTTCAGGATGCTCACGATTGTCTTTCAGCATTTCCAGAAGCAGAACCGGCATTTAAAAAACATCAGATTTGCCAAACAGGTATTGCAGAAATGAGGCGTTTGGGCTTGATAAAACCTGCTGGTAGCAATGTACCAGAATTTGGTTGGTTTTAAGATGGGAATTTATTAGGGTACAAGCTGAAGGTTCTGGGGCTGTGAAAGGGTCCAAATCAAGGCATCATCAGAGAAGCGGTCTCACGAAAGTCGGTGGCCGGCGATCCTGGACTCCTGCCCCGCAGTGAGGCAGGAAGCAGTGCAACCCTGCCAGTCCGGGTGTCCATCTCCTCCAGCCTCGCTCTCTTCCAGGGCTCTGCTGGGACCAGCAGGCATGCGGCTCGCCTCTCCCCTCCCCTCCAGGCCTTTCTTAGTCTCTCGGGGCTGCTTTTTCCAGCCTCTGTTCTCCCCTGGGTCCAGCCTCCAGCCTCCAGGGCCTCTCCCCAGCCTCTCGGGGTTTCTCTTCTCTGCTGCTTTCTCTTTGTATCTCTGCACGTTCCTTGCATTTGTAAAGAACTCCTGCAGGAGGACCAAGACCCACCTCGGGTCATGCCTCACCAAAGCAATCCTATCAAAGGTTCCCAACTGAATCCCATCCAATCAAAGGGCCCCACACCCACAGAAATGGATTAGCTCTAAGGACATGACATTTTCTGAGATGCACCAAAAGCTTCAAACTCACATAAGATCCTTCCTTTTCAAACAATGAAAACATAGAAAACGGCTGCAACTGGAATAACAGAATGCATAACACTGTGCTTTGTAAGCGACAGGGCATGACCTAGAGGGTCATGAAAGCAAGTTAGGTGCCTCTGTCAGCATTGTTCTAATAAAATATAACAAAATGGAAGGGAGTAGAAAATAGCTTTTATTGCCGGTGGTAAGGCTTATTGTCACCATCTGACATGTTTGTATTACAAGTGTGTTGTGTGTGTGTGTGTGTGTTATGACAATCCATGATATACAAAGTATTCCTAATTGTGTTTTGGAATCCCTAATCCAATAGCCACTGAAATAATGTGCCACCTTTGAAATAAATTCTGTTTTGTTTTGTTTTTTTTAATTTCAGAATCCTTCCCATTGCCTATTCTTTATTCCAGTTTTCTTTGGCTGTATACCAAACCACTGCCCTCCTGAAGCTTCCTGGTTTAAAACAACTACTTTAATCTCTGACAATTCTGAGGGTTTGGAACTGGGCAGGGCTGAGCCAGGTGCTTCTTCCGCTCTGTGTGGCCTCGGCAGGGGCTGCTCAGGGGTGTTGGCAGTGGGTGGCTGGTCTGGAGGGCTCAGGCCAGCTTCGCTTGCACACCTGGTGCCTCAGCAGGGATGGCTGTGAGCACCCAGGTGAGGCCCCCTGGGCATGGAGGCCTCTCAGGCATGGCATGGCGGCTGGTGGCCTCTAGAGATCCAGCCTCAGAGTCCATGAGCCCCAGTCCTGCCCACTACCCTGTTCTAGTGGACAGAGAGCCAGCAACCCACCCAGATTCCACTCGGGGCGCAGTTCCTTCTGTGGGAGGGGCATCATTTTGCAGGTGTGTTTTAAAACGGCCACACCTGGCTCACCAGCAGAGCCCAAAGCCTCCTAGTAAGAGCAAATGTTCAGACAACAGCATCTGCCCAGGTGAGCTGCAACCGGCAGGCAATCACCACACGCTTCCCACCTCAGAAGGCTGCGTTGCTTGCCATTTAATTCTCAATTTTAATTGCAATTTTGTAGTCTATGAACTGGAATCATTTTCAGTGGCTGGACAAGGAAGCTTTCTGAGTGGATAAACTCGTCGTCGACTTTCTATGAGTTTTGTAGCTGACGTGTGTCCAGGGCCACGCACCTCACTAAGCTGAGCAGAACTTCGCAGGCAGTGAAACATGTAGCCTTGTTCTGATCCCAGGTCCTTGGGTCACAGCAAGTGCTCCCAGCTGGATGGCCCCCGAGCTCCCAACGTCTCTGTGGTGGGTGTGCAGCTTATTTCCATTTTTAATGCACTCAACTACCCCAAAAAGATTAAGAACCATTGCTTCCTTGGGTGGCTTAGAGATTGTTTGGACCTTAACCATAAAGTAATTAGGAAAACAGGGATGCCCACTGCTTTTTGTAAACCACTGCTTCAACCTCCACCTATTTAGAGTGTTTCCAAAAATGACTGAAATGCTGTGAAAGCACTTGTGAACAAATTCCATTTTGTTTTGTTTTACATTTTTAAAACAATAGAGGGCAGAAGTTTCAAACTGATTTCAAAAGTCTCCTTGTATATTTTTCCACCACACTAGGAAGATTTGCCTATCAATCACAAATTGTGCAGGAACTATCAAAGACACAGTTTGCAATGGTATTCCATCGTCATTTATAATAGCATGATGCCAAATTTTGCAAGGTTTTGTGGATCTCAACAATAAAGTGATTTGAAGGCATCCTTCTTATTCCCGAGCCTCACCACATTTTGGTTTTGTTTCTTTTTGGCTCAGGAAGAGGAAAGTTTTTGAACTATTTTCACCCATCTCTGTTGATAAATAATATGTAGATAAATGATAAATATATGGGTGAATACATAGACAATAGATAAACATAGATGAGAAAGGGAGGGGAGGATAGATAAGTGAGGATAGATGGGTAAGAAAGAGAGAAAGAAAGAGCAAAGAAAGAAAGAGAGAAAGAAAGAAAGAAAGAAAGAAAGAAAGAAAGAAAGAGAAAGAAAGAAAGAGAAAGAAAGAAAGAAAGAAAGAAAGATGATAGGAATAGATGTAAGATAGGTAGGAAGGTAGATATTAATAGATAGATGGATAGACAGACAGACATGCATGGCAGAGAGAGAGACAGATTCATGGCCGGGAGATGGAAGGCGCGCTGGAGAGTGAGCACGCCTGGGCCCCTGCCCAGCACAGAGCTCATGACAGCAGGATCTGGGGTTTGTGTGTCTGTGGGCCAGCAGTGAGTACCCCTGCGGGGTGAATGAGTGTGCCTTGACCTCTTGCCATGCCCCAGGCCCTTGTGCTCCGCAGACCCAGCCCTGTCCAGCTCAGGCCACGCTGCTTCGGGGGACACGGCTGCTTCTGCACCTTCCAGGGCAGGGCGTCGTGAGTCCAAGGATGTTTTCCAGCCTTCCTGGCTCTACTCACTAGGCGCACCCACCCGGCATGACAACCAAAACTGTCCCAGGCATTGCCAAGTGGCCCCTCCGGGACAGGGGACAAAATCACCGCCAGGCAGACCTCCCCAGAAGGAGCAAATACGGCACCTGCTACCGAGTCGTTCCCCGAAGCAAAAGGGACCGGAGGTGAAAATCAGGTCAGGCCCGCGGGCCTCCAGGGCAGCGGGCAGTTTCCTACGCTCTGGCCCCGAGGGTGCTCGGGCGGCGGATTGGGTGTCTCGGGTTTGGTGCCAGGGGGCAGGCCCGCGCTGGACTGCCGGCTCGGGCGCCTCTGCGTGGCCGGTCCCCAAGCGCAGCCCTCCAGGACCCCCCGCCCGGGGCCGGCACGGTGACACACAGCTTCACGGCTGTTCCAGGTACAAACTATCTGGGTATTTAGATACCGGAGTATCTAATAGGACAGCATCAATCTTTCATAGTTAGAGAATGCATAAATTATAAACAAATATGTCCTTTGGTCTCGTCGAACAGCATAATGATCAAAGAGACACAATAGCAGCGAATTTGCTGCCGCAGCAGCCTATTCCCCCAGCTCTGGGCGGTGCTGATGGACAGCCAGCGAGCTGTCAGTTTCTGTTCCATCTGTCACAGTACACTTACCTCCTGTTGTTTTAAGTAATCAATATGGGGGCTGAAATCACCTACTGCTACCTCTGCTCCCTCCTATTTTGTCCACTCATAAATTATGAATCGCTGCACAACATCAAGTCTACAATTTCGATTGCATTTGCTAATCATTGATCAATAATTCAGGAGCCGCTCCTTCTTCAAGGGCCCCTGGCTTCCTGCAGCATATGGCACCGGCTGACAGCGAGCGGGAGAGGGGCCCCTTATCACCAAGAACAGCCGCGGGAAGGCCGGGCTGAAGTTCTCCTTCCCCCTCGTCTGCGGCGAGGCGCACTTTGTTGTCGGGCTGTGTGCGTTCAGCCCGCGCCCGGCGTTTAACGACAGCCGGGGACCGCGCCACGGGCGGTGGCGCTTCGTTTTGGCTCTTGCTTATTGTGCTTGTTTGTTTTTCCAGTTTGGGTCAGACGCGGCCCTCAGCCGCCAAGTAGCATCTTCCTTTCCGCGTCGTTCCGCGGTCCGGGGTCCTCGTGTTTGTCGCTGACGGGGTCTGGCTCGGGGACAACGTTCCCGGCACAGACCCTGTCGGAGCTGCTGTCCCCCCCCCAGAGCTCCACAAAGGACGGATTTGAAGCCCTGAGCTTCGCTGAGGGTTTGCTCCCCTTAGTTCTTTCTCTCTTCGCTCTGTCTCCATCCGTTCTCCGTGTTTGCATTTGTCCTTTCAGTGAGACGACACTCACAATCACAAGCACCTCCAAGCGTCCCGCCGCCTGCTCTCAGATCCTCTTTATTGGGAAGGATCATTTTCTTTTTCACCTCTTAGAGGGCAGTGAATGTCAAACGCCCTTCCATGGGAAACGCAGCTAAACGGATGCTGCTTATTTACGGAGAAACCGAGAAGGGGGCGGACAGCAGCCGCCGGGACGCCCGGTCAAGGGCACCAAGAGGGCACGCCAGGGCCCGGGGACCATTCAGAGCTCATTTTGGGGAAACCTTTTCCCACAAAAGGCAGCCCCAGAGGATGCTGGAGGTTGCCTGCACTCCCGGGGCCCAGGACGGCGTGGAAGGGCTTGAAAGAGGCTGCTTTGTGGTCGCCCGGCCGGCCCCTGCCCCTGTACGAGAGAGGGTGGACGGCCCCGGAGCAGCCCTGCTGCAGCCGCCGGGCCTGCCATTGTCCCCGGCCCAGCAGGAGCGTGGCCGCTGAGGCTCCTCAGTGACTTGGAAAAATGTGAAAGAAGAAACAGCAGGAAGGACCGGGGAGGAGGGAGAGCGCAAAAGGGCTAGAGGAATCTGGAGCAGGAAGCAGTGGGGCAGAAAGAACAGGGTGCTGGGGAGGGAAATTTAATCATTTTTTTACGATGATGGAACAGGAAATGGCTTCAACAATTTAGGTGAGAATAAAGAAGAATTAGAATGGCTTGAAAGCAGAGACGCTGAGAAAAGGACCACGCTAACCCAAGAGCCCAGCTAGGGCTTCTGGACCGAAGCTGGCACCACCCGCTGTCCCCTCGGCGCCCCATCCCTGCGTGTCCTTGCGGCTGCCGCAGCCGTGGGCCCGCAGCAGGCCTGCGGTGAGAGAAGTCACCCGCCGCCCCCGCGGGGGGCCAGGCCGGACCTGGAGCAGGTCCTTTCCTGCTGACCATTTGGGTAAGGGGTGGGAGGGCGTGGGTGCCAGGGTCCTGGCCAGAGTAAGCTGCCCATACAGGCCAGGAGCTGGAGGCACCCTCCAAGGGGGCAGGCCCGGTTCACCCCCCGTCGGGGCCGGACGTGGAGCCACTGGTCTGAGTGGCCCCATTAGACTGACCGGTGGGCCGGCCTCCGTTCTGCAGCATGGCCCTGCCCTTGACCCCAGGACGAGAGGCCCCAGCGTCCCGAAGGCTCCAGAGGCCACTCAGAGACCCGTGAAGAGGAACATGGGGTGCCAGGGTCCTCCACTGACTCAGGGGGCGGGAGCCCCCCAGGCCAGCGGCGCAACCCCCTTGACACCGGCAGCTGGAGGGACCCAGCACCATCAGGAGGAAGCCAGTGGCTGAGGTCAGCCAAGCGGGGGGCCCGGCCTCGGCCAGGAAACTGACCTAACGCCTGGCAGCGTCTGTGGACCCCGAGGAAACACAGGTCCCTCTCGATTTCAGGCTGCGAGTGCCTCCAAGCCGCCCTGGGGGGGGGCCCGCACCCCACCCGGCTTACCACAGCGCCAGGTCCACGTGGGCTGCCGGCCTTGCTCCCCAAGCCTCGCGAACCCCCCATCCCCTCAGCCTTCTACTGGCGAGGGCCATCGTTCTATCAATGCGTAACTAACTCAGTCGTCCAGGAAACTGGGCTTGGGGAGGGCTGTGAGCCTCGTCCCCCCTCAGCCCTGACTGACAGAGGACTCGGGAGTCTCGGGGTACACCCCAGCACCCCTTCAGAGCAGCGGCGGGGTGTGCTCAGCCCCGAGGAGGCCGTGGGCTCTGTGTCCCTCCCAGCAGGACGGTCCTGCTTTCCAGTCCCAGCCCATCCAGGAGTGCTGCGACCTTAACCAGCCTCCCAAGGCCGCCGGCTGCTGGGGTGATCCCAACAAATCTCAGCAGCTCGGGCTCTTTCAGTCTGCGCCTCTCCAATAAGCTCAGAAAACCTGAGCCCGCGTGTCTTGCTGTCACCGTGGCTGCCCTCAGCCTTCTGCACAAAACCCTTTGCCCTTGTCCCACCCGCCAGCTTGGACGTCCAGCCCAGCGTCCAGGAGCCCCCAGCCATCCCCACAGCCTCTGGTCCCGGCTCCCGCCACACCTCGCCTGGAGGCTCGAGCCTGCCTCGGGCTCTGGTTACGGGGTGCATGCCGGGAGGACAGGGAGCAGGTGCTTCTGCCGCGACACTCGCGTGGTGGCATGTGAGGAAACGCCCTGCAGCGCCTGGAGAAGAGCCGTGCCTCGCCCGCTTAATCTCCGCCCGCAAACTTTCTGTTTCCTGGTTCTGAAATTCTGAGTTTCCTTCTTCCTCTGACCGAAGGTCGGGGCTCCCCTTGACTTCTCGCGTGTGGGCTTGCGAGCACGCGTGGGCAGGAGACGCCTGGCAGGCGCCGCCTGCACCAATGGCACGTTCTGCATAGAGGACAGAGGCCCCGGCTGCCCATCGCCCAAGCCCTGGCTCCGGTCCAGCTCTGGAGCCAAATGCGTTCAAGATGTTTCCCAGAGCCCAGTGGGCTCGGCCTGTGGCCCCCAGCCCAGGAGCGGCCAGTAGCCTCACTCTCGGGAGGCCTGAGCGAGGTTTTCTGTGACGCTCAGATGGAGTGGAGCCGAATGGCTTTTCCCAGCCCAATTTAAAATGATTGGTTTGGGCCCTGTTGGCCAAGCCCTTCCACCGAGGGTTCCGGGACAGCAGGAAAGCTGCCGCGGGACTCTCCGCGTCCGCCTTACAGATGTTTTTTCAGAGAAGAAAGACGTATTTACAAGACACCGTCGACTCCTTGTTATCTTTAAAAGTCAGCTCAAAGCTCAAGCAATTTTGAAAAATAAAAGGAACCGTTGCGTCATCTCTCCCGTACTCAGCCTGGTTCCTGGATTTTCTACGGCACTGTCACCCGTGTACGCGGTAGACCCCGGGGTCGTTGGCTCCCCTGCACTGAGCTCCAGGCTGAGGGTGGGTAGAGGCTGGGGGGTCCTGGGGACTGCCGGGGAAGGGGCCACTAATCAAAGGCCACCTCGGTCTTTGCACAGGGGAAGGCGTCCCGCTGACCCCCCGCAGAGTCCATCCAGAGGGGGTAGCATTGCAAGAGGGCAGGGAGGATGCGGCTTGGCCCTTCCAGGAGGGAGGTAAAGCGGCGCAGATGCACAGCCCTCCAGAGGCGGGGGAGTCCCCGAGGGCTGGACGTGGCCACCCGCTCCCCAGTAGCTGTGATTTGCCACTGGCATTGCAGGGGAGGCCCACACAGCTCATCAGGGGGCGCCGCCCATGGAGAGGGGCAAAGCTTCCCCAGGCAGGCCCTTCGGGGGGCTTAGAACCTTAGATTCGGTGCCTTCCCCGGCTTTGAATGAGCTGTGGAGCCTGGGCAGAAGCAGGTCAAGTTCAAACCCTTATTACAGTCCTGTCCCCACAGAGCCATTGTCGGCACCGAGGCCTACGGCCAGGACGAAGCCCTCTAATCCGGGAGTGTGAACTCACCATGACACTGCCAGCTGACCACCTGCTGCCCTGGCCCTGCACGGCAGCTCTCCATCCCCAGGACTCCAGAAATGAGCCTTCCCAGACCCTAGCCACTAGCCCCTGGGCGAGGGGCACGTGTGATGGAGCAGCGGAACGTTTCAACTGCAATTAATTTAGACTTAGATCTAAGGACAGAAGCAGGGTAAGATGTTTTCCCATGAAACACAACTTGATTTATTTATTTATTTTTTTGCTAGGACTACAATTCATTTGGACCATTGTAAATCTGGTGCCCAGTTTGAAGTGCTATGTAATTTGTATTTGAAGAACAGTCCAAAACAACAAAAGGAATGTAAAGTGTCTCATTAATAATTTTTATAGATTATACATTGAAGGTGACAATATTTTAGATATATTGAGGTTTTCAAATTTTTCACCTGTTTATTTTTACTTCCTTTAAAAATGGCTACTATAAAATTTGAAATTCCGTAGGTTGTTCTGTGGGTATAAAACCTATTGACAGCAGGACCTTTGGATGAGTGTGGCCCAGGGTGGATCTTAATCCTCTCCTGGAGTCCTTTACAAAGGGGATGAATATGGAGAGAGAGAGAAAAAGCCACGGAAGCAAGAAGCTAAAGTAACAAAACCCGGAAGAGAAGGGAGAGCCCAGCAGACGCTGCCGTGGGCCTTGCCATGTGGCAGAGGAGTCCAGGATGGCTGCAGCTGGTTTGGGGAAGAAAGCATCGCCTCATGAAGCCTCGACTTGGACATTTTTCTCAGCCTCAAAACTATAAGCTTGTAAGCTAATAAATTCCCATTGTTAAAGCCAACCCATTCTATATACAGTGTCTGCTTCTAGCAGCCTAGCAATGTAAAACCGATGTGGGTCTGGAGGTAAACGAGACACAAAGGACTGGATGTAGACCTGGGTGGGGACCGATACGTCCTCCACCTGCTTTCTGGCCGCAGACCCCAATGTCGGGCACGCGCCCTTTCCCACAGAGGTCATGACCCGGCAGAGGGTGGAGCCTCCAACAGGCATCGCAGGCCTGTTTGGGCAAAATGTACTTTGCTTCCATTCCCCGCATGCCAGAAGTGAACAAGAGCTGCGAGAGCCCTCTGTCCCGCAGCAGATGTGCCTGATGAGACACAGGAAGCTGGAAATCCAGGTTGCTCCTTTGGGGGCAGCTCGCAGCTTGGCTGCCAACCGTGTGCCTAGGTTTTCCCGAAGCAGCTGTTACGCATTGATGAATTAAGTTGCCCTAAATGCATTTAATCATCATATACTAATATAGTTTAACTGAAGAGTTTGAGGAGAAGGATAAATAAAAGTAGAATATATAATCAATGGTATTGGAAAGTTCAGTTAGAGACCGAGAGCATCTTTGAACTTCATTATTTCCTACACCATGATTTTTAGAACAGTCTGAATAGAAAGAGTAAATGTAGGACATTCTTTATTCACAATTCTACCATAAAGTAATGATTGGAAACAAAGGTTCCTGTGGATCCAAATGTTCCTGTCTATCCAGACCATTGTGTTTTGTTTACCTTGTGAACAGCTGCCATCCGCGATCAATGTGTCTTTCTAACAACCCTCCAAGCTCCATCTTCAGGGTGACAGGCTTTTGAAAACTGCCCAGCATTTACCAAAATGCCCCTTGTGCTCAGCCCCAGGAGCCACCGTGCTAACGGAGGGGCAGTGCTTCCCCACAGCTAGGAGTTACTCCACACAGAGCCCTGCTGTGTCTTGAGTAACTTTATTGAGATAAAATCCACCTATCACAAAATTCACTCTTGTCAAGTGCACAGTTCAGGGGCATTCAGTGTGTTCACAGAGGTATAATACCATTGCCTCACCTAATTCTAGAACATCTTCGTCCCCCGAAAAAGAAAGCTCACACTGACTAGCCGGCACTCCCATTCCCCTCCCCACCCACGGCAGCACTAACTTATTTTCTAATCTCCAGAGCTGTTTATTTTTCCAAGACAACAGAAAGAGGGGTTTGGGGATGTAAAACAGAGGCAGCAGACAAATGTGGTTTAAGTGCCGGATGTAACTTAGGGCAGGTTCAAATAACTATGACAAAACGCAGTTGCAGTCCGCACCACCATTGTGTCTGAGCCAAAGGCTGTCCTCTGAAAGGCTATCAAATTTCAGGGCTGCTCTGACTCACCTAGGAAAGCACAGTCAGGCTCTCAGACTCCAGCTGCACCAAAACGAGAGAGGAGGACTTAGTCATTTAAGTGATGGCCCTGCTGCTGGGGAAAGGAGATGCGGGTGAGGAGGGGTGGGAGGAAGACGAAAGAAGATGGAGCAAGAACGCGGAGCTTCCGCCACTGTCAGTGCACACGTGCAGGCTTGACGCTGAACTGCGCAGTGGAAACGCGCTGCGCAGCCCACGGGCAGCACTGCGCCGTTCCAAAATGCTCTCTGGCCCCGCTCTGGCCGGCCGCCGGCGACACGGCGGGAGCCCCGGTGACATGTGCCTGAGTGGCCTCTCTGTACCCAGAATTGAACTGCTTCGCCAATGAGCCCCCCTGACGGGGTTTACACAGACTCTTCCACCAGCGCCCTGAAAGCCCAAGGCAGTGCTGATTCCAAGGCCTGGCCGCCAAGGCCTCGTGGACACCACTGCACACCAACCAGCACGGATGAGTCACCACAGCTGAAATTACCGGGGGGAGCTCTTACGAGGGGTGGGATGCAAAACACGACAGCCTCTTAGGAAAACAGCGTGGCGACGTGATAAAATTAAGGAATCCTCTCCAGCACTCTTACTCCTAGATATCTACTGAAGAGAAGTCAAGTCATCCCACACAGCCTTACTCACCAGAGCCAAACCCGGGGAGGCCGTCAGCCGGCGAGCGGATCAGCCCCCCGTGGAGCGTCCGTGTGGCGCCGTACTGCTCAGCAGGGAAAGGGAAAGAGCTGCCGACACACCATAAAGAAAAGCGCAAAGTACCGCAGCGTGACTGAAAGTGAAACTAAACAAACCTGGAAAACAAGCTCATAGACAAAGCTGTTTCTGTGTCATTTCCGTGGGAAGCCCGTGGCTTCCATCCCCTGATAGCCTGGTAGCGTTTATGGCCGCCATCGTCCACCCACCGGTCACCACCCGCCATAGTCCATGGCCTGGATATCCCTGCCACCTGGCTACAGGACTGGACAGCACCATGGGCATCTGGCCAAACTGACCCGTGGACTTCCAGTTGGGATTCTTTGGAACTGAGATAAGAAAACGTTCGTGTGGAGAGAAGCAAACATGACAAGAACACAAGAACCCTTGATGCTTCCACGGTCATCAGCGAGCCTTGGCACAAAAGTGGCCCTCAGCTGGCTCCTAGTCTAGGAGGGGCTTTGGGAACAACAGTGACCTCATGACCATCAAGTCCAAGAGCCTCGATCACAGCATGGCTGTGGGCACGTGGACCTAAGAGGAGGAGCCTCACCTGGGCCACAAGGCTGACTCCCAGCCCCACACCTGCCCAGGCACCACTGCTCTCTGCTCATCCATCGTGCACGTCTCCTGCTTGATAAACAACATGGAGCGCGTCTCCTCAAAGAGTGAGTGCACATGCCAAAGCGCCACTTCCAAGACTCATTTAACAGTCCCTTGCTCTCCAAAGACTTTGCTCTCTCGTTGGAGCGCTCACCCAAACTCAGCCTTGCCATCAATTATCCCAGCGGTCGACATCTGTCCCCTGTGGCCAGGGTGGATGGAGCTTCCAAATGTGAATGTGTGACGGGGTAGCTCCAGGCCATTCCCACATGCGGCCCCAGGCAATCTCTCTTCCTCGCTGCTTCCGCAGCCCCTGAGGTCCCACAGTGCAGAGCCTGCGCTGATGCTTCTGGAAGTTGTGCCAGCATGCTGCCTGCCACTGCTCATATAAGAGAGAAAAATGCTCGAGCCCTCGCCGGGCCCCTCTTCTTCCAGGGGTGACAATCTTTTCTTCCCTGTGTCCTATCTGAAAAGACCTGCCCAGGGGTTGAGCTTGCTATTTCTCGTCTTGGTGTGTCACTTCATTCACTGTCCTGCATGCCCAGTAAGTTAGTAGAAGGCAAGAAATGCAGTTCCCCTAATTCTCCGTACTCCATCTACCGCGGGGCTCTGCACAATTAAGTGCTTAATAAATGTCTTTTGAGGCTAATCATGGCCATGCTGATGATAATGGCGCTTGACGCCCTCCTGGGAGAAGCTTAGATACTTTGAGAATTGGGCTCCCCGGAGTTAAATTATGAGATGGAAAATCCGTTTCTTTACATCTTTTGTGAACCACAAGGTTAGTGGCTTAATGAAGGGTAAGATAGTTAATGCCGCGTTCGATGGAGTTCTGCATTTCTCCAGCTAAGCATCCACTTCGTCTTGAGAAGAGTTTAATTCTGCCAGACCATTTTGAGTCTAGCTTTGTGCTCCTAGCTGCAGATTCAGAATAAGTTTGTTCATTTGTTGATGAATCAGTAAAGAAAATGGATGTCCCAAATGAGAGACTTTTTAGATTAACATAAAGTTGGCAATAAAAAAGAAGGCTTAATTTGACCAGTGTTCTACCCCGTCGTTCTTCCTTAAATGTTTATTTCTGACTATTGAGTCGCAGGCATCCCTTGTCCTGCCCTCCAATGCTGCATTTGCTGCTGAGAGCACAACAGCTCTATTGAGGACAGAGAAGGATGGCCTGGGTTGAGCCCTTACTGCGAAGTTCTGGAAAGAGGGAGAAACGAGAGTGCATGGCCGTACACCCTGTCCCAATGTTTGCAGACCTCCAGTCAGGTGCATGGGGCGCCCACAGCAGGCCCCGGCCCACGGGTAGGGGCTCCGTCTGGCAGCCGCGGGCCCCTCCGACAGGCAGGTGCTCAGGCAAGTCGCTTGGGCACAGCCCGTCGTGCTGAGCACGGCCGCTGAAGGCTGGGCGAAGAGCTCCCACCGGAGCCTTCTGTTCGTCCCTTCATCCGTCCACCCAGTGCACGAATGCTTGCCCCGCCCCATGCCCAGCCGTGCAGAGGCACCCATCTCAGCTCCAGCCAGGGTGGCCCGGGCCCCAGCCTGCAGGGGACGAGGAGGCCCCAGGCTCCACGGGCTAGAGCCACAGGTGCCCAACGTTCAGAGAGGAGAACCGGAAGGCAGGTCGTTTCCATGACCGCAGGGACACTGCTGGCTGAGAATGGGTGGGAGGAAGCTGCCGGTTTTTAATTTTTTAATTTAATTTTTTACTTTTTCTTCTCCTTTTTTTTTTTTAATGTTACATTCAAAATATAAGAGGTCCCCATATATCCCCCACACTCCCCCCCACTCCTCCCACATCAACAACCTCTTTCATTATCGTGGCACATTCATTGCGTTTGGTGAATACATTTTGGAGCACGGCTGCACCACATGGATAGTGGTTTACACTGTAGTTTACACTCTCCCCCAGTCCACCCATGGGGCCATGGCAGGACATAAAATGTCCAGTGTCTGTCCCTGCAGTACCACCCAGGACAACTCCAAGTACAGAAAATGCCCCCACATCTCATCTCTTCTTCCAGTTTTTCAAATAGGTATTTACGCCTTCGTGATTTCTCAGCCTTGTGCTCATTGAGTCTCAGCCGGGGCTATCGGCCACTGCGCCCACCAAAGGATACAGAGATAATGAACGCTCAAACTTAGAGGCCCCTTGCTGCGTGCCAGGCAGAGCCGTCCCCCCTCCCCTGATGCGGGGCACCTGCCAGCACCCCAACAGCACAGAGAGGAGGGAGGGCCCGGCCACGCGGCTCTGGAGCCTGCGCGCCCACGGCCACTGCCCCCTGGCTGCTCCCACTGCAGAGGGGGAAGGCGCTGGAAGGGGCGTTCCCGCGTCTGAAGGGAGAGGGCTGCTCGCCTGGCCCCTGCCCTCCTCCACTGGGGTCCCCCCATGCACCCAGAGGAGGCCTCCCATCCTACGCGGTGCCAATGGCCACTCGGTGCCCCCTTTTCCTACCTCTGGGCCAGGGGGCTTTGCCTCAAGTGCCGCCCGCCCATTGGGGACCATATCATCAAATGTGGCCACCGATGACCTTTCTTCTTTCTGTCAAAGTCGAAAGGAGCTCAGGGTGGTCTACACTCTTCCATTCAGCCAGCGAGAGTGGGGGCTCAGGGTCCCCTCAATCCCACCACAGGTCGATGGGTTTTCCGCCCCTCCCCATAGGGGCTGTCCCCCAGCGCATCTTCAACGTCCCCGTCGTCTTGGCCCAGGAAGGCCCCTCAAAACGGGCTATGTGGTGGCAACAAAGAAGAGGCACCTCGGTCACTAACACTCATAAAGGATAATTTAAGCCCGTCCTTTACTGACGCCGTTTACTGCCATGCCTGCTAAGGGGAGAGCAAATGTGGATGGAAGAGCATTGAGGAAATTTTGAAGATAGTGAAAACATCATGCCTGTGGAGGAGTCCTCCTAGAACTGAATTCTCAGAGTATCGTGCTCATCAGAATGCACATGGGAGCGATTGGCTGCAGAGTAGGGACTGAATGCTCCAGAACTAATCCTTGAAATTAAATGCACAGAAAACGCCCCCCAAATTGTCCCTGACGCCGCGATACAGTAATGCAAAGCATCGAGCGGAGCGAACAGGGCGAGGTGTCCGTGGTGCGGACTTTCTGAAGCATTAGGGATTTCCAAGACTGGGCTGGGTGTGGCCAAGGCCGTGGCCCGTCACCTGCCCTCATGACAAGCAGGAAGGACGCGGTGCGCTGTCAGCCTTCCGGCCGGTGAGGACGAAAGCGCCTTCGACGGCCTCGTCGGGAGTTAAGTTAATTGGGCTTGGTGTAAGGTTGAGCGGCTTCCTGCTGGAAACGTTCCCAGGCTGTCCTCGGCGTTCGAGGCCAGCCGCCCCCCCGCTGGCCCGTTAGCCCAGACTTTAATTAGCTCCGGCGGCTCCTCGTGATGAACGCAGAGATGATGAATGGAAATGCAAATGACGCGAGGGGCCTCGCCCCGACATCATTAATACGTTCCCACTGTTCGATCGATCACTGTCATCCCCCGTCACCGCGGTCAGCAGGGCGCATGGCCCTCCGCCAGAGAGCCTTCCAGAACACTGGCGGGCCAAGCGCGGTGGGTTTTCCACCCCATATGCTTTTATTCATCTTTTGCGGAATATTTGTTTGGCAGCCAGAGTTCCAATATATTTCCAGCTGAGATGATAACTATTTTGGGTCAATAAGCAAATAGCTAATTTAGAGCAGAATAAATACCAATAACAAACTCTTCTCCGTCAAGCCCTGCAAGCAAGGTCCCGAGCGTACCTGACCTGCTCCCCAACTGGAAGAGCAGCCGCTCTGAGGCCTGGGCCCGGCCGGCCTTCAAAGGAAAATGGTGAACTGCAGCTCCGTGCTGAATTAGGCTAGAGTCTTCCTCCAAGACACGAGCACAGAGTCCTGTTTGGCTGTGGTTTCAGGCCACTGCCCCTCTGCAACACGGTTGTGTAGGGACGAGATGCCCTTCTGCCAGCCCGGAGCCAAGGGGCACGTCTGCAGCCTCCCTGGGACAGCCCTGGCACCTCCCTCCTCCCAGCGGGAACACACACCTGGCACTCACGGTGCTGCAGGTGTCATCGGGCTCTTACGGGGTGGCGGATGGGTTGCTTTTGCTTTTTATTTTCCATAAAGGGAGGCCCCAGCCCCTCAGCATGGGAGCCTTAGGTCTCCCCCTCTGGCCCCGCTTGCCCCCCAGCTCTGTGGCGCCTCACTCCAGCCCCACACATCTCCTTCCCTTCTTCCGCCTCACCAGACCGTCTCTGAGATCCAGCTTCCAGGTGGAAAATCACAGGAAAGGTCCACACAGGGATGCCCGAAGCCTTCAGGACCAGCGTCTTGAAGACACACAAGCCAAGTGAGGCTCGCGTTTCCATCGTGTTCTCCAAGATTTGGGATATCGGCCGCTGGAGAGGCGGGTCTGAGCTCGTAAACTGAATACACCTGGTCTGGTCCCTTGTGTCTTGTGGATATCTGAGCAAGAGCTGGGCCTCCCACGCGGGCTTCCAAGGAAGCACCCCAACGAGCTCGTGGTTTGCTCTCCACCCAGCCCTGCCGCGGTGCTCGCGGCAGGGACAGCTCTTCCCGACCAAGCGCGCCACCGCGGCGTTTTGCTTCTGCATCTCCAGCAGGCCCGGCCAGCGGCAGCCTCTCGAGCCTGCGCCTGCGTCGAGTGTGTCCACTCTTCCTTGACACCACCCGTGCGTCGCTCTGTGGACACCGCCCGGCCGCGGTGCTGGTCTCCCACGTGAACTGCAGCCCCCCTACCCCTGCCGCCACCCCCTTTCTTGCCTCCGTCCCTTCAATCCCTGCAGTAGGCAGCAGCCCCCTTTTGTGGAATTCCCACGCTGACTTTACGTCGGAGGTTTCCTTTCTCCCTTAGAGGAACTTCTAGACACCCGCCCCTTGCCTCCAAGCCTTCCATGAGCTTCTGCTTTCCTTCTGACCCCCACTTGTTTCCCTGCCCCCTCCCCGCACTCGAGCCACTTGCCCTTCCTTTGCCTCCCCTGGGAATCTGCTGGGAGCCTCCTCATCCACCTGCACCCACCGCTCTGCTCAGGGCCAGTAAGGGGTACAGTCAAACCGAAGCCCCTTGTGGCACCATGCCCTGTGGGGCCAGAGGGTGCAGCCCCTGAGCAGACCTGCAGCTCTACCGTTCCATGATTTCTTATGCTATGACACGAAGATCATAATATCTCCCTCTTTTTGGAGCAAATATAAGACTAAATGAGCTAATATATGGAAAGGGGCTTGAACCTGATGGTTTGTGCGTGATACGTGTCTGGTGGATTTGCCCCTTGTTACCCTATTTCTTCACAGTGTCCTCACATCCTTCATTCATTCACAGGAAACGTCTAACATCAGATGATGAATTGTGCTTTCCAGAGTCACCTGCACTGCTCTCTCCCATCGCCCGTGCTCCCCTGTGCTGTGACCTGTCCTGCCCCATCATACGATGAGGTTTACTTCTTGGCACCATGGACTCAGGGCTGGCCCATCACTGCTTTGACCAGGAAAGCTCAGCATAAGTGACAAGGTGACCGTCTCATCAGCCTGGTGGCTTGTTTTTGCCTCTTGGGGTGCTTGCTCTTGGGCTGTCCCCCTGGAAAACCAGTCACTGTGCTGGGAGAATCCCCAGCAACATGGAGCAGCCGCACTTGGGCTCCAGGGGAGGGCGGAGCACCCAGCCTCGGTTAGAATCCACACTGGCCCCAGCGCCATCTTGGGTGTTCACCAGCTCGCCTTTCAGGCTCCTGTAGCCCCAGGAACATCCAGCTGCAATGGCACGAGAAGCCCTGTCCACTACCCGTTCAAGCCTAGGCAACCTGCAAGACCAGGAGATCTAAAAGTAAGCTGCAGAAAGCCCACCTTTGTGGTGGATTGTTACGCAGCCGTTGTAGCAATCGGAAGAGACCAACACAATGGAATTAGCCCCACCCCAGCCGCTGTCACTCACGACCTTCCTTAGCTCAGCTCACTGTCTCTCCCTCAGGAGACTGAGAACTCACTGAGGGCAGGGGCCAGCACTGGGTGTAGCCCAGAGCCCAGCGGGAGTTCAGCAAACACTTGTAGAATGAAGGAATGAAGGAATGCTGACCTCTAAACTGTGATGCTGTCATTCACCTGTCCTCCCATCCAGCAAGGTGGTGTTGGTGAGGGACGGTCCATGGAAAGACCAGAGGCACCTGGACAGAGTCTCATGGGTCATCTGTGACACAGTCCCTCCAAGCCCAACAGTAGGCTCTGCTCCATCCTGTCAGGTCCAGACCTCTCTGTTCTCAGGTTGAATTTAGCAATTAAGTGAATGACTTTATTTTTTAAAAAATTTTTATATTTTAAAGATTTATTTATTTTGTATTTAATTCTCTCTTCCTCCACCCCAGTTGTCTGCTCTCTGTGTTGATTCTCTGTGACCCCCTCTATTCCTATCAGTGGCACCAGAAGTCTGTGTCTCTCTTTGTTGTGTCAGCTCTCTGTGTGTGCGGCGCCATTCCTGGGCAGGCTGCACTTTCTTTCACGCAGGGCAGCTCTCCTTACGGGGCACACTCCTTGCACTGGGGTTCCCCTGTGCAGGGGACACCCCTGCGTGGCACGGCACTCCTTGGGTGCATCAGCACTGCATGTGGGCCAGCTCCACATGGGTCAAGGAAGCCCAGGGTTTGAACTGCGGACCTCCCATGTGGTAGGCAGACACCCTATCCATTGAGCCAAGTCTGCTTCCCAGATTAATGACTTTAAAAGTTTACATTAGGAATGAATGAAATTTCACAAAGGGAACTCTTGAGAGGCAGGCTGAAGCAACTTAGTTTCAAACTCCCTTTTTAACATTTCAATATAGTCATTCTGTTTATTACATTAATATTTTATAAGCATATAAGCTTAAAAAGATAATGAAGATGAACTCTTCACTCTCCATTGAAGAATAATCTCTAGCTGTGAAGTATGATTAAAAATTATTTTTATTAAAACTACCAGCTTGAGGATTGTAAGAAGATGGTGACAGACTAACTGCCAGAACTGAATGCTCTCACAAAAACTACAGAGAAAAAGCCAAAAGCTGTCTAAGGGACCTGCTTTGTGGTCAGCAAATGAGGAAAATTCTACACAACTCCCAGGAAAGTCAGGGACAAGAGGCAAAGAAGCAGAAATGACAAATGTGGGTTACCAAGCCCCTGTGGCAGCCAAGAAGGGCTCCCCTCCCCCACCCCCAAGATACTAAACTGGGGTAAAACCCCTGGCTCACTGCAACTGAGAGGGAACAGACAACTTCCTCCCTCTCAGGGGTTTCAAAGGAAAAGGGTAGGGGAATCAGGCTGCTTTACATCAGTGAATTCAGCCAGCAGAGCCCAAATTGAATTTCCGCTCTGGAGATTGAACATAGGAACACAGGAAAGCTGAGACTGAAACACCTCCATGGAAAGGTGCACTGATGAGTGCCATCTGCTGGCCAGTCTGGAAATTGCATGGACAAAAACTGTTTTCTTTCTCCATATCCAAACCCTGGGAGAAAATCTGCGCCACACTAGTGAGTCCTTGTGCCAGTTTTGAAAACTTAAGCTGGGTAATTTTAAACACTGAGAATAAGTTGAACCAAATATCAAAGAAGAGCAGTGGGGAAAAAAAATAGGTAAGAAAGAGCAATAGGTCATTAGCGTAAATTCACCAAAATATTCAGAAACCTAGACATCAGCCAAAAATGACAAGGCATACTAAGAAACAAGAAAGATGGCCCAGCTAAAAGAAAAGAACAAATATTCTTGAGTTACAGGATTTAAGACAATTAGTTAGTGATAATCACTCAACTTTCCTAAATCACTTCAAAGAATGTAAAGAAAATATCAGTAAAGAAGCAATATATTAAGAAGGCACTGGGGAGAGCATAAAGAACAATTTGAAAGTCTGCAAAGAAAAGTAATAAGGGTTATGGGTATGAAAGACATGATGGATGAGATTAAAAATGCATTAGAGGCACATAAAAGCATATTTAAATTGCTTGAAGACAGAATTAGCGATTTTGAAGACAGACTATCTGAACTAGAAAAGACAGAACAGACAGAGAAGAGAATGGAAAAAGTAGAACAGAATGTTAGATAATTGAATGGCATTGCAAAATGCACAAATATTCCCCTTATTGGTGTCCCAGAAGAAGAGAATGGAAAAGGGGCAGAAAGAATATTTGAGGAAATAATGACCAAAAATTCCCAATCCTTGTGAAATAATATAAATATCAATATCCAAGGAGGACGAAGCACCCCAAACAGAATAAATCCAAATAGACCTACCATGAGACACCTACTATTCAGAATGACAAATATCAGAGATAAAGAGAGCATCAAGAGAACAGCAAGAGAAAAGTAAAGCATCACATACAAGGGAAACTCAAAAGATTAAGTGCTGACCTCTCATCAGAAACCATGGAGACAAGAAGAAACTGGTATGATGCATTTAAGGCACTGAAAGAGAAAAACTGCCAACCAAGAATTCTGTTTCAAGCAGAGCTTTCCTTCAAAAAGGAGGGTGAGCATAAAGTCTTCACAGACAAACAAAAACTGACAGAATATGTTACCAAAAGACCAGATTTACAAGAGATACTAAAGGAGGTGCTGCAGCCTGGAAGGAAATAAAAACAAGGGCAAGAGATTTGGAGAAGAGTTAGAAATGAAGATTATTAGGAAGGGTAAACTAAAGGATAAGAGGACAGACAGTAGAACAATATGTCAACAGAGCTGAAGGGCAAAATGGATGAAGTAAGTAACGCCGTTACAGTAATAACACTGAATGTTAATGGATTGAATTCTGCAATCAAAAGACATAGACTGATAGGGTAAATTAAAAAATTATGAGCCTCCTATATGTTGTCTACAAGAGACCCACCTCAGAAGGAAGGACACAATCAAGTTAAAAGTGAAAGGCCAGAAAAAGTCATCCCATGCAAATAGTAACCAAAAAAGAGCTGGAGTAGTGACACTGGTATTGGACAAAAGAGATTTCAAATGCAAAACTGTTTTAAGGGATGAAGAAGGTTATTACATATTAATCAAAGAGACAATTCACCAAAAAGAAATGACTATACTAAATATTTACGCACCTAACCTGAGTACCCCAAGATACATGAGGCACACACTGGCAAAATTGAAGGGAGAAATAGATGTCCTTACAATAATTGTTGGAGACTTCAATATATACTTTCAGTATTGGATAGAGCACCTGGACAGAGGATAAATAAAGAGGCTTGAATAATATGATAAATGAACTATACCTAACAGACAGCTATAGAGCATTGCACTCCAAAACAGCAGGATATATTTTCTTTCCAAGTTCTCATGGATACTTCTCCAAGGTAGATGAATTTTAAAAATCAATGAATTTTAAAAAATCAATGAATTAAAAAAAAACTGAAATTATGAAACACATCCTCTAATCATAATGGAATGAAGCTGGAAGTCAATAAATCAATGGAAAAAGGGAAAACTCATGAATACATGGAGCTTAAACAACACAACCTTGAATATTCAGTGGGTCAACGAAAAATTGTAAGAGAATTCAGTAAATACATTGAGATGAATAAAAATAAGAACACAACATATCAAAACCTATGGGACACAGCAAAGGCAGTGCTGAGAGGGAAATTTATAATCCTCAATGCTTACATTAAAAAAGAAGAAAGAACTAATATTTAATATCTAACTGCATACATGGAAGAAATAGAAAAAGAACAGGAATCTAATCCCAAACCAAGCGGAAGGAAATAAATAGTAAAGATCAGAGCAGAAATAAATGAAATCGAGAGCAGAAATATAATAGTTTCAACAAAACTGAAAGTTGGTTCTCCGAGAAGATCAACAAAATTGACAAATCCTTGGGTAGACTGAGCAAGAAAATAAGAGAGAAGTCGCAAATAAAGTCAGAAATGAGAGGAGGGACATTACCACTGATCCTGCAGAAATAAGAGAGATGGTAAAAGAATACTATGAACAACTGTATGTCAAAAAACTAGACAATTTAAAGTGTGCTCATGAGGCGCTATTACCTGGCACGGCTATTGTATGGGTATGACAGCGGTTGAAAAGGAAAGTCTAAGTTCATGCATATCACTGGAAGGAAAGCTAAAATCTGTAGCATTGGACTCTATAAGACAGTAAAGCCTTATGAAAACATGAATATGGGTGATATGCGTATATAGACTGTTTTTACAAAATATAATTACAAATATACTAGCGAGAAGGAAAAAGAATAGCAGTGATATACACTAGACGAGGCACAGAGAGATTGAGAGGTGATGAGTTTTGTTCGTTCGTTTTTTGTTTATTATTATTATTGGAATAATGAAAGTGCTCTGGAAGGGAGTGGGGTGATGAATGCACAAACGTGTGATTACACAGAATACCATTGATTGTCCTCTTTGGATGCATTTATGCTTTATTACTATGCATCAAGGAAATTGAAAAAAAAACTGCTTAAGAAAATAAAAAAATTAAAAAAACCCTAACAACTCAACATTCCATTTTATAACAATACATGCTTCCTAAATAGAAAAGTCACAAAAGCAAAGTGATTTCTCTCTCTCTCAAAAAGGAAAATAAAAAAGGTGGCTTAATTGTAGGTTACATATTTTATTGTGTCAATACAATGAAAATAGAAAAATAAAAGGAGACAAAATGTTTTGTTACCTTGGCGCCTACTAAGGCTTGGCACCCTTTCTGGAGAGTGCCAGCCAATTTCAATAGCATCAGGAACACGAGGAAATAAATTAGACATTTTAATTGTGAGATTATAACATACTGATGGAAAAGCTGGGAAGGAGCCAAAACAATTTTAATGACAAAGCAATAATCTAAGCAAGGTAGAAAACATTAGACTCTGCAGGCTTCGAAAGGAAATGAAGAGGCAAAATTAGTAACACCTCGAAGATTCTGAAGCCAGTAAACTATAGGCAACATAAAGGGCGTGTGATGCTGACGAATTTATTCTGGGTAAAGCAAAAGGCTTAACGTAGTAAATGAAAAGTATAATTGGGTAAAATTTCAGATACCATTAACAATTGATGATTTGATTAACTATAAAACATTATATTCCTCAGGAAAATTTAGAAATTTCAAAATAAGGAGTCCTTAGCACCGGCTGTCTGTGACCTTGAGTGAAGATTCACATTACTTTAAAACACTTTAATTCCATAAAATGACCATGGAAGAGTCAGTCTTGGAAGGAATAATTTTCTGATTTTCTAACCAATGGTTCTACTCTTAATACGCTTAGCAACTTGCCATCCGTAAGAGCCTGGTGGAAGCTGGTGGTTGCGTCGGAATCTGATTAGCTCTTGTTGGTCCTTCCTGAGACACGCCCACAAGGGCTTCGATAGGCTGATAGGCTTGATACAGTGTATCCAGTACAGGGCAGGCACCATCAGCCTCATACCAGCAGGGCAGCACTGAAGGTTGCACAATAGGGAGACCTAGATGGTTTAGGAAACTAGCAACTTGCCTGGTTATTTTAATCAACCTCATTGAGCTGTAATTTCCTTGCTACAATAAAGTTCAGATGCTTTAAGTGTACGTTCTGATGGGTTTTGACAGAAATGCATACCTGGGAAATTGCTTCAGTGAAGGTATAGAAGACCTCCTTTTTCCAGCCAGTTCTCTTGGGCCCCTTCCCAACAGCCCCCTCCCCAGGCAGTCCCTGACCTGAGTTCTATCAGCACAGGTTGGTTTTATCCCTGTCATAGAATTTCATACACACTGAATCAGTATGTAGTCTTTTATGTCTGGGTTCTTTAACTTAACATAATTCCCATGAGGATTTATCCATGCCATGTGTACCACAAATTCATTTTTATTGTTAGATTGTGTCCCATTATATGAATATATAGCAATGTGTTTAGCAATTGATGTATTGATAAAGTGTGTTTTCAGTTTTGGATATTATGAATAAAGCTGCTGTGAATTTTTTTTTTTATACAAGAAATTTTTGTGGACAAAACTTTCCACTTTATCTGTGGTAAACACTCAGGAGTGGGGTATGTCTACCTTTATAAATCCTTCCCAAAACCTTTGCAGCATCTTATGCTCCTACCAGCAGGGTATGAGTTACAATTGCTCTATCCCCGTCAACATTCGGCACTGTTAGTCTTTTAAATTTTATTCCCATTCAAGTAGATGGATCTGGTATTTCATGAATTTAATTTGCATATACCTGGAAACAAATGATGCTAAGCATCTTTCACATGTTAATCAGCCTTTTCTTTTAAAGATTTATTTTATTTATTTATTCTACACCCCTCCCATTGGTCTTTGTATATCTTCTTTTGTAAAGTGTCTATTCAAGTACATTGTCCATTTTTAAATTAGGATGTTTGTTTTCTTACAAGAGGTTTTTGTTGTTGCTATTGCTATGTGTGTTCTGGAAATATTCTAGAAACAAGTTGTCACATATATGTGTTGTGTTTTTCTCCCAGGCTGTGGCTTGCTTTTTCATGTTCTTAATACCATCTTTTGAAGAACATAACTTTTAAAATTGAAGAAACTCAGTTTATCATTTTGCCTGATACCAACACCGCTTTTCTATGTTTATTTTTTGAAGATGCATGTATTTCTTCCTCTTACTTTCATTATTTTGTCTTTATATTTAAAATACATCTCTTGAAACAGATTTAGTCGAACCTGGCTTCCAGGGTAAAATCTCCACCTTGTAATTTGCATGTTTAGTCCTATTGCAATTAACATGATTGTTATAATGGTTAATTAACTCCATTATTTTACTCTTGATTTATCATTTATCCTATCTGTTTTTGTTTTCCTCTTGTTCTAGTCCTGCTTTGTCTGTATTAATAAAATATTGCAATATTATTTTTTATTTCATGTGCTAGCTTATCTAAAGCTCTTTTTTATTACTTTTAGTAGTTACTCTACATCTAATAGTATGTATCCTTATTTTATCAGTCTATTTAGATTCAATATTGTACCTCTGCACACTTCAGACTTCTCCCTTTATGCCTGATATTTCCCATTTGCCACTTCCCAAATATAACAACCTTGCTGTATGTAATTCAATTCACTTATCTCTTACTCTTCATGCATTTTTTGTCAAATATTTTCTTACTTTTCCATAGATAAAACCCTCATCTTACAGTGATATTGTTTTTCCTTTAGAAAAAGTTAGTTGTCTTTTCATAAAATTATGAGAAGAAAGGAAAAGTGTTTTGTATTTACTCACTCAGTTTCCATTTCTGGTGTTTTGCTTTCTTTCTATAGTTTCAGGTCTCTATCTGGTATAATTTCCCTTCAGTCTCAAGTGTATCCTTAATATTTCTTC
Organism: Dasypus novemcinctus; assembly: GCF_030445035.2. Lineage (NCBI taxonomy): Eukaryota > Metazoa > Chordata > Mammalia > Cingulata > Dasypodidae > Dasypus > Dasypus novemcinctus. Next base: position 751,518 of record NC_080674.1, read on the forward strand.
TTGTTCAGATCTTCTGGCAACAAATATTCTCAGATATTTTCATCTTAAAATTCCTTTAGTTCACCTTCATTTTTAAAGGACATTGTAACTGAATGTAGGATTTCTCTTTCTTTTTTTCTTTCTTCCCTTGAAAACTGTTGTTCCACTGTCACCTTGCCTCCATGTATTTCTGATGTAAAATCAGTAATCCTCTTAGCCTTGCTCCTGCTACCTCCTGTATCATTTTGTTTTGTTTGGTTTGTTTGCTGGCCACTTACAAGATTTGCCTTTATCCTTCCTTTCTTTGACTCTGTGCACCTAGGTGTGGCTCATTCTCTCTCTCTCCTCACCCTCCCCCCGTCTTTCTCATCTTTTTTTCTCTCTTCCTCTCCAACCCCCACCTCCACCCCAGCCCTCCCATACACACTGGCTGTGTTTCACTGAGATTCATGGATCTTTTAATATGTGTCCTATAAATCAAAATCAAATTCAGTAAATTTTAGAATTTTGGAATTATTTTCTTAAATATATCTTTCTACCAGTCTCATTTTCTGTTCCTTCTGGGATTTCAATTTACTGAATGTTAAACCATGTGGTAATTTCACACTAGTCCCTGAGACTCAGTTTAATTTTCTCTGGTCTATTTTCTCTTTGACCGTTTCTTCTCTTTAGCCTCTAAGTTCAGTGACTTTTTCTCTCCTCAGATTTATATCGATCCCTTCAACTAATTTTTATTTCAGTTTTTTTTCTTCTCAGTTCTAGAATATTCTTTTGGTTCTTTTCTATAGCTTTAATTTCTAAACTGAGATTCCATCGATTAACTTCATTATGACCATATATTCCTTTATGTATTAAATTATATTTCTCTTTAATTCTTTGAACTTATTTCTAATAGCTACTTTAATTCTTTGTCTGCTAAAGCCGACATTTGAAAAAGTTCAACATACATTGACTGCTTGCTTCTTGACTTTGGATCACATTTTCCTGTTTCTTTGTGTTTTTGGTGATTTCCGATGTGATACCAAAAAGTGTCTATACTATATTAAATAACCTCTGGATTTCATGTTCTTTCTCGGAAGGAATGTGACTAGCTTTCTGTAGCCATCACATCCCAGCTAATGTCATTTAGTTTGGGTGGACTTGGTTTTACAGCTCACTAGGGTGGGTCTTGGGTCTAGAGCAGATCTCACTTTTGGATTTTCCTTACTGTGAAAAACCAGCTTTTGCTGTGTCGGCTGGATGTTAGTGGTGCAAACAAGGCTTCCACAGGCCTCGCCACCCTGTGGGGCCAGAGCTCCAGAGGCTCCTGCCTTGGCTGCTTCACCTGCAGGATCTCTGTTCTAGGCTCAACTCCGCAGCGGCAGCGACCCGCCAGCCTCAAAAATTCTCCCCTGCCCCTGGATCCCCCAGCTTTCAGCTATGGCCTTGTGGGCAATCCCCACAGGGATTTCTGGGGCTCCTCTCTGCACAGCTGTCTTGTCCCCATAGGTGCCCAGTGCTCTCAGTGTTCCAAGCTCTCATCTCTGCCTCCTCAAATCAGTGGGACCTCCTGTCCCTCAAAAGCCAGCTCTCCGTGCGTGACTGAGGACTGGCCACAGGGGAGAGCCAGGTTGTTGTGCGCTCCTCTCGAGCTGGCCTTCTCGCCCTGCTTCTTGTACTTAGCTGGAAAAGTACTGGCTCACATTCCCACTCCGTTTTATTGTCGTTCATGGGGGAGGCATGGTTCAATATCAGCCACTCCATTATAGTTAGACATGAACATCTGGCCTAATCATTTTACTGTGATAAAAAGAAATGTTTTGTGTGTTTCAAGGAGTGTCACATTAGTATTGTTTCTGCTAACACTGCAAAAGAGGCAATGAATTAAAATTTTCACAATAAGTTGGTCAATTTGTTCCATGTAGATAACTGATGCAGATTATTATGTTCTCAGAGTTATCTGGCCCATAGTAATCAAGTTGACTTTTCTTGATCAAATAACAAGATATTTACTGACTCTTCCCTTACCTAGTTTCATGTGGACATACTTTGAGATATAATCTGCATATGAAGAAATAATTACAATTTCAACATCATTTTCTCCATTCCTTTCATTAATTTATTATCAACTCCATGTTCACACATGTCATTAAGCAAATTATTTCCCTTGATTTAAGGATCTCTCTTTTGTCCACATGGAACCGTATTTTATGTAGAGCCTAATTATTCATGTATGGATTTGTTCAAGCTTTTTTTCAATCAAATTTTTGTTCTTTTCTGAGCTGCATGATTTACCAAATAATTCTCTGTGACGGGTATGGTGAGTAGAGAACCCTTGACCAGCTGAACCCCAAGGAGAATCAAGGTTACACTGTAAACACTTCCAGTTTCAACTGCAATTATTAAATTATTATTAAGAAAGGAAATGGCAACATTTTAGCACACCCACTAATGATTTTGTTCTCATTCCTGCCTTTTAAATTTTGTTTCATTTTAATACGAATATAGAATTATAAATAGTGAAGTTTTCTATTTATATCCAGAAGGTTCAAAATGCCTGAGACAACTGAATTTTCCATCTATTTATCTGCCTTGGTGTTGAAGAAACATGGCTAATAGCTAATATTCACTCATTCAATGGTTCAATCATTCTGTTAATGGGTTAAGTATAACTGGTTAAATAGGTTAAGTATAAACTCTACCCCTCCTTTCAGCAAGTATATAGTACAACAGGAGATGGCCGTAAGATATGATAACATAGAAGGAGAGAACAGCAAAGGACCAAAAATGAATGGTCTGTACCAGCCGGGGAGTGAGTGCTGAAGACGAGGGCACCTGCAGGGGGGGGGAGCTTCACTAGAAGGTAGGGATGAGGCTTGGGGAGGGGGGAAGGCTCCAAGTTGTAGGAGGGTGTCGTTCCAGGCACAGGGAGCCGAGTACGGGGAGGCTGGAGCAGCTGGATTTAGGAAACTGAAGTAGTTATTTAAAACTGAAAGTGGAATGTTTCAGGCCGGAGCGTGGGGCTGAAGATCTGACAATAGGTCAGGACTTGGCCTCCTGCTGAGGACTTTTAGCCTCGCTCTTCAGACCCGGGGACCTGTACAGCTGAGTGTTCTCTCTGCTGGAAGGTATTTTAGAGAACGCTGGGCTATCAGTGAGGAGAAGGCCATGGGACATGACCGTGGACCTCTCCGTGGAGAGGTGGGAAGGTTTTCCAGAAAGATGAGGAGATACTCACCCAGCGGCTCTCAGTTCTGCAGGAGACGGGAAGCATTGCACCATCCCGTGAAGCGCTTTTAAAACCAGACTTTCTGCCCCGCCCCAACACCTTCCCCAAAAACCTTTAAACATGATGTTATGCTACGTCTCAAATCCTAGGGTATTGTCAATAATCACTCCATGAGTGGTATGAAAATTCAAATATTTTCAGATTTGGTTTATTTTAATACTTGATTTTTCCTCCTTAGTGAGAAATTTTAACTCCCCCTATGACACTGAGAGTTTCTTTTCCTGGAAAACTTTAGACCTGGGGTTCTTTTTTTAAAAAAAAGATTTATTTCATTTATTTTTCTCTCCCTTTCTCCCTTCCCACTCCCTTTGTCTCCTCTCTGTGTCCACTCACTGTGTCTTTTTCTGTGTGCACTTGCACCCCAGTAGCACTGGGAAATTGTGTCTCTCTTTTTTGTGGCTTCAGCTCTCCATGTGTGTGGCGCCACTCCTGGATAGGCTGCATTTCTTTCACATGGGGCAGCTCTCCTTGCAGGGTGCACTCCTTGTGCATGGGGCACCCCTACATGGGGCATACCCTTGCATGGCAGGGCACTCCTTGCACGTGGCAGCACTGCGCATGGGCCAGCTCACCACGTGGGTCAGGAGGCCCTGGGGATCAAACCCTGGACCCTCCATATGGCAGGCAGACACTCTATTAGTTGAGCCACGTCTGCTTCCCAGACCTGGGGTTCTTAACCTTTTTTGTTCCATGAACCCCTTTGCCAGTCAGGTGAAAACCATGGACTCCTTACTAAGTTCACACCATACTGTGCATTATTTAATAAATATATCACACCCATACCAACATGCTCCACAAGAATTATGTGTTTTGCTTTGTTTTTTTAATTTCAATTCGCGTGCACAGACCACCTGTTAAGAACCCCTGGTATAAAGGGTAGCTTCTAGGGCCATCTTAAACACTAAACCAGCCCGAAACATGCATCATAGCTCAGTGGTCCTTGGGAGGTTTACTTGGCCTCTCTGTGGCAAATATAGAACCCTGAGCAGCTGGTCCCCAAGGAGAACTGATGTCACACTACAAATACTTGTAGCTACAATTGCAACTATTAGTAAGAAACATTTCCATCCATAAAAAAGAGGTAATAATACCTCCCACATAAGGTTATTGGGAAGATTAAATGAGGATACACATGTAGAATTTGGCCTTCATTGTTTTTAAACCATGACAGAAAGAATGTGGTCTCTGTTCCAAATGAATACTCTCAGAACCATCGCTGGTCCCCAGCATTTTATGAAGCTTTAAGACCTGAGCTTTCCAATCTTTTTTTTTTTTAAGATTTATTTATTTATTTCTCTCCCCTGTCTCCCCCCAGTTGTCTGTTCTCTGTGTCTATTTGCTGCGTGTTTTTCTTTGCCCACTTCTGTTGTTGTCAGCGGCACGGGAATCTGTGGTTCTTTTTGTTGCGTCATCTTGTTGTGGCAGCTCTCCGTGTGTGCGGCGCCATTCCTGGGCAGGCTGCACTTTCTTTCGCACTGGGCGGCTCTCCTTACGGGGCACAATCCTTGCGTGTGGGGCTCCCCTACGCGAGGACACCCCTGCGTGGCAGGGCACTCCTTGCGCGCATCAGCACTGCACATGGGCCAGCTCCACACGGGTCAAGGAGGCCCAGGGGTTTGAACCGCGGACCTCCCATGTGGTAGACGGATGCCCTAACCACTGGGCCAAGTCCGCTTCCCCCAATCTTAAATATCTGAATATCTGACTATTTTAGACTAAGCAATTCATACTACTTAGTACTTAAAGCTGAGCCTGCCTCTGGTCAAGACCCCTGCAGTGGTCCTTTGAGATGTGGGTGTCTGTGGAGTGAGTGGGCGCTCGCTCAAATGTTCTTCTCCCCATCCTCCTCTGGTCCAAGATGGCCCTTGGGCAGAACAGGTGGGTCAGAGCTGGGCGACGTCTAAGGTAGACGTCTGGCCGTTGGGGCACAACGTGGGCGCTTTTCTCCAGAGCCAATGTCCTGACTCTAGAAGTCCCTCCGCTGCAGTCTCTGATGTTGCAGCCCCCCCACACACACACACACACAGACCACCACATCCTCTGCCAGCAGCACCAAGAGCCTTCCTCAGACCCACCCAGCAGCCGCGACATCCCCAGTGCGCCCACCTCGTGCTATGGCCGCAGGCCTGGTTTTCCTAGAAGCACGTAGCCACCCCTGAATCCATGTGACCATTCGCCCCAGTCTGCATCCCTTGCTGCTCCCCCATCTTCCGTGCCTCCTCTGCTCCCACACATTCCACTCCACCTCTTTCCTGTAGGGATTTGCTTCACATTAGCTGCTCTTTCTTCCTGGGCTAAGCTCTGAGGGCATAAAGGGTCTCATCTCTCCATGGCAGAAGGCGGCTCCGAACCAGGCCGGCTTGCCGTGGCTTTTGGGGGGCTTAGGCAATCTGCACTAGCGGTAATGAAGGAAGAAGACACACTGTTTAAATGTGCAAAATACATCATCCCGGCGCCAAGGACAAACGTGAGTGTGAGAGGGTGGCTTTAGGCCGTTGTCCTCTGGCCTCCAACCATCTGATGGAGTTGCCGTGTCCTGAGATCTGCCCCCGGCCGGCCCTCCATGCCGTCACGGCCACTGATCTTGCCCATCACTTGGGGACTCTGGCCTTTGACTAAATGGAATCATGCAAACACGTGAATACCCAGTTTCTTTTACCCAGAAGAGTGTTAAAAATAACGACACACCGTAGGTCACTTCCTGAGTGCATTCTCTGTTGGGCCCTTCAGAACAGGGCGAGAGGCAAAGTCCCTCTTGACCACCCACGCGCGCACACAGGGAGAAGCCGAGCTACCTGCCCAAGGCCGCACGCCTGGGGCGCCGGGGGCAGTGAGCACGCGCTGGATTGATTGACAAGGCGAGGCGTTAGCTCTCTGGAATATATGCACGTCACAGACGCAGAGCGTTCAGGGCGGGTTCAGCAGCAGCTTCTCCTGCTGCACTTCAGACCTGTCACATGACAGGTGACACGGAGCGGCCAGCGCAGGGCCAGTGCGGAGGGCAGCGCCTCGTTATGCCCGGCCTGTCGCTCTGGCCCGCCATGACGCCGCGCAACTACTTAACAATTAGAGGCATGATTTTTAGGTACGAGTTAAGACAGAGCTACTGAGCTTTTAAGACTCGATGTGTTTTGTTGAGCTGAAGACAGCTCCTTCTGGGGAAGCAATTTGCAGTCGCAGTATTGCAGACAAAGCGCTCAAAACAACCCAATCCCACTTTCAGAATTAGGAGCACACAGGCACATGTGCGGCCCCACCTCCGAGCCGCGGGGGGATGGCTCGGGAACACCTGGAGGGTGGCTCTGCAGCCCGCCCACACCCCGCGGCTGCCTTCGACAGGTGACACCGAGCTAGCAGTGGTTATCTTCCGGGGCTGAACGCGGGGGTGGTTTTTCATTAAAATTTATGCTTCCTAAAATTCCTTGATTTTCTTGATTTGAGCATCCATTATCTGAGAACTACAAATTGAGTCTCATTTGGAGAAAAAAATAAAGAGACCGATTGCATAAGATACCTATGATTCCCTCTGTAGTTTATAAGTGGTTTGTAAATTTCAGGTAGGCAGGGTGTAACTCATAAAAAGCATAAGAAGGAGCACAGTCTTCTTAAAATTAAAAAATAAGCACCCATTAACACACTTAAAAATTTTAAAAAAGAGGAGCAGGTCACGTGAGATTCAAGGGGTGAGAAGCTCAGTGGTCAACTTTACTTAACATCAAAGAACACGCGGCTATTCCGAAGCGGCACACAGGCAGTGCTTTCATTTTTCCCTTCGCAAAATGTCAGCCTCTGCTCTTAGGAGAGGAAGACGGGCCGCTAACCTCCTAGGCCCTTCACCGCCAGTCCAGCTTCTCATTAAGAATTGATCGGCTCGGAGGCGCAGAGGCCATTATTGCCGTGTCAATTAGACGCACGGGGCCTGAAACGGGACGAGCGCAGTGATAAATAATTTCCAGGGGCGACTCCCCTTACCGGCCAGCCCGGAGGTCACTGTCCTGGCCACAGCCGGGACAGGCTGCTCGCCTGACGACAGGAGACGCGGCTCTCTTACCGGCCATGCTAATTTAAGCCCCGAAACCTGAGTCGTGTGAAACACCATCTCCCAGATAACAGGAGACACCGCTGCAGTGTCTTCGCCGGGCCCTGCGGATGGCAGGGTCTGGGGCAGAGTGCACGTGGCGCTCTGGCAGGATCTGCGGGGCCGGTGCGGTGGCCTGGCCCCCCGCCTGGCGGTGCGGGCTCCCTGCGACCTGCTGTCCCCAGCTCGCCGCTCGGCCTGGTGGCACCGTTCATTGTATTTCTCCTCCTCATCAAGGAAAAGGCCCTGGAGTCGGAGTCTGATCCGGTAGTTGCGCAAAGGTTAATCCACACCCATCAGCTGCTCGGAGGAGCAGCTGTCCCCAGGCAAGGGGCTGTGCACATGTTAAAAAAACGATATCCGCGTTTCACATTGACACAGGAGAGTGTTTTATTACACAAGTCTCTGAAAATGTGCACGAAAAGCAGTTTCCTGCTGTTTTTAGTGTTGTGCCCAATTGAGGGCTCTCTGTGTCAAGGACTGTGGCCCCCCCGAGGGCAGGGGCATGCCCACCTAGCTTCACACACTCCAGGAAGGGGATGCTTGTCCAACAGGGCGCCATCGATGAAAACATGAATTGTCTTTGAATTGAATTCGGCGTAAGCAGAAGGCCAAGCCACATCCACCACATTCCATAGGAGCTGTGGGGTCAGTTTCGCTTCTCAAAAAAACCCATTCTGGGAAGCGGACTTGGCCCAGTGGTTAATGCGTCCATCTACCACATGGGAGGTCTGCGGTTCAAACCCCGGGCCTCCTTGACCCGTGTGGAGCTGGCCATGCGCAGTGCTGATGCGCACAAGGAGTGCCCTGCCACGCAGGGATGTCCCCGCATAGGGGAGCCCCATGTGCAAGGAGTGCGCCCCGTAAGGAGAGCCACCCAGCACGAAAGGAAGTGCAGCCTGCCCAGGAATGGTGCCACACACACGGAGAGCTGACACAACAAGATGACGCAGCAAAAAGAAACACAGATTCCTGTGCCGCTGACAACGACAGAAGCGGACAAAGAACACGCAGCAAACAGACACAGAGAACAGAAGGGGGTGGGGGGGGAATAAATAAATAAATAAATCTTTAAAAAAAAAACCCGTTCTGAGTTTTCTTGGCCGATGATCTCTCGGGCTCTGTCCCCACGCAAGTGCGTTCTGGAGGCAACGCCCTTCCCAGCCCGAGTGTGGGCACACGTGTGTCGTCCCTCATTTCCACACGTCCCCCCCGGCTGCTGACACACCCCTTCCCGTGGTCATGTTTCTCTCTGTCTGGGTGCCTCGTGCTCCTCCACAGTCGCTGGTCCCCAGAGGGACCAGCTGTCCCCCTTCCCCGTGACAGCCTGGAATCGAGGAGACCCACCCAGCACTCCAGAGATGGCCCGGGAGCCAAGGTCCATTTTCTGGACGATCTTGAGAATTGCATCCCCGCGCTGCCCCCAGGGGATGGAGAGGGAGGCATTTCCACCAGGGCCTGTCCCCGCCCCCCGCGTCCCTCCTTCCGTCTCTGCCCTCGCGTGACAGGCCCCTCTTCAGATCGGCTCGCATGCGTCAGTGTGAAGTGTAAGCAGCAATGGCTCTGCCCGTCCACCAGTGGAATACCATTTCAGCAGAAGGTGGCCCCTGCTCGGGGCACGCTGAGACACCGCAGATTAAGAGCTGTCCACTAGCCGTACCAGCGCCTGGAAGACGACATCCATCGGAATGGTGCTTTCGCACTACCTTGGCGGCAGAAGCCAAGAGCGCGTCCGTTCCTGAGGCTGCGGTGTGTCCGAAACATTCTTGAGTGGAGATTAGGTCTCAGGTAGAGCAAAGGAAACAGTGTCCCAGGCTCCCCGACCCAGGTCAGCTCAAGGCGTGTGGTCTTGGGGTGACCAGCACCGGACAGCCCTTTACAGCACCTCCCCGCCCCTGCCAGAGAGGAGGGCTTCCCTTAGAGGAGCCGCAAGCTGCAGTGAGCCCCAGTGAGCACACCGAGGGGCCACGAACACCAAGACTCCTCAAATGGGTCATGAACAAACGAGGGAAAGGGTGTGGGCACAAGGTACTGGGCCTTGATTAAAAGTTTCTTGTGAGAAGCGGATGTGACTCAAGTGATAAGGCCTCCACCTTATCACCTTTGATCCCTGGGACCTCCTGTGAAAAAAAGAAGAGAAAGACGTGTGCCTGCACGGCGAGCGAGTGCCCGCGAGGCGAACCTAGTGCTCGCACAGTGAGCCAAGGGCCCATGTGGTGAGCCAAGCGCCCATGTGGGTGCCCACATGGCGAGTCAAGTGCCCAAGTGATGCCCATGCAGTGCGGCGCAGTGAGCTGAGTGCCCACGTGATGAGCTGAGGTCCCACACAAGTGCCCGCATGGTGAGCCAAGTTGCACAGTGATCCAAGTGTCCACGTGGTGAGCCAGTGCCCGTGTGGTGAGCCAGTGACCGCGTAGCAAGCCGAGGGCATGTGCGGTGAGCCGAGTGCTCACGCAGCGAGCCAACTGCCCATGTGGGTGCCCACATGGTGATCCAAATGCCTACATGGTAAGCCAAGTGCCCGCGTGGCGAGCCGAGTGCCCGCGCGAGTGCCTGTGTGGCAAGCCACAGCCCGCGCAAGTGAGTCGTGCAGCACAATGATGATGCAACAAAAGAGAGACGAAGGGGAGAGTCAAGGGGAAGTGCAGCAGAGACCAGGAACTGAGGTGGCACAAGTGACAGGGAACCTCTCTCCACATCAAAGGTCCCCAAGATTGAATCCTGGTGAATCCTAGAAGAGAAAGAAGAGAAGACAAGAAAAAAAGAAAAAGAAACATACAGAAGATCACATAGCAAATGGACACAAACAGCCAGAGCCGCAGGGGGGGGGAGGGGAGGGAAGAAGAAAATAAAATGTTAAAAAGAAACAAAAACAGTTCTTGTGCCTGCACGATGACAATAAGAGCTGGAAAACGGAATTGAAAACCATCATATAAGAAAAAGAAGACAATTTGTACCTAGGTGATGTATTTCTTTACTTCTTTCTCCTGCAAGAAGTCTCAGTGGACTTTGGAGGGGGAGGGACAAGAAAGGCCTGTGCAACTTCCAGAATGAAGCAGCATGCAAGTCCAGTGTGTGAGCATGGCGTGCGGGGGCGTGCAAAACACAGCCTCTCTCGAACACACACAGCAATGGGTCTCTCAAGCGAAAAATCCATTAGCATTGCGCGCTTCCCATGTGACACATTCTAAAGATCATCTGCTCTCCAAGAGGGGCCTAAAACGTTTTGATGTCTTATAGGGTTAGACACATTGAGAATCGCTGTTTTACTGTTAACTTATCAACATGGGCAGCTGCTATTTAATTGGCATTTTTATGGCCTTATCCATAGTTTTGTCACTCATAGGGAATGGTTACTCACCCTGTGGTTATAGTCACTCTTAGAGAGAAGTCCGACGTCTTTGACCGTTTACACTGACCGTCTACCGCTCTGTGAATCAACACACGGAGACGGCCTGAAGCCTTGGCCAAGCCCCGCGCGGGAGGCACAGACTTATACAGCCGTCTGCAGTGTAAACACGATGTCGGCGGTGGACCATCATTTCCTGAAGGATTAGCAATGTCCCCTGGAACTTTCTTCACATTGTCAATGTTTTTACTAGCTCTATTTTCACTGATAAGGCAGAGGAAGAATTTTTTAAAATTAAATAAATACATCATGGAGATATTTATTTTACGTCGTCCTCTGCCTGCAAAGTCGAAACACCTGCTTTGTTACATAAAAAGATGTGGAAATTCCAATGGAAAGTGAACTATGGAGTGCAAATCCCTACTGGTTGGGACTCCAGTTAAATCTTCTCGGAGAGTCCACGCTTCATGCCCGGTGTGTCCAGGCGTGCAGCACGCCAGCAGCTCTCCCCAACGTCCTCGCACCAGAAGCCCAGAGACCCGCGTGGGTGTGCGCGCAGCTGAGGGCGAGCGCGGGAGACCCCTGGAGCTCCGTCCCCTGGAGCTCTGTCCCCTGGTCCCCTTGGAGCCAAGCCATCCCTCTGTGGACCTCAGCTGCTCCCACTCAAGCCTGCGTGAAAACAGTGTCTCGGGTAACCGCGTTGCAATCACTCATACCTTCCAATTGACACCAGAATGGACCCCTGCAGACTCGCTACTCCTCAAATAAGTGCATTTTAGGTCCCTTTGCAAGAAAGGGGCTCAGTGATGGGCATATTTATGGAGAGATTAGAAAGGCAACAGCTGAGGGACTGGACCCCACCTCTGGTCCAACTTTAGCTGATCTCCATGTGACTGTTTAATCATGATGGAACCAAATCATTGGCTTTACATTCAGCAGACTGGCCAAAAGCTTTGTATCTGTCTCAGGTCACTGAAGAAAACAGAACCAAAGCCTGGGAAGAAAGCGGGGGCAGGGAGGGCAGGGAGACTGGTTGAGAAGGTGATGGAAAGACTGATCAGGCAAATGAGTAGGCACCCTGGAATTTGCAGCAACAAAAATCTTTTCTACGTCCAGGAAGGAGGAGCCGGGCGGTGTGTGTGTGTACGTGCTAAGTGGTGGCAGGGTTGAGCTGAGCCAGGGGACCATGGGGGCTGATGGAAACTAGAACTTGGGCCTCACAAAAAGGGGGAGCTGAGGGCGCCTGACAGGCCTGGACGCCCAGACAAGAAGGGGGTGCTGGTGGAAGCACTTCCCAAAGCAGAGGAGGAGGAGGAGAACCTCGCTTCTGCCTCCCCCCTTCTTCTCATGCTCCATGATTCTGTGAGACCAGAGCTAGAGGACAGTGGGCCGAGGGTGGCCTGGGAGGGGAGGGCAGAGCAGGGCAGGGCCGCCCAGGCAGATCCAGGACTCAGGTCTAATTATGGGTGAAGCTCTGAGAGTCTGTAGCATCTCAGCACCCCTTGGGAAGTGATGAATTGTGGAATCAGGCCTAGTCTTTGACTGAAGAGTCCAGTTGGCATCTCAGGGTCCTTGCCACCTTTTACAGTAGACGATTGGAAGTCGGGTGTTGTTTGCCTTCTGAACTGGGCTACTGATGTGAATGTATCAGTCATCACATGTAATTCCCAGCATATCCCAGAATCAGACTCCTGGCAAGCAGATCATCCCAAAGTCCAGCCACAGATCTGGGAGTGATCTGGGAAAGCATGGGAGCAGCCAGAGAAGTGCTGTCAGAAAGTTGAGGTGTTCCACTGCTAGCTGGCAACTCCCATGACACAGCCTGCAAACCAGCACCAGGAAGGAAGCACATTTGGCCAGTTCACAGGTGTGGAGGGCCATGGCTGCTGGCCAGGTGTCACCCCATCTTGGGGGACATGGACATCAGGTAACAAGACTGGGGTAGAAGCTAGCAGATGTAGCATCAGAACAGCATCAGCAGAGAAGAGCCCCAACCCAAAAGAAAGTAACTCAAACAGCTTTCTGGCCCCTGAGCACACCTTCAACGTAACAAAATATAATGATTATGGCTTGAGTCATCAGGGAACTATTCAATCAGGTTTGAATAATTCTGCCTCCAGAAAGTTCAGTTCAACAAATATTTATCACAAGCAAATTAAGTGCTGGTGGTTGGAAGTGGGGGAGGGAGGGACACAATAATTATTGCTGACTTGCATTAAGGCTGTTGATTAGGATGTGTTCAAGTGCAAGTGGCTGGAGTCTCAAACTGAACATATTGTCCTAGACCAGGGAGCTCCAGATGCAAGGTGACCTTCAAAATTGATTTGGGACTCAAGGACACTGCCAACCACCACTCCCCACCCTTCCCAGCTTTACCATGCTTTCCTTGGCCATGCTCCATCCCCAGCCCCAAGGTTGGCTGCTCCAGGAGGCCACAGGATCTCTGTCAACTGCTCCAGGCCTTCATTTTGCCCCTTCATGATGGGGAGGAGAGGGAGATGCTTATAGAACCTTCCAAAAAAGAGATTTCCTCATTGTCCAATTAGAGGTCTGGCTGGGTCAGGTGCCTGCCCCACAGTGGAAGCAGTCGACTGGGACATGTTTTCAGACCTTTGCCATCACCACTGTCCAGAGCTGAGTGGAGCCAGCTGACCATGGGAAAGGCACATGGAAGGAGTGATAGACCAGCTAGACCAGCTGGCGGCAGCTGACCATGGCAAAGGCACACAGAAGCAGTGATAAACCAACTGGCAGACGTGAGCAGAGATCACGGCTTCATGCAGAGGGCTCAGCGCTTAGGTACAAATTCATCACTGTATATCCGTTTTTGGAAGATTATGTTAAAACAGATTGTTGGTTGTGTATGTTACTAGAATAAGGATTCTTAAAAATGCATAGGACTGTACAACACAAACAGTAGACTCTATGTTAAACCATGGACTAGTTAATAGTAGTTTTAGAAATGTTCTTTCATCGCTTATAACAAGTGGAGCACAATAGTGCAAGGAGTTAATAATGGGGGTTTGTAGGGGCTCGAGCTGCATGCACCCCAGAGAAACATGCCCTTAAATCTACTCCATTCCTGAGGGTGCGCACCCATTGTAAGTAGGACCTTGAGGGGGTTGCTTCAATTGCTGCATGACCCACCTCAACCAGGGTGGGTCTTAACAGTCATACTGGACTCCTTTAAAAATGGAATGGAGAGAGAGAGAGAGAGAGTGAGCATGTGTGCGTGAGAGAGGGAAGCCACAGGAACAAGAACTGAAAGCAACGAAATCCAGAAGGGAAGGGAAAGGCCAGCAGATGCTGCCATGTGCCTTGCCAAGTGACAGAGGACCAAAGCTTTTTGGCTTTGATGGTGTCTTGATTTGGACACTTTCGTGACCTCACAACTGTAAGCTAATAAATTTCCATTGTCTAGCCCAATGCATTTCATGGGATTTTCTTTAAGCAGCCTAGGAAACTAAAATGGAGTATTTGGGAAATCTGTATTTTCTGCCTGATTTTTCTGTAAACCTGCAACTTCTCTAATTAAAAAAAGGAAAACAGATTTTTTAAGCACTCATAAGGAGAAGGTCTCAGTTTCTTAGAAAGCTGGGAGGGAACTGATGCACTGTTGAGTAACACTAACATGAAAACCAAGGCTGATTCTTACAATGACGCTTCACCACGAAGCCTTTGCCACAAGAGTGGTAAATGCATGCCAGTGAACTTTTGCAGAGAGGGCAGGAAATCTGTTGTGATCTTTTCTAGAGGAGAGTGAGAGGAGCATGTCAGAAATAAACGTTTATAAACAATGAGACAGTACATTCCAAGAAAATTTTTTGATTGAAATAATTATTTCTCTAAGATTTTCAATAAAATAATTCCTTTGGGCAATGCATTGGTCTGAGCTATGAGAGAAACCATTTCCCTACAAATACATTAAAAATACCAAATAAAAAAAGTAAATAAATCCACACTTGCATACATATATGCGCATATACCTAAGTAGGAAGGAAAAGGAAGTTCTCAAGTGCCAGACTCAAAACAGGAATGAAAAGTCTGAACAGGAAGCTAGAGGTAACACCACAGGGGCAAGAGGCAATCACGTGGGAGTGCAGACCCTAAGACTCAGCTCCAAGGTCATGGGCTCAGGCATTTGAGTTCCAGGCCCCTGGGTGCAGTGGTTTGGGCTCCAGGGACTTGGGCTCCAGGCATTTGGGTTCCAGAGTCTGGCGGCACTGGGGATTTGGACTCCAGGGGCTTGGGTTCTAGCAGTGTGGGCTCCAGAACCCCACGATGAAGGTCACTTCTCATGTGAGACTGGGTGGTGATGGTACCTTCTGTGAGGAAGGGCACACAGATCTCCACCACAGGCCACGGGGGCCCAGCTCTGGGTGCTGGGCTCTGAGACTCTCGGCTGCACCTGTGCTCAGGCCGTGCTAGCCAGGGGCTTCCCAGGCCTGAGGGAATGCATACCTCTGACACCTGCTTTGGTCTGAAGACTCTCCAGCAACCTCCAAATCTTCCTGAGGCCACTTGCACCCACACCTCCCTCCCTCTCACTCCATCCGTCCAACGTGCCTCTAGTGTGACAGCTCCAGCCTTACCAGGTCCCCACTGCCTTTCTCTCCTTAATAAGAAGCTGCTCTTTTCAATCCCATCTTGGCCTCTGCTACTGAGAGGACCTGGACTAACACGGTTCTCACACCACGTGCAGCAGGGAGCAGAGACTGGGATGGCTGCTGAATGCAGAGATTCTTGTGGGCATGAAAAACTTTATTCACAAGCTCAGAGAAACAAAAAGATGGCTGAGCACTTCCTTGCAGCTCTAAAACAATAATGAAAAACAAAAACAAATGATCCTGCAGTCAATCAAAACCCCAGCCTGTGCCTTGCAAATAATAAGGCCTGAAATTATATCCACTATGTTATATGGAGGTTGCAAACTGATAAATAAATATATAAAATATTCTGGGACCAGGAAAATACCTGTGACCTGGAAAGCAAAAAAAAAGATAAGATACAAAACTTGGAAAGCTCATCCAGGATTCAGAGTTTTCTCCCAGGAAACCAACAAAGAGCCATTATGAGGACAAGTCACAAGACACAATAAATGAAAGACTTAAAACTGTAAGAGGGAGGAATAATAAAGCACTATGAAAAGACTGCAGGATAAGTGTATTTTATTTATTTATTTTAAGTTACAAAAGAACTAGTAAGAAATTTTAATAGAACAGAAAGATTGAAATAGAACAAAATATACTTTCTACGCCCATCAACGATAAATGGATAAATAAAATGTGGCCTATACATACAATGGAATACTACTCAGTTGCAAGAAGGAATATAATAACAAACACATGGGATAACATGGGTGAATCTTGAGGACCTTATGTTGAATGGAGCAAGCCAGACTTTGAAGGACAATACTACAAATCAAGCTGTCTCAGAGAGCTAGAGACTGGAAGATAGGCTTATAGGAAATAGTGGGGGTGAGAGGAAGGTTGTGAACCAACACCCACATGGGCAAAATCTATGATAAATTGAAGATAAATTGTTGTGCAGTGAAGGGATAAGACAGGGGCAGAGGGATACGATTGAGTGGGGCTTGGCAGGCTTGAGGGGGGCTAGGGTTGGGAGGATGGATCAAATGATTCACGGAATTGGGGGGAGGGTTGGGGTGGGGAGCAGGTGAACATGGGAGGTTGTCGAGTATATGGTTGAAACTGTAATGTTGAGAAAACTCTTTAGAAAATATAATAAGGAAGGGGTACTGGTTTAAGGTGTTTGACGGGGGGCATCTGGCACAGGGTGCACCTGGGCAGACTTCTACTGAGTGTGTGAGTGCTCATCATGTCACAGTGTGTTATATCAGTGGGTAGAGACCCATACAGTGAGTGTGAAGGTGTACCCACATTCTGAGGAGGCCTGATATTCTCAACCAGAGGGAATTATGTCTTTCTGGAGAATTGGTGGCTCTCAAGGGGTTAGGGCAGTCTGGTATGTCAAGCCCTCAGCACTGTTGCAACTATCTGTGAATCTGGTCCTTCAAGTAATGAAGATTGATTGTCACTGTGGGCCCTGAGTGGAGGGGAAGAGAGGTATAGAATAGATGGAATCAGGGTAACTGTGGGGCAATGGAAGTATTTCACAAGATCATGAAATGATGGATATAAGACATGTTAAATTACACTCAAAATTTATAAAATTATAGGCTAAAATATAAACCGTAATGTAAACCAAAATGGAACCATGTTTGAAAGCCATGTTTCAGTATCTGTACATCAGCTGCAGCAAATATAGCATGAATATCTAAAAAGATCATTGCTGGGGAAAGGGGAAAAGGGTTTGATGTTGGATATATGGGAGTGTTCCATATTGTATATGTAAATTACTGTGATCTAAAACTTTCGTGAAGACAAAATTAAAAATTAGAAAGAAAGAGAAAAGATGTAGATACTGAGGAAGAAATGAAAGATATGAAAGAAATGGAAGAAACTCCATTCTCTGAATTCCAAAAAGATATTACAATATTCAGAAAAACCTTAAATCAGTAGCAATGCAAGTACTAAATCATATCACAATCAATCTAAAGAAATACAGTTTGTCTTGGGGCAAAGTCCTGTCTGCTATGGACCTCTGTAAATTACAAAACAATTTATCTATTTCCAATACATAAATGGACGGACAAAGGATAAATATTTTCATTACAATAAGGAGAAATTGGGAGGGAAACGTGTCCTCTACAGTTCAGTAAACCTGCTGGGCATCCTCCATTCAATTTCAGTTCAAGAGTCATTCTTAAGATGATGGTTTCTTCTCCTTGGGGCCTTATGGGAACCCACCCTTTCCATAGTCTTGCCCAATAGCCATTTTCTTGGTTTCGCCCTCATCAAGCACCTGGACATTGACCAAGCTCCAGACCTCACCCTCCAAGAGTGTTGGGGTGATTGCCACATCTTACTCAATCTCTGGGTTAGAGTCATAACCCCCCTCATATAGTGGCATGAAGACAATATTCCCCCTAACCTTTGGTAAACAGACTCAACTCACTCAGAGTAATGAGTTGACCACCTGGCCTTCTCCAATCCATGGAGACCTGTGGAGTGCTGACCTTAACTACCATAATCTTTGGAGAATGTGCTCCACCCTCTTTGCACCCTGGGGTGGCAAAACTCTCCCAGAACATTGGGGGTAACATCCACCCTCTTCAACTGCTGGGGCAAACTCACCCTCTCTGTACACTTCGGTGGGATTCCTCTCTTGGCCCAAAGTGATATTTTACTATTAGATCTCAGCTTCCATGGTTTTCCTCTTAAAGTGGTTTCTTCTTCAACTCCTCTTTGCCATGTCCCTTTTAGACCAAACTGACAGTGGTTTTGTTTATACAGTTCTCTCAAAAAACCTTGTTGGTTTAGCATGCAAGAAGTAGGGGCTGAAGCCATCAGACAGTAAGAGTTTCCACAAGTCTTTCCTAGATACCTGCATCTTCAATCCTGATTTACAATCTCCAAGTTTAGTTAAGTCCTCCAATGGGACACTTTCTTCGGGGATCTTGATTTCCAGAGGCTTGGAATTTCCAGTAGTTTCTGTTTTCTTTGTGCCTAACAGTTCAGTCCTCACTATATCTCTCTCATCTAGCATTTTGCTATAAGGTGCAAGCAGAAGCCAACTGCATTCTCCAGGTATACTTTGGAAATTTCTTCAGCTAAATGCCCAGGCTTGCTATTTTCAAATTCAGCCTTCACAAAACACCAGGAGTTAATCTTGCTGAATTCTCTGCAACTTTAAAACACAATCACCTTTCCTCTAGTTTCTGATAATAGTTTCATCATTTATTTCTAAGGCATCATAAAAGGTCCCTTTAGCATCCATATTGCTATCAACAGTCTCTTCAAAGCGATCTAGGCCTTTTCTATCAAGCATCTCACAGTTATTCCAAAAATACTCCTTACCTATTTATTAAACTGTTCCAGCAATTCAGTAATTGCAAAAGAAGCACTCCCCACTCCTCAGTACCAAATTCTGTATTAGTCAGCCAAAGGGGTGCTTTTGCAAAATACCAGAAATTGGTTGGTTTTTATAAGGGGTATTTATTTGGTGTAGGAGCTTATATATACCAGGCCATAAAGCATAAGTTATTTCCCTCACCAAAGTCTATTTTCACATGTTGGAGCAAGATGGCTGCCAACACCTGCAAGGGTTCAGACTTCCTGGGCTTCTCCCTTCCAGGGTTTTGCTTCTCTCTGGGTTCAAGTTTCCTTCCTTCCCAAGACTTGCTTCTTCCTGTGCTCAGGTTTCCTCTCTTCTTGGTACTGGCTTCTCTTTCCTCTGTGAGCTTAATTCCTAGGGCTCCAGCTTAAACTCCAACATCAAAAAACCCTTGTATCAAAAGCTCCAACTCTGTTCTTTGCCATGCCTTTTATCTGTGAGTTTTCACCCACCCAGGAATGGGGACTCAATACCCTAATGATGTGGCCTAATCAAAGCCCTGATCATAACTCCATCATGTCCATAGACCAGATTACAAGCATAATCCAATATCCATTTTTGGAATTCATCACCATATCAAACTGCTACAGTACCCTAATTTATTTTTCACTTTATTTTAGTTTTTCTAAATTATTATGTGTTTATTTCTAGTCTTTAAACCCTTAATTACTATTTCATTTTCCTATTAATTGAGTCTGGCAATATATTAGACTTCATTTTTTAAGAAGTTTTGGATCACAGAGGGGTTCAACTATGGCAGGGGAGGAGCACTGGTTGGGGTATCATTGATAGGGGACATATGGGAGGGAAGGAGTTCTCCAGGGCATGCATATAGGGTATAGAGATATGTTTGGATGTTCATTGGGTGTTGACATGGGGGTAGAGTTTCACATGACAGTTTAGAGAGTGCTGAGTGCCCATTTGTGGGAACTCTGTTACACTCCCCAATGGAGCAGCAACAATCACCCAAGTACAAGGACAAAGAACAGTGAAGAAGGATAGTCCAATGATGGGCCCTTGATACTGATGTCTATGCTTATGAGCCTGTGTGCTTGAAATTTCAACTAGGTCTAGAGCTGCAGTGTGCCTAAGAGTTACCTCCTGAGAACTTCCATGTTGCTTAAATGTGGCCACTCTCTAAACCAAAGTCAGCATGTAAATGTATTACATTCCCCCTTCCCCACTCCCCGGTGTGGGACATGACTTCCAGGGATGAGTCTCCCTGGTGCCCAGGAATTACTACCAATCACCAGCTGGTGATGCAACTAGAAAAAGACCTTGAATAAAATGGGGAAATGGTAAAGACAAATGAGTTTATATGACTAAGAGACTTCAAAATAAGTTGGGAGATCATTAGAGGGATTGTTCTTATGCACATCTCAGCAGGATTGCAAGACAGCCAAAGTAGATAAAACCCCAGGTAGTGGTGCTCCTGAGGGCTACAGAGACAACTAGGTCCTATGGTCATGGCAGATGGCTCTGGAGTTCAATGCCTTGCCAGTGGACCCTACTTTGGAATTTGTGCTCCTGGGTGTGATGGAGTTGGACTCAGGTGTGTTCTCTCTATGCATAATTCTTCTGTCATGTTTACTGAACCTGTGGTTGGTGCTTGGGTTGGTGTATGCCCAGGAGACTTGAATCTCTGGATTGTCTATGTGCCAGGTGGGCTCTCAATCTCAGCAGAGTTGCAACATCTACTCCCCATTTCATTGGACTTACCCTGGTCAACTAACCGGGAGGTGAGGATAGTCAACCACCACACAAAGGAAACAAGAGAGTCTACAGCTATAAGCAAGGGAATTCCATTCACCAGCCATGTGGGATCTAAGGCCCTCTCAATTTAGAGGTAGAGTAAACATCACCATCCCAAGGTCCTCAGGATGGAGGAATAAAATATGGATTAGTGTGGATTTACTGGTATTCTACTACAGAATTATTGTGACTCTAGCATTTGAAGAAATTATATCATTGATTTGGAGACAGTGGCTGCAGGAGTTGCTGAAGGCAGGGAGAGGGAAAAAGAGGTGTGATGTTGGAGCATTTTTGGGACTTGGAGCTGTCCTCAATGATATTGAAGGGACAGATGCAGGACATTATATATCCTGCCATAACCCACTGAATGGACTGGGGAAGAGTGTAATCTACAATATAAACTATAATCCATGCTGTGTAGCAATGCTCCAAAATGTACTCATCAAATAGAATGAATGTACCACACTAATGAAAGAAGTTGTCAATGTAGGAGGAGTGGGGGGTGTGGGGAGTGGGGTATATGGGACCTTATATATTTTAATATAACATTTTTTGTGATTTATGTATCTTTAAAAAAAGATAATAAAACAATGTAATTTCTAAATTTGAAAGCGAGTCTGATCATCCAAATGTAAAGTTTTCACAGCAAAATGAGATTAAGTGATTGGCAAAATAGACCTTAATTGCACAAAATATGGCATCGAGATGACAAAGTTTGGAAGGCACACAGAGGTTGGAAGGAGAAGAGGAAACATATTTCTAACAGGATTTCCAGAAGTAAAGCTTTGAGAGGACTGCAAGGAAACAATAGTTGAAAATACAATGAATAGTAATGCCCAAGAATTAATGAAGGAGATGAATCCTTATTGAGGAAGCCCATTGGAAGTTGAGAAAGATAAATGAAAAACAAGTGTACCTTGAGACTTTCTGCTTGAATTACAGAATCCCAAAGACCAAGTGTTAAAAGCATCCAGACTGTTATTAAAATGAATGAAGGTTTTAAACCAAAAGCACACATCCCATTAGCACCAGTAGAATCAAGAACTTTTGGGAACAAGATTGACCATATACTGAGGGAAAACAACTGTCCATAAATAATCCTAAACTTTGCTAAACTGTTATTAAAAAGTGAGGGGGGAGGGGGAGAAGCAAGATGGCAGCAGAGTAAGGAGCTCCAAGAGTTAGCTTGTCCTACAGTATAGTTAGTAATCTTCCAGAGCATCTAAAGCTCCTATTTGGTCTTTAAATAAAGGTCCTATTTGGCCTACTACCCAGTAGACCAGAAGAACATCCTGTAATATCCTTGAAAGAATGGAAGGAGGAGACTTCCCATCTTCAGAGAAGATCCATGAATTGAACACTCCACACCACAGAGGTTGGTGCCCATCCTCAACTGGCAGTGCAAGCCACCTCAGGAGCTATTCTGTGGCTGGAGTTGGAAGTTCCATACTCCAAAAATGGTGGTAGAAGACAGTGGGGCACCAACTTCAGCTGCCAATTAGTAAATTCATCTGGTTAAGATATAATACTAAGAACAGCTAAAGTTTGAAACTGTCCAAGTCAGAAAGAGGCCAGTAGCTGTCTTTTTACCTCTGCCCCTGGCTTGAGGGGAAGCAGGGCTGATGGAAAATCACAGTGAAAGTAGAGACTGACTTCATTCCACCCAGATCAGATTGCAGCCCTAGCCTAGGCCCCAGCCCCACCTCTGGCAGGGAGAAAGCTGGCGGGGACTGCACCAGGCTCTCCAGGCAACTGTAGGTGCTTTCAGCCACACAGACTGAATAGTTGGACACCTGGGGCTCCAGCTCTGCCCCCTCCCCAATAGGATAAGAGGGCAATTGTGTTTCCTAGGTCTCCTTGGGAAACTGTAAGTGCTTTCTGCCTGCACAGACTGGTTTGCTGAACACCCTCAATTCCATCCTCACCCTCTGCATAGGATAAGAGCAGGGCTGGAGTTTCTTCAGGCTCTCTGAGAAACTGTAGGACTTTCAGCCCACACAGACTGGATACTCAGACACCGGTAGCGCTATCCCTGCCCCCCAATAGGATAAGAGGGGAGCTGTGTTTCCCCAGGCTCTCCAGGACCTGTAGCTGCTTTCGGTCTGTACAGACTAGTTTGTTGAGTGCCTGGGGCTCTGCTTCTGGCCACCCCCCATAAAATAGGAGAGGAGCTGTGTTTCCTCATCCTGTCCAGGCCACTGAAGGCACCTTTGGCCTGTGGCTCCAATAGGACAAGAGGGGCACAGTGTTTCCCCAGCCTTTCTGGGAAATTGCAGGTGCTTTTGGCCCATAAGGACTGGCTTGTTGAGTACTTTTGATTCCACCCTGCCAGTCTGCCTCCCCCCACTCCTTCCCCCCCCCCCCCCCCCCGCAAAGGAGAAGATGAAGCTGGTGTTTTCTCAGCCCCTCTGGGCAACTGCAGGAGCTTTTGACCCACAGAGACTAGCTTGTTGGGTGCTTGTGGCTCCATCCTGATCCCTTAAAATACAGATAGAAGACTTCTCTTCAGCTTTTTTAGGAAACTGCAGGCACTTTTGGCCCACATCAACTAGATTGCTGGGCACTCCAGATGGCACATCCCTACCCCTGGCAGGGGAGGGGCAGGGCTGGAGCTAACTTAGTCTACCTGATTCATTGCAGTCAGTTTTCATCCACATGTCTTAGTTTTCTGTCCACATCTGCAACTCCTTTCCCACCGAAGCAGGGGAGGAAGGAACATGAAGCTTCATGAAACTCTGCAGTCAATTACAGATACTCTTGGCCTGCATAGCTTGAATTACTTCACATGACTGCAGCTCTTTCCCTAACCCTGGCAGAGGAAAAAGTTGGGAGAAATTTCACTGGTTCCTCGGGCACTGTGGGCAGCTTCAGACTCCAAGCTTACAGCACCAATTACATCCTTTGTTCCTACTACACAACCAACAAGGGAGAAAGGGCAAGAAAGCCCTAAAATAAAGAGAGAAACCGCACCCAGAATAAATATATCTTGTAAGGCAGATGTTAACACACCAACAAAAAATTATACTCAAGACCAAGAAACAAGAAGATATGACCCAGTCAAAGGAACAAAATAAGCCTCCAGATGATAAAAAGCCATTGAGACAACTAATCAGGGATGTTCAAACAAATGTACTTAATAAATTCAATGAGATGGCTAAAGAGATTTAAGATATTAAGAAGACATAGGTGAGCACACAGAAGAATTTGAAAGTATACATAAAAAGTAGCAGGTCTTATGGGAATGAAAGGCACAATAAATGAAATTAAAAATATACTGGAGACTTTTCAGGAGGGGGAGGCAAGATGGCGGCTGAGTGAACTTCCCGGTTACTAGCTCCTGGGGGGAATTGGCTGGGAGGCATCGGAGACTCTGGGACCGGCTGTTTCGGGATTTTTCCTGGTCCGGAGGTGTCTGGACATCGATTTGGAGGGAAGGTAACAGAGAGGATCCATCTGTGAAATATACACGGAGATCCCAGCTACATGTGGAGGATTCCCTCCTTGGGTAGGCGGAGCCGAGGCAGCTAGCACCGCGCGGAGCCCCGGCGGGCGGCGGCCAGGGTAGCCGAGTCCGGCCGAGCCCGGCTGAGCCGCGGCGGGCGGAGGGGCGGAGCCCAGCTGAGCTCGGCCGAGCCCAGCCGCGCCGCGCCCGGCGGCGAGCGGGAGAGCCGAGCCCAGCCGAGCCCAGCCGAGCCGCGGCGGGCGGCGGGCGGGGGACCGGAGCCCAGCTGAGCCCAGCCGAGCCTGGCGGCGGGGTTTCTGTTCTTTGGGTTTTTTATTTTATTTTTTTTTATTTTTTATTTTTTGTTCTTGTTGTTCTTTTTTTTTTTTTTTCAATCCTCTCTTTCTTGTCCCCAATATTCTTCTTATACTATTTTACCTTAACAATACAATAGGTCCTACAGGAAATACCTCACATTTGCTGGGTTTCCTCACCCTCCACTGCCTCATTTCTCTGTGAATAGATTTAGCCTATCTACACTATCCCCTTTCCCCTACAACTTGATATCCTCCACCATCTGCTATCTCTCCTATATTCCATCTCCCTTTCTTTGATCCATAAAGTGTCTAACTCTTCATTTCTAATACCTTTGTTTAGTTTTCCATCTGGTATTCGTCCCTGAAACTATTACCTTTCTTTTCTCTTTCCCTCTCTCACGAAAACAATAGCCTCTTAGTACGTACCACATTCCTCCCATATTCAGTCGTCTACCTCATTATAGGTACTTTCCTACTACTATAACTCTACACAATTTACATGATCTAACCTCCATCCTCCCAGAACTCATATTATTGCTTTGTAAACATATATCACCAATACTCCTTCACACTTTTTCCTTCCTTACACAATTGACTTTCCCCAGCACTAATACTTTCCTTTAAAGTGAGCTTAACTAGCAATAAGAAATTGGAAAAAGAAGAACAAAGTGACAAAGAGAAGATATAACACTTACGCAAAAACAACAGCTAATTAATCTCCAAGACTAGACAAAGAAGCTAAGGAACTGATTAAACCCGTCAAGAAAAAATGTTGACAAGACAGCAACAAAAATCTACAAACCAAACCAGTAATCAGGAAAACATGGCTGAATCCAATCAACAAACTGAAAATCAGGAAGGGGGGCAGGACTTCGCACAAGCAATGAAAGATCTCAGAACATTTATCACCGACAAATTTGATGAAGTAATGAAAGAGGTTAACAGAGTGAAGACAACACTTGGAGGGGAAATTGCAGACATGTACAAAAAAATAACAGATATGATGGAAATGAACACCACAATTCAAGAAATCAAAAATACACTTGCAGCAAATATCAGCAGACTAGAAGAGGCAGAGCAGAGAATTAGTGATGTGGAAGACAGTGCATTGGAAATCAAACAGATAGTAGAAGTGGTCAATAAAAAGGTAGAAAAAATCCAGATAGGACTTAGGGACCTGAATGATAACGCAAAACGCTCAAACATACGTATTATAGGCATTCCAGAAGGAGAAGAGAAGGGAAAGGGGTCAGAAGGAGTGTTGCAGGAAATAATGAATGAAAACTTCCCAAATCTACTGAAAGAGACAGATGTACATATCCAAGAAGCACAGCGCACTCCACTGGTCATAAACCCCAACAGGCCCACCCCAAGACATATACTTGTCAAATTATCCAATGCTCAAGACAAAGAAAAAATTCTAAAAGCAGCAAGAGAAAAGAAAACCATCACATACAAGGGAAACTCCATAAGATTAAGTGCTGATTTCTCATCTGAAACGATGGAGGCA
Source organism: Dasypus novemcinctus (assembly GCF_030445035.2). Lineage (NCBI taxonomy): Eukaryota > Metazoa > Chordata > Mammalia > Cingulata > Dasypodidae > Dasypus > Dasypus novemcinctus. The sequence goes on from NC_080674.1 coordinate 777,190, forward strand.
AGAAGGCAGTGGTATGATATAGTCAAGGTACTAAAGGAAAAAAATTTTCAACCAAGAATACTCTATCCAGCTAAACTAGCATTCAAAAATGATGGAGAGTTCAAAATATTCACAGATAAACAGAAACTGAAAGAGTATATCAACAAGAAACCTCCCCTTCAAGAAATTCTTAAGGGAATTCTGCAGGAAGAAAGGAAAAAACAGGACAGTCAGAGATGGAGGAGAGTGTAAAAGCAACAAGAAAGACAAAAATAGAAGGGGAAAATAAAATAATACAAACAAAATATAACAAACACAAATCCAACCAAAATATGGCTACCATAAATAACTCTCTAAACGTAATAACACTGAATGTCAACAGATTAAACTCACCTATCAAAAGATTCAGACTGGGACACTGGATAAGGAAATACGACCCATCTATATGCTGCCTACAAGAGACACATCTTAGACCCAGAGACTCATGGAGGTTGAAAGTGAATGGCTAGAAAACAATCATACAAGCAAACAACAACCAAAAAAAGGCAGGAGTAGCTATATTAATATCAGACAAAATAGACTTTAAATGCGAAACAATTGTGAGAGACAAAGAAGGATACTATATTTTAGTGAAAGGGACAATTTGTCAAGAAGATCGAACAATCATAAATATTTATACTCCTAACAAGGGCGCCTCTAAATATGTGAGGCAAACGCTGGAAAAACTAAGTGAAAGAATAGATGCATCTACAATTATAGTGGGGGATATTAATACACCACTATCAACTCTGGACAGAACATCTCAAAAGAGAATCACTAAAGAAACAAAACATTTGAACAGTATATTAGAAGAGCTGGATCTAATAGACATATATAGATCATTACACCCAAACACAGCAGGATATACATTTTTCTCAAACGCACATGGAACATTCTCCAAGATTGACCATATGCTAGGCCACAAAGAAAGGCTTAATGAATTCAGAAAGATCGAAATCATACAAAACAATATCTCTGACCACAGTGGAGTCAAGCTGGAAATTTGCAAGGGACAGAGACCCAGACTTCACACGACAATTTGGAAATTAAACAGCACACTCTTAGAAAAACAGTGGGTCAAAGAGGAAATCTCAAAAGAAATCAATGACTACCTTGAAACAAATGATAATGATAACACAACATACCAAAATTTATGGGATGCAGCAAAAACGGTACTGAGAGGGAAATTTATAGCCATAAATTCATATATCAAAAAAGAAGAAAGAGCAGAAATTGAAGAATTAACTGCACATTTGAAGGAATTAGAAAAACAACAACAAAGTAACCCAACAGGAAGAAGAAGGAAGGAAATAACAAAGATAAGAGCAGAACTAAATGAAATAGAAAATAAGAAAGCACTTGAAAAAATAAACAAGACCAAGAGCTGGTTTTTTGAGAAGATCAACAAAATTGACAAACCTTTAGTGAGACTAACAAAGAAAAAAAGAGAAAAGATGCAAATACACAAAATAAGAAATGAGAAAGGTGATATCACCACTGACCCCACAGAAATAAAGACTATCATAAGAGGATACTTTGAAAAACTATATTCCAACAAAAATGACAATTTAGAGGAAATGGACAAATTCCTAGAAACTCATAAGCAGCCCATACTGACGAAAGAAGAAATTGATGATCTTAACAAACCAATCACAAGCAAAGAGATAGAATCAGTCATTAAAAATCTCCCAACTAAGAAGAGCCCAGGGCCAGATGGCTTCACAGGTGAATTCTACAAAACATTCCGGAAAGAACTAACACCAATCCTGTTGAAACTATTCCAAAAAATCGAAACAGAAGGAACACTGCCTAATTCCTTCTATGATGCCAACATTACCCTAGTACCAAAGCCAAACAAAGACACCACAAGAAAGGAAAATTACAGACCAATTTCTCTAATGAACCTAGACGCAAAAATACTTGCTAATCATATTCAACAACACATTAAACGAATTATACACCATGACCAAGTGGGATTTATTCCAGGTATGCAAGGATGGTTCAACATAAGAAAATCAATCAATGTAATACACCATATAAACAGATTGAGAGAAAAAAACCACATGATTATATCTATAGATGCAGAAAAGGCATTTGACAAAATACAGCACCCCTTCCTGATAAAAACACTCCAAAAGATCGGAATACAAGGAAACTTTTTGAACATGATAAAGAGTATATATGAAAAACCTAAAGCCAACATTGTTTACAATGGCGAAATCCTGAAATCCTTCCCTCTAAAATCAGGAACAAGACAAGGATGCCCATTGTCTCCGCTCCTATTTAACATTGTCTTGGAAGTACTGGCTCGAGCACTGAGACAAGAACCAGATATAAAAGGCATTCAAATTGGAAGGGAAGAAGTCAAAATTTCATTATTTGCAGATGACATGATCCTATATATAGAAAACCCTGAGAGATCTACAACAAAGCTCCTAGAACTCATAAATGAGTTTAGCAAAGTCGCAGGTTATAAGATCAATGCGCAAAAATCAGTAGCATTTCTATACACCAATAATGAGCAAGATCAGGAGGAAATCAAGAAACAAATACCATTCACAATAGTAAATAAAAAAATCAAATACTTAGGAATAAATTTAACTAAAGAGGTAAAAAACTTATACATCGAGAACTATACAAGATTGTTCAAGGAAATCAAAGAAGACCTAAATAAATGGAAGAATATTCCCTGTTCATGGATAGGAAGACTGAATATTATTAAGATGTCTATCCTACCAAAACTGATCTACACATTCAATGCAATCCCAATAAAAATCAACACAGCCTTCTTTAAGGAACTAGAAAAACTAACTATGAATTTTATTTGGAATAAAAAGAGGCCCCGAATAGCCAAAGACATATTGAAAAAGAAAAACGAAATAGGAGGAATCACACTTCCTGACTTCAAAACATACTACAAAGCTACAGTAGTGAAAACAGCATGGTACTGGCATAAGGATAGACACACAGACCAATGGAATCGAATTGAAAGTTCAGATATAGAACCTCATGTATATAGCCATATAATATTCGATAAAGCCACCAAACCCTCTCAACTGGGAGAGAATGGCCTATTCAACAAATGGTGCCTGGAGAACTGGATAGCCATATGTAGAAGAATGAAAGAGGATTACCATCTCACACCTTATACAAAGATCAACTCAAGATGGATCAAAGACCTAAATATAAGAGCCAAGACCATAAAGACCTTAGAAAGCAGTGTAGGGAAACATCTACAGGACCTTGTAATAGGAAATGGCTTCATGAATATCACACCAAAAGCACGAGCAGCAAAAGAACAAATAGATAAATGGGACTACCTCAAAATTAAAGCCTTCTGCACCTCAAAGGAGTTTGTCAAGAAAGTAAAAAGGGAACCCACACAATGGGAGAAAATATTTGGCAACCATATATCTGATAAGAGACTTATAACTTGCATATATAAAGAACTCATAGATCTCGAAAACAAAAAGATAAACAACCCATTTAAAAAATGGGAAAAAGATTTAAACAGACACTTCTCCAAAGAGGAAATACAAATGGCTAAAAAGCACATGAAAAAGTGCTCCAAATCCCTAGCTATCAGGGAAATGCAAATCAAAACTACAATGAGATACCATCTTACTCCCATAAGATTGGCAGCCATGAAAAAAACAGTAGAATACAAATGCTGGAGAGGATGTGAAGAAAGGGGAACACTCATCCATTGCTGGTGGGAATGCAGAAGGATCCAACCATTCTGGAGGACAGTTTGGCAGTTTCTCAAAAAATTATCCATAGATTTGCCATATGACCCAGCAATACCACTGCTGGGTATATACCCATCAGATCTGAAAACAAGGACACAAACCGATATATGTACACCAATGTTCATAGCAGCATTGTTCACCATCGCCAAAAGTTGGAATCAATCCAAAAGTCCATCAACAGATGAGTGGATCAATAAAATGTGGTATATACACACAATGGAATACTACTCAGCTGTAAGAACCAATACACTACAATCGCACGTGATAACATGGATGAACCTTGAGAATCTTATGTTGAGTGAAGCAACTCAGGCATTGAAGGACAAATACTATATGACCTCAATGATATGAAATAAGTTAACTGCCTCAGAGAGCTAGAGTCTGGAAAAGTGGCTTACTGGAAATCGGGGGGTGGAGGAAGGCTGTGAGTTAATGTCTGTAGGGGTGGAATCTGTGATGAGCTGGGGGTAAGTATGAGCACAAAGAAGGGACAAAATGGGGGCAAGGGGTTACCTTCGGGTGGGGTTTTCTGGGTTTGAGGGGGGCTGGGGATGGGAAGAGGGGTAATATGGTCTAAGAAATAGGTGGGAGGGAGGGGAAACATACAAACATGGGAGAGTGCCAGAAGTTCATTGAGAACTAAATGTTGAGTAAAACGTATCAAAGTATAAGTAGGAGGGTTACCTGGTTAGGACGCTCAGGTGGTATGGTCTGATGCGGGACGGACTCCAGAGGGAATAGCTGAAGGCTCATTTTGCCAAGGTGGGTTCTACCATTGGGTGGGGTGGACCCATATCCTGGGGAAGACTAATGCCGTCAAATAGAGAGAACTGTATCTCTCGTGAGAAAGGACGGCTTCCAGGGCATTAGATTGGCAGGCGTTGTGGGTCCTAAGGGGAGGGGAAAATGGACGTGCAATGGATGGAACAAAGGTAAATAAGGGGGCAAAAGAGGAGTTATGTGAGAGTACACGAGGATGAATATAAAACAGCTAATATTACACCAAAAACATATAGGGGACGACAGACTAATAATGAAAACCATAAGACAAAACATAGGATAACTAAAAAATTTAGAAAACTGTACAACCTAAAGTATGGACCACATAGTAAGCACAAATGTTACCTTGTTTGAAAACTATAGTTTCGGAATCTGTACATCAGTTTCAGGAAATATGATATGAATAAGTTAAAAGATTATTGCTGTGGAAGGGAAAAGGTTTTATGGTGGATCTGGGGAAATACTGTATATTGTATATATGAATTTTGGTGATCTAAGACACTTCTGAAGCTGACATTATGTTGGGATTCACTTTACAGGAAGTTTTGGATCACAGAGTGGTTCAACAATGGCAGTGGAAGATTACTGATATGGGATGTTATTGACAGGATATATATGGTTGACAGGGAGTTATACAGGGCATATGCCCAGGGTATATGGTAAAGTCTATATATACTCATAGTTGAAACAATTAATAACAACAGCTAGGGGGGTACTGGGCTCCTGGCTGGGGGGTCACTGTTGTGGGCCCTGGTAGAGCAGCGGCAATCCTCCAGGTGCAATGGCAAGAACCAGGAAGGAAGGAGGGCCCAACAGTGGGCTCTTGATACTAATGGCTACACTTTTGAGCCTATGCACCTGCAATAAGAACAAGGCCTAGAGTAGCATTGTGCCTTGGGGTTTCCTCTTGACAGCCTTCATGTTACTCAAATGTGGCCACTCTCACAGCCAAACTCAGCGTGTAGATGTGATGCATTCCCCCCAGCGTGGGACACGACACCCGGGGATGAGCCTCCCTGGCACCGAGGGATCACTACCACATACCAGCTGAAGAAGCAACTAGAAAATGACCTTGAATTAAAGATTCAATGCAGAACAGCAGAATATACCTGTCTACATATAATAACATGACTTCAGGAAGCGGTTTGACCTAATGTAAGGGGGAAATGGAAAGGAGAAATGAGATTATAAGGCTGTGAGTCTCTAAAAAAGAGTCTGGAGGTTGTCAGAAGGAATACCCCTATGTACAACTGAACAGAGTCTAAGAGACAGATAAGGTAGATACAACCCCAGGTATTGGTTCTTTTGAGGGATAAAGAGACCCACGGGTTCTATGGTCATGGCAGAAGGGGTTCACTGCCATGACAGATGGCCCTTCTTTGGAGCTGGTGTTTCTGCGTGATGGAAATGGACTCAGAGGGGATCTCTTTTCACAAGACTTGCATGCTACTTTATTGGAATTGTAGTTGGTGCTGGGTTTAAGATATATGTAGGGGATTTGAATCTCTGGACTGATAATATGACACCCAGGCCCAGAGCCTCAACAGACTTCAGCTCCTACACTTTGACTTATTGGACTTACTCCACTCAGCTAACATGGAGTTGAAGAAGGTCAACCACCACAACATGGAGCCTAGAGTGTCTACAACTAGAAGCAGGAAGAGTGCATCCAGTACCCATGTGCAATCTAAGCCCTCACTTGACATAGGTGTGCAATGGACACAACCAATCCAATGTCCACAGAGAAAATGTGGAATGGGTGTGGGAACGGTAGCCATGGGGGCTGCTGGGTGTGGGGAACGGGAGGAAGAGATGAGATGTGGAGGCGTTTTCGGGACGTGGAGTTGTCCTGGATAGTGCTTCACGGACAATTACGGGACACTGTAGATCCCCCCAGGGCCCACTGGATGGAACGTGAGAGAGTCTGGGCTATGATGTGGACCATTGACTATGGGGTGCAGTGATGCTCAGAGATGAACTTACCAGGTGCAATGGATGTATCACGATGATGGGAGAGAGTGTTGCTGTGGGGGGAGTGGGGGGTGGGGGTGGTGGGGGAGTGGGGGGCGGGGGCGGTGGGGTTGAATGGGACCTCATATATTTTTTTTATTGTAATTAAAAATAATAATAATAAATAAATATTAAAAAATATATATATACTGGAGGCATATAACAGCAGATTTGAGGAAGCAGAAGAAAAGGTCAGTGAACTTGAAGACATAACCTCTGAAAATGAACATACAATAGAACAGATAAAGAAAATAATGGGAAATAAATGAACAGGGTCTCCAGGAAGTAAATGATGGAAAAGACATGCAAATATATGTGGTATGGGTGTCCCAGAAGAAGATAAGGAAAAAGGGGCAGAAGAAATATTTGAAGAAATAATGATAGAAAATTTCCCAACTCCATTTTAGGACATAGATATACATGTCCAAGAAGCACAATATACTCCCACCTGAATAAATCCAAATAGACCTACTGGGAAACACACATTAATCAGAATATCAAATGCCAAAGACAAAGAGAGAATTCTGAGAATAGCAAGAGAAAACTGATACATCACATACAAGGGACACCCAAAAAGATTAAGTGCTGATTTATCATCAGAAACCATGGAGGCCAAAAGGCAATGGTATGACTTATTTAAGATTCAACAAGAGAACTGCCAGACAAGAATCTTATATTTAGAAAGATTGTCTTTCAAAAATGAGGGCAAGTTTAGAATATTCACATATAAACAGAAATTGAAAGAGTTTATAACAAAGAGACAGACTTTGTAGGAAATATTAAAGGGAGTGCTACAGACTGCAAAGAAAAGAAAAGAGAGGAGAGAGAAGCTTGGAAGAGAGTCTAGAAATAAAGATTATACCAGTGAAAGTAACTAAAAGTGTAAAGATAGCAGTGAAAATAAAATGACAGATAAAACCCAAAAGGTCAAAATGGGTGAAGTAAGAACTGTCTTTACAGTAATATCATTGAATGTTAATGGATTAAACTTTCCAATCAAAAGATATGATAGGCAGAATGGATAAGAAAATATGAACCATCTACATGCTATCTAAAAAAGACTCACCTTAGACCCAAAGATATCAACAGATTGAAAGTGAAAGTCTGGAAAAAGTTATTCCATTCATGTAGTAACCAAAAAAAAAAAAAAAAAATCTGGAGTAGCTACATTTATATCAGATGAAACACATGCAGTGAACCCATTTGTAAGCCAAGGAAACCAGGGAGCAGACTCCAGTCCAACTCTGGGTCATACCCTGATCTTTTGGATTTTGTTTGCTGCATGTTGGTTTATTTCTGTTTTAACTTTCTTATGCTTGGGCATAGAGTAGAATCAAAAGCTACTGCAGACACTGCTGTATGAGTCCATGAGCCATAACCAAGTCCAGACTCCTGCTGGGGAAAGCAATGTGTGAGAAATTAAAACACACCAGGAAGCCTAAAGACATTTAAATTTACTCCTTATCACTGGTGCATTATTCTAGAAATCAAAACAGAAAATGAATAGCTCAGTTCTAAGATTAGCAGCAGGCTCTTCATTCATGGATGCACTAATTGCTTATAACACAGACATGAAATTTTGTTCCATTTGCATAGAGATAGCATGCACAGCTACCTATCAATACCCATTCCTGTAGCTAACCCTCCATTATCTCCAAGCAGTGCTAGGTCTTGAATGAAGTGACCTAGAGGGAACTTGCCATGGGCAAGAATATCTCACCCTTATTTTTCAAGCATCACAATCTCCCTGAACCCTTTCCATACAAATTTCCCACGAGAACCCCACCCAGTTAGAATCACAAGGCAAGACTCTCAAGCATTTTATAGATGTAATTTCAAAACAGGTACTAATAAGTAAATATTTAAATTAATAACAAACCAATCCTTGCTATTCTACTGAGGCAATAGCATTAAGTGTGGAGCACACATTTTTGGAAGTAGACAAATTTGACTTGAATCCCTATTCTCCAACAACCCACTGTGAAATTCGTTCCAACTCCATACTTTCTCTGCTTCCTCTAAGTATGGCTTTTGTTTTGTTTTGTTTGTAAAGTAGAGATAAAAATTATACCCAGCTCACAAGGTTGTTTTGGGTATACAAAGAAGTAATAGTATGGAATAGTAAGCACATTGTCTGGCATATTGAAAGGACCCAACACAGTGCTATTAATTTTATAGTTTATTAAATAAATTTTCTAAACTAAATCTATTTTTCAGACTCTCTGTAAATGGCATGCTTTTACACAAATGTTTAAAGTGAAGAACTTAGAAATAGCCCATAAATTTCATATGGTTCCTCAATTACTAGAGAAATACATTTCTATCTAATATTGGTTTTATGGAGATGTGAAGAAAGCCACACCAGGAAAATATTTCATTTGTTGTTTGTTTTCGTTTTGTTTTCACTCTCCAGGCATTACTTTCTTGTGTCCAATGATTTTGTTTTCTTTTTTAATAACTTTATTTCAAATTCAAAAAATAAAATAAAATAATGAAAAAAGGCAGCTCAACAAGTTATGGAAATATTTCTCCTAAAAATTTCTGTCCCCGCTCAGACACAGCTTTTACCAAGTCTGCCCCCCTTGGGGGTTGGGTAGTGGGCAGTGTTCTCAGCCAAGGATTTATCGCTCAGTTTTCCCTTTAGCATCTCTCTGTCTCCATCCTCAGCTCCTCCAGGAGGATGCATGTGGCACTCTCCTGGTGTCCCCAAAGCAGCTCCCTTGGATGACCCCTATGTCTTCTCTTCTATTTTGCAGGAGAGTTGTGCTCTACCTGAGCTGCCCTGACACCTTCTCAGATGGCTATTTATAAGGCCCAGTGCTTTTGTTTTGAACTCTTTGAACAGGTGCATTGTTAGTACTGGGTGTAGATTTTCCTTACTTTGAGAAACCTAGAACCATATAAATACAAGACCACAGGGCACTGATATGGAGTGAAGACTGTCAATGACACAATGACACACTCAGGGCTTGGTGTTGTGGGATCCTGATCCATGGAATATTATGTCCCCTGTGCCCTTCTTTTTAAATTAACAACTTTATTTCAAATTCATAAAATAAAAGAGCAGAAAAGATCAACTCAACAAGTTATGAAAACATTACTCTCAAAAAGCTCTTTCCCAGGTACTTTAATCTCATTGAATTCCGACTGCTAACTCAGTCATTCCTCTAGTGTTCAGGAAGATACACAGATGAACACAGATTAGTTAAATGACCTAGTCAAAATTTCCATATTAATGGGGAAAAAAGTGAAGAAGAGGAAAAAAAGCTTAATTGCATTCATATCTCACAAAAACAAACCCCATATTCCTTTCCCTACCTTTAGAATTAATATAGTAACAACTTTGCTTTTGCTACAATAATATTCCAATGTTGATGCTAACAATAGCCCATAAATTATATTGTTTATATTTTTCCCATGTACGCCTTGTAGTGGAAGAACATTCCTGTACTTACATTATTTTTTTATTTTTTTTATTTTTGTCTTTTTTTTTAATGTTACATTAAAAAATTTGAGGTCCCCATATACCCCCATCCCCCTCACCAAACTCCTCCCCTATAACAACAACCTCCTCCATCATCCTGAGACATTCACTGCACTTGGTGAATACATCTCTGAGCACCGCTGCACCTCATGGTCAATGGTCCACACCGTAGCCCGCACTGTCCCACAGTCCACCCAGTGGGCCATGGGAGGACATACAATGTCTGGTAACTATCCCTGCAGCACCACCCAGGACAACTCCAACCCCTGAAAATGCCCCCACATCACATCTTTTCCTCCCACTCCCTACCCCCTGTAGCCACCATGGCCACTTTCTCCACACCAATGCCACATTTTCTTCAATTACTAATCACAATAGTTCATGAATAGAATATCAGTAAGTTCACTCTAATCCATACGCTATTGCTCCATCCTGTGGACCTTAGAATGGTTGTGTTCTCTCCACATCTATGTCAAGGGGGGCTTAGGTGCCACATGGATGCTGGATGCAATTCTCCTGCTTTCAATTGTAGGCACTCTTTGCTCCCTGGTGTGGTGTTTGACCTTCCTTCACCTCCATGTTAGCTGAGTGGGGTAAGTCCAATAAACCAGAGTGTAGGAGTTGCAAGTCTGTTGAGGCTCCGGGCCTGGCTATCACATGGTCAGTCCAGAATTCAGGTCCCTTGGGTATACATTAAACCCCAGCACCAATTATAGTTCCGGTAAAAGTAACAGGAGAGGCTGTTGGACAAAGATCACATCTGAGTCCAGCACCATCACACAGAAACACAAACTCCAAAGTAGGGCCAACTGACATGGTACTGAACTCCATCTGCCATGACCAGAACCTGTGGGTCTCTGTAGACCTCAGAAGAACCAGTACCTGGGGTTGTATCTATTTTATCTGTCTCTGGGACTCTGCTGAGGTGTGCATAAGGGCAACCTCTCTGATAACCTCCTGTCTCTTTTTGGAGACTCATAGCCCATATAAACTCATTTGTCCTTTTCATTTCCCCCTTGATTCAGGTCAAAAAGCATTTTAAACTCCTGGTATTATATGTAGACTGAGATATTCTGCTAGTCCGAGTTGATCTTTTTATTCAAGGTCATTTTCTAGTTACATCATCAACTGGTACTTGGTAGTAATCCCTCAGCACCAAGGAGGCTCATCCCTGGGAGTCATGTCCCATGCTGGGGGGAAGGCAACACATTTACATGCTGAGTTTGGCTTCAAGACTTTCCACATTTGAGCAACACAGAGACTCTCAGGAGGTAACTTTAGGCACCCTGCAGCTCTAGGCCTTGTTCTTATTTCAGGTGCACAGGCTTACAAGCATAGTCATTAGTATCAAGGGCTCATTGTTGGACCTTCCTTCTTTTTTGGTCTTTGCTGTTGCACTTGGGGCTTGTTGCTGTTCCTTTAGGGACTGTGATAAAGCTCCCCTGGCTAGGAACTCAGCACTCCCTCAGTTGTTGTTTTTAATTGTAACCACTATGAAAATATCCAAACATTTTTATGTACCCTGGATATATGCCCTAGAGAACTCCCTGACAACCACGTGTCCCCTGTCAATAACATCCCACACCAGTATTCCTCCCCTGCCATTGTTGAACCTCTCTGTGATCCAAAACGTCTTCAAAAATGAAACCCAATATATTACCAGGTTCCATTAATAGTAAAATGGAAGATAGTGATGAGTTTAAAGGTTAGATATAGAATACATATTAATTTAGAAAAATTAAGGTAAAAATAAATTGGGTATCAAAAAATTTTAAAAATGCATAAACTTTGTTTCTGATGTTTTGCCTTCCATCACTGCAATAAGTGTTGCCCTGTATGAAAATTGTCAAGGCAACTTCTTCTGTCTTTTCCTCAGTGTTTACGCCCTTTCTTTTTCTTTTTTTTTTTTTCCTAATTATTAAGCTCGTCTTCACAAAAGTTTTAGATCACAGTAATTCCTATATACAATATGCAGTACTCCGACATATCCAACATAAAACCCTTTTCTGTTCCACAGCAATAATCTTTTTACATATTCATACTATATTTACTGAAACTGATGTACAGATATTGAGACAATAGCTTTCAAACAAGGTAACATTTGGGTTTACTTTGTGGTTTATATTTTAGACTGTACCATTTTCTAAATTTTTAGTTATCTCATGTTTTACATTATGATTTACATTTTAGTCTATCAGCCCCTATATATATTTTGGTGTAATTTAACATGTCTTATATCCATCTTTGTGTAATCTTATGGAACACTTCTATTGCCCACACAGTTACATTAATTCCATCTATTCAATACCTCTTTCCCCCTCCCCTTAGGGCCCACGGTGACAGTCAATCTTCATTGCTTGAAGGGCCATGTTCAGGATACTTGCAAGAGTGTTGAGGGCTTGACGTGCTCAACTGCCCTAATGCACTGGAAGCCACCATTTCTCTCAAGTGATACAATTCCCTCTATTTGAGAACATCAGTCCTCTCCAGGATGTGGGTATATCTTCACTCTCATTATATGGGTCTCTAGCCAATGATATAACCCACTATGGCAAAATGAGCACTCACGCACTCCCTAGGAGCCTGTCCTGCATCAGATTATCCCCTTTAAGTATCTTAAACAGGTAACCTTAATGATCATCATCATCTACTTCGAAAAATCATGGTCATACATTCCCAATATTATCCTCCAATCATTCTCCAACTAATATTAACCTTCCTAGACTATTCATTTCAACCACAATCACATCTAAAAATCAAAGTTTGTTACATTCATTTTATGTGTTATGATAAAGTCTGACCATTACCACATATTTACATTTGACCTCATTAAACATTCTACACACATCCAGCTTCTTCTCCCCCTCCTTCTCCCACATCCTATCTCCCACCAGCCTACACTTCATAGTCCAACTCCATATGTCTACTCATTGTATTTAGGTTATATGAGGGAGACCATACAATATTAGTTCTTATTTCACTCAACAAATATCCTCAAAGGTCCTCCATGTTGCCATAAACTTCTTCCATTGATTTCTTCTTACAGCTGAGTAATATTCCATCATATGAATATACCGCATCTTATTCATTCAGTGATTGACAGATGCTTGTGGTGTTTCCATCTTTTAGCAATTGTGCATAAATGCACCAGGGAACTGAGAGAGTCTACAACTGCAAGCAGAGAATCCCATCCATCAGCCATGTGAGTTCTAAGCTCCCTCTCAATTTAGAGGTGGAGTGAACATCACCATCCCAGGGTTCTCAGGATGGAGGAATAGAATATGAATTAGAGTGGACTTACTGGTATTCTACCATAGAATTATTGTGACTGTAGCAATGGAAGAAACGGTATCATTGATGTGGAGACAGTGGCTTTGGGAGTTTCAGAGGGCAGGGAGAGGGAAGAAGAGTTGTGATATGAGGGCATTTTGGGGACTTGGAGTTGTCCTGAATGGTATTGCAGGGACTGATGCAGGACATTATATATCCTGCCATAACCCACTGAATGGACTGGGGAAGAGTGTAAACTACAATGTAAACTATAATCCATCCTGTGCAGCAGTGCTCCAAAATGTATTCATCAAATGCAGTGAATGTGTCACACTGATGAAAGAGATTGTAGATGTGGGAGGAGTGGGGGGGTGGGATGGGAAGTGGGTTATATGGGAACCTCTTATATTTTTTAATGTAACATTTTGCATGATCTATGTATCTTTAAAAAAGATAATAAAAATTAAAAGGGAAAATAAATTAAATATTAAACAACAAAAAACAATGTCATTGTGAATATCGGTGTGCAAATATATGTTTGCATCCTTGCTTTCAGTTCTTCTGAATATATTCCTAGCAGTGGGATTGCTGGGTCATATGGAAGTTCTATATTTAGTTCCCTGAGAAATAGCCAGATCATCTTCCAGAGGACTTGCACCATTTTACAGTCCAACCTAAAGTGAAGGAGGTTTATATTCCTCCATATCCTCTCCAGAACTTTAAGTTTTCTGTAATTTTAATAATGGTCATGCTATATGGTGAGAGATGATATCACATTATAGTTTTGATTTGCATTTCCCTAATAGAAATATTAAAAATCTTTTCATGTGTCTTTGGTCATCTGTATTTCCACTTTGAAAAAAGTGTCTGTTCAGTCCTTTTGCCCAATTTTTATTCTTGTCCTTTTGTCATTAAGTATGTGATCTTGATCTTTTTACATAGCTCAAAGATCAATTCATTATCAAATATATGGATACCAAAGATCTTTCCCATTGAATAGACTGCCTTTTTACTTTGTTGACAAAGTCTTTTGAAGGACAAAAGTATTTAAGTTTGAGGAAGTCCCTTTTATCTATTCTTTCTTTTGTTGCTCATGCTTTGTGTGTAAGATACAATAAACCACCACCAAGCACATGATCTTGGGGATATTTCTCTACATTTTCTTCTAGGACTTTTATGATTCTACTTTTTATATTTTGGTCATTGATCCATTTTAAATTCAGTTTTGTATGAGGTTTGATCAGGGTTCCCTTACTTTCTTTTAGAGATGGATATAATTTTCCCAACACCATTTGTTGAATAGGCTATTCTAGCCCAGTTGAGTTGGTTTGAAAGCCTTGTCAAAAATCACTTGACCATAGCTGTGAGGGTTTATTTCCCAACTCTTGATTTGATTCCATTGGTTAGTCTATTTTTATGCAAATACCGTGCAGGTTTTTGTTTCTTTATTTGTTTTTTGCGTTTTTTTAATTTTATTTCTTAGTTATGTTTTTTAATTAAATAGATCACACAAAATGTTACATTAAAAAATGTAAGATGTTCCCATATAACCCACTCCCCACCCCCATCATTTTAATTGTATTTTTGAAGATACATAGATCACAAAAACATGTTACATTAAAAAATATAAGAGGTTCCCATATACCCCACATACGCCCACCCCACTCCTCCCAAATCATCAATCTCTTTCATCATTGTGGCACATTCTTTGCATTTGGTGAATACATTTTGGAGCACTGATGTACCACATGGATTATAGTTTACATTCTAGTTTACACTCTCCCTCAGTACATTCAGTGAGTTATGGCAGGATATATAATGTCCAGCATCTGTCCCTGCCATGTCATTTAGGACAACTCCAAGTCCCGAAAATGTCCCCTCATCACATCTCTTCTTCCCTCTCCCTGCTCTCAGCAACTGCTATGGCCACTTTCTCCACATCAGTGCTACAATTTCTTCCATTATTAGTTACAATAGTTCCATAGTAGAATACCAGTAAGTCTACTCTAATCCATATTATATTTCTCCATCTTGTGGACCCTGGGATGGTGATGTCCATTCCATCTTTATATCTAGAAGGGGCTTAGATCTCACATGGTTGATGGATGTGATTCTCCTTCTTGCAGTTGTAGACATTTTTGTTTCCCTGGTGTGGTGATTTGACTATCCTCACCTCCCTGTTAGCTGACCTGGGTAAGTCCAATGAACTGAAGAGTAGGAGTTGCAACTATGCTGAGGCTCAGGGCCCAGCAGGTACATGACTAGTCCAGAGATTCAAGTCTCCTCCATGTAGACCAACCCCAGCACCAACCACATGTTCTGTAAAAGTGACAGAAGAGGCAAGTGTGGAAAGGTCACATCTGAGTCCAACTCCATCACACTCAGGAAAACAAATTCCAAAGTAGGACCCACTGACAAGGCAATGAACTTGAGAGCCATCTACCATGACTGTAGAACCTTTGTGTTTCCATAGCCCTCAGGAGCACCTGTATCTGGGTTTTTTCCTACTTCGGCTGTCTCAAATCACTCTTCTTTTCAAAAATATTTTTGTCTATTTGGGGATCCTTACTTTTGCAGATAAATTTGATAATTGGCTTTTCCAATTCTACAAAGAAAGATATTGAGATTTTTAAATCAGGATTGTGTTAAAATCTAGAGGTAAATTTGTGTGAATTGATATCTTAATGATATTTATTCTTCCAACCTATGAACATGGGATATCTTTCCATTTATTTAAGTCATCATTGATTTCTTTTAGCAATATTTGATAGTGTTCATAATACAAGTCCTTTATATCCTTGGTTAAATTTATTGCTAAATATTTGACTCTTTTAGTCATTATTGTAAATGGAAGTTTTTTCTGACTTCTTCCTCATATTGCTCATTAGTGTATACAAACACTATTGATTTTTGCATATAAAACTTGTATCCTGCCTCTTTGCTGAAAGTGTCTATAAGTTCTAATATGTTTGTTGTGGATTTTTTCAGGATTTTCTAAGTATAGGATCATATCATCAGTGAATAATGAAATTTTTACTTCTTTTTTTCTTATTTGCATGCCTTTTATTTTCTTGCCTAACTGCTTTAGCTAGAACTTCTAGCACAATATTGAATACCAGTGAGGAGAATAGGCATCCTTATCATTTTCACTATCTCAGTGGGAAAGTTTTCAGTCTTTCACCAGTAACTACAATGTTAGCTGTGAGTTTTTCATACATACATTTTATCAATATGGAGAACATTTCCTTTTATTCATATCTTTTGTAGTGTTTTATCAAGAAAGTTTACTGCGTTTTGTCAAATGCCTTTTCTGCTCAGTTGAAATGATTCCATGATTTTTCTTCTTCAATGTGATATAGTACACAGATTGAATTTCTTATGTTGAACCACCTTGCATAAAGTCCACTGGTATAAAGTCCACTGGACCATGATGTATAATTTTGTATATGATTTTGGATTTAGTGATCAATTATTTTGTTATATTCTTTAAAGAAATTGGTCTGTATTTTCTTTTTTCATAATAACTTTATTTGGCTTTGTAATTGGGGTGAAGTTAACTTTTTACAGAATGAATTTGGTAGCATTCCTTCCTGTTTGATTTTTTGGAAAAGTTTGAGTAAGAATTAGATCTTTTTTTTAAATGATTGGTAAAATTCACCTATGAAGCCATCTAGTCCTGGACTTTTCATTTTGGGCAGATTTTGATGATTGTTTCCATTTCTTTATTCATGATTAATCTGTTGAAGTCATCTGCTTCTTCTAAAGTCAGTGTGGTTTGTTCATGTGTTTCCAGATATTTCTCCATTTCATCAATGCCGTCTATTTTGTTGGCATAAAATTGTTCATTGTATCCTCTTATGACCTCTTTTATTACTGCTGGGTCAGTGGTAATGTCACCCTTCTCATTTCTGATTTTATTTATTTGCATCTTCTCTCTTTTTTCTCTGTTAATCTAGCTAAGGATTTATCAATTTTGTTCATCTTCCAAAAGAGCCAAGTTTTAGTTCTATTCATTTTCTCTGTTGCTTTTTCCTCTATTTCACTTACTTCTGCTCTAATCTTTATTTTTATTTCTTTCTGCTTGCTTTGAGATTGATTTGCTGTTCTTTTTCTAATTCCTCCAGGTATGCAGTTAGGACTTTGATTTTAGCTCTTTTTTCTTCTTTAATGTAAGTTTTGAGAGCTATAAATTTATTCCTCAGCACTACCTTTGCTATATCCTTTAAGTTTTAGTATATTTTGTTCTCATATTCATTTTTCTTGAGGTGTTTACTGATTTCCTTTATAATTTTTTCTTTAACCCACTGATTATATTAGAGTATATTGTTTAATCTCCTTATATTTCTGAACTTTTCCTTTTTCTGCCTGTTATTAATTTCCAATTTTATTCCATTTTGATCACAGTGTTTTGTATAATTTCAATGTTATTAAATTTATTGATATTTAACTCATGTCCCACCATATAGTGTAACCTGGAAAAAAGATCCATGAACACTTGAGAAGAATATATATTCTGCTCTTTTGGGGTGTAATGCTCAATAAATGCCTATTAGATTTAATTCATTTATCATATTATTCAAGCCCTTAGTTTCTTTATGAATCCTCTGTTCTATCTATTTCTGAAAGTGGAGTGTTGAAGTTTCCAATTATTGTTGTAAAGATGTTTATTTCTCCCTTCAGTTTTGCCAGTATATGCCTTAGACAGTTTTGGACCCTTATTTTAATGCATAAATATTTATTACTGTTATTTCTTCTTGATGAATTGTCCCTTTTATTAATATATAGTAATCTACTTCATCTCTTATAATAGTTTTACATTTAAAATACACATTTTTTCTGATTTCAGTATTCTTACACCAACCCTTTTTTAATGCTACCAGCATGGAATATCTTTTTCCAACTTTCACTTTTTAGCCATGCATCTAAGGTGAATCACTTGTAGACAACAAATGAATGTTTCTTTTTTTTTAATCCATTCTATCAGTCTATGAATTTTAATTGGGCAGTTCAATCCATTAGCATTCAGTGTTACTACTATAAAGGCATTATTTACTTTGTCCATTTTATCCCTTGCCTGTTTTCATATCTTACTTCTGTCTGTCTTTTATTTTTTTTCTTTGCTTTTTAATATATTTTTAATTTATTTTTAAAAGATACATAGATCACACAAAATGTTACATTAAAAATTATAGGAGGTTCCCATATGCCCCACTCCCCATACTCCCCCACTTTTCCCACATCAACAACTTCTTTCATTAGTTGGTACATTCACTGCAATTGATGAATACATTTTGGAGCGGTGCTACACAGCATGGATTATCATTTACATTGTAGTTTATACTCTCTTCTAGTCCATTCAGTGGGTTATGGCAGGATATATAATGTCCTGCATCTGTCTCTGCAATGTCATTCAGGACAACTCCAAGTCCCAAAAATGCCTCCATATCATATGTCTTTTTTGCTCTCCCTGCCTTCAGCAACTGCTGTGGCTACTGTCTCCACCTCAATTATATGATTTCTTCCATTGTTAGAGTCGCAATAATTCTATAGTAGAATACCAATAACTCCACTCTAATCCATATTTTATTCCTCCATCCTGAGGACCCTGGGGTGGCGATGTCCATTCCACCTCAATTGAGAGGGGGCTTCGATCCCACACAGCTGGTGGATGGGACTCTTACGCCTGCAGCTGTAGATTCTCTTGGTTCCTTGTTGTGGTGGTTGTCTATCCTCACCTCCTTGTCAGCTGACCTGGGTAAGTCCAATGAACTGGAGAGTAGGTATGTCTTTTAACTCTTTCAATTTCTTTTACTTATGTTCTTCATTTCTACACTCTTATCCAGGGTTCTCTCCCTTGTTTTTTCCTATCAGGCTGTGGTATACCCTAAGCACTTTTCTATGCTTCAGATGTTAAGCTCAGATATGGAGACCTATCAAAGAGACCGGAGCCAACCCACACAGACTCACTCTGTACCTGTGAATTTAGCATCTAGTTACATGTCATGTTAACATCCTGTTAAATGCTTCATTTGGAGCTACATAAACATAAAGGAAAGTGTAAGGACCACTGGCCAAAGTTTCTTTAAATTCAAAAATACTGAAGGGAAATATTGCTTGCATGATGGTGATAGAAATGGAAATGAAGGCCTCATGAGGTAGGAATTCCCTATTCCCAAAACAAGCTTGTTGTGAGTGTTTGGGCGGGGGGGGGGGGGGGGAGGTGGATATGGTGCATCACTATTTTGCCTCTTCTGCCCCTAAGATCCTAGGCATTTACAAAAGGAGATGATGAAAGTTCCTAAACACAGACCTATTGACACTGGCTGAATCCATCACTCTGCACTAAGCCCCACCCATTTTTCAGTGTCCCTACCTCACCGTCAGGAATGAGAGTGAGGCATCACTACAGACCAGGCAGATATTAAAAGTAAAGTAAGGGCCTATGATGAACAACTTCATGCCAGTCAATTCAACAACTTAGGTAAAATTGGCACATTTATCTCAGAAAGAAATAGATGGCCTGAATTGCCTTGTATCCATTAAAGACTTTGAGTTTATACTTTAAAAACCTTATCACAAAGAATCCTCCAAGCCCTGTTGGCTCCACTGGTAAATTTTATAAAACATTTAAAGAAGTTATATTAGCAATTCTATAGAAATTCTTGAAGAATATAGAAAAAGAAAGAACTCTTTGTAGCTCATTTATGAAGTCAACAATACATTAAATCTCAACCTAGCCAAAGTCTTTATAAGAAACTAAAGATTATAAAAGTAATCATGAGATTTCTTATATAAATGCAATTAAATCAAACCTAGCAAACTACAAAATTATTATATTTAATCACCAAGTGAGATACATTCCAGGAATGCAAAGTTGGTTTAACACTTGTAATTTGACTTATGTATTTAAACACATTAACGGATAAAATAATGGGAAAAAATCATATGATCATATCAATTGAGACAGAAAAGGCATTTAAAATAAATCTAACAACGATTCATGATAAAATCTCTGAGCAAAGTAGGAAATGTAGGAAACTTTCTCAACTTCATAAAGAACATCAGCCAAAAACCTATATCTAACAACATACTGAATATTTCCTTCCTAGGTACCAGAGCAAAGCAAAGTTGTTCCCTCTCAATACTTGTATTAAAATTGTCTTGAAGTTTCCAGCCAGTGCAGCAAACAAGAAAACAAAACAAAACAAAACATAAAGATTGCAAAGGAAAAAGAAAAATGACTTCTTTTCTTAATGACTTGATCATGTATATTCAAAATGGGAAACAAACAGCAATAAAACTTATAAAAACTAATAAGATCATTGGATGGATGATGTATACAAAAATCAAATATATTTTTATATGTAGGCTACATATAAGGGAGGGCAGAATGAGGTGAGGTGACCCTCTAAGTCTTTTTTTCCCCTTAAGACCTAACATTGCAGAGTAAAATCCAGGCTGCAATTAATTAGAAATTGATGTTTAAAATTGCCATTTAAAATAACATCAAAATACACAAAATAATTACAGACACATTTAGCAAAATATATTGAAAAGCATATATAGAAATACTCAGGGCATACAATATCCAAAACAATTTTGGGAAAGAAGATTAAAAATGGAAAAGTTAAAGTAATCAAGAAGTGGTGCTATTACATAAAGATAGACATGTTGATAAATAATGTTGATAAATATTAAAGTATCCATAAGTAGACCTTCAAATACACAGTCATTGGTTTTCCACAAAGATGCTAAGGTAACTTAGTAGGTGAAAGATAGCCTTTACAACAAGTTGTACTCAACAATCGCATAGCTCAAATCAAACAAACCAAGCCCACCCCAGATTACAATCCTCACCTCACTCAATATTTGAAATTTAACTGAAGAGAATAATAAACCTAGGCATAAATAATGAAGCAATAAAACTTCCGTAAGACATTTTATGAGAACGACTTTGTGGCTTTGGGTTAGTCAGTGTTCCTAGGTTATTAAAAATCTAAACTACAAAATTAAAAACCTTGTAAATTGGTCTTCATTAAACATAAAATTTCCATTCTTTGAAAGTCACTTTTAGGAAAATTAGAAAATGAGTCTCATATTAGGAGAAAATATTAACAAAATATCTTTTTTTTAAACCTTGTCTCTGCAAAGATAAAGAATTCTTACAATTCAATAATAAGACAACCCGATAAAAATAAAAATGGGCAAATACTTGAAGAAATACTAAACAAAAGACGATACATATGATCAGCAAGCACATGCAAAAATGATCAATAGTCATCAGTGAAATGCAAATTAAAATCACTTTAGAACGGCACATTTTTTAATAATACAGTAATACCAAGGGTTGGTAAAATTATGGAGCAATTAGAACATTCCTGTATTGCTGGTAAGAATGCAAAATGGTTCAGCACTTTGGAAAACAATTTGATAGTTTCTTATAAAGTTAAACTTTTACCATACGGCTGAGGAACCCACTCCTAAGTAGTTTCCCAAGGGAAATGCCTGGAAGCAACCCAAATGTGCATCATCTGGTGAACAGATAAACAAATTGTGGTATATTGGCAATAAAAATGAATAAACTACTGCTAAATGCTATGACAAAGATGTATTCTGAAAGCATTATGCCAAGTGAAAGAAGCCACCATGCATGCTGTAGGACTGATTGCCTTTACGTGAAATTCTTCAAAAGGAAAAAGCAGTGACAGAAATGGATCAGTGGTTGCCAGGGAGCAGGCGGATGGATTGACTAAAAGTGGGCATCAGGTAAATTTCTGAGTGATGGAAATGCTTTAAGTCTTTTCTGTAGTAGCTGTTACATGACCATAAACATTTGTCAAAACCCATCCAGCTGCACACTTAAAATGGGTGAATTTTAGTGTATATAAAACATATGTCAATAAAATGTGTTTTTTTTTTAACAGTTATGTAGAGGAGGGCTAAAGACAATCTTCAGGGCACAAAGGGAGGCCAGGGAGAGGTTGTTGTAATAATTCTGGCACAATTTTGGGGGTGGCATTCAGCAGGGAGAAGGGAGGGCAGAACGAGGAGAGGTGAAACTCCAAGTCTTTTTTTCCCTAAGACCTACTACTCCAGAGTAAAATCCAGTAACAGTGAGGAAGATTTGATAGGAACATGCTATGTGTGGAAGACAATTTGTATGTCCACCTGCTGCATAGCAATTTTGAGGCATAGCAAAATGCCTCCAAATGTCACAGAAGCCACCGTCTCTAAGAGAAGGTAAGTCGCTGAGAACGACACAGGTGGGATCTACCTGGTGCACTCCCAAGCAGGGGCCAACCTGTGCTCATCTCTGCCCTTCTCCCGTTCTGTCCCCAAACTGGAGGACAGACCCTGTCCACCCACCTAGAGGGGTGAGGTCCACTCTGACCAGTTCACTATCTGAGCAATTCTACCTGCAGGCACCCCCACCTGAAGAAGAAAGTCGGACTCACTGAATTCTTGAATTGTTCAAAATTCCTTTCTCGCTGCATCAGTAGCCCAGGCACTGGGTTCATAAGCTTATTGGCTAGGAGTTCCAAGAGATGAGTTCATTCACTAATTAACAGACCCTCTAAGGAACACAGGAGCAGTAAGACTCAGCCAGCCCGTGGGATTTCTGGACCTGAGAGTGCAAGCTGCTCCTCAGATTTGTCTTTCATCCATTTAATCTTCAATACCTAAGACGTTTTCCAATATAGTGGTGGGTGCACATCTCAGTGATTTTTATACCTTTTTGCAACACTAAGCATTGATTTCGCTTCTGTGATTAAGTTAATCCAGATAGTCGGTAGATTATGAGGAGGAGAAGATGTTTTATTAGTGTTAGTTCATAACTGATTTGCATATTTTATAGGCTATTGAGGCAATGAATGGAAGGTTGTAGATTTGAAGCACATGTTTGCTTCCTAAAGTTGAAAATGATCCTAATATTTTACCAAAGATGAAGGTTTGACCATTTCAACTATTTCAGCACCACATTTCCTTATGAGCCTCCATGCAGCTGACGATCCAGTGGACTATAAAACATAGGCATCAATTACCGCCAAAATAATATGGAAAGAAAATATCAGCCACCATATTTATAGCAGCTTAAATAAATACTCTCCGCTTCAATGTCTAACACCCCCACCTCTTTAAATCAGAATATCACCATGCAAAAAAAAAGAATTTAGCAATAAAACATCAACGAAAATGTAATGAGAGTTTGGTGATGCAAAAAATTATCTTTTTTATTTAGTATCTTTACCTAGAGGAATAACTTAGACTCTGTCATTTCCTACTACTAATGGGATAATAAACCTCCTCTGTCTTGCTTTACTGCGCTGCCTTTTCTCCCGTGCACAGGAGGTGACTGAAGCCCAGGCCCACCTGGAGACCGGAAATCAGGCCTGGAGAGGGAGGGCCTGGACGCGGCCAGGAAATCCAGCAGGCAGCTCTCCTGCTGCAGGACACTCAGCTGTGAGTCCCCTGGGTCATGCCCAAAATGGCGCCCAAAGGAGAACTGGCGATGCCAGGATAACAGCCACACGGCCTTGCTCTACGGACAGTGGCCGCAGGCCCTAGTGCCCGAAGGAGAACTGGCCTTCCTGAAAGTGGCTCCAGCTGTCACCGAGAATCTCTGAGTCTCAAGCTTTGTCTTCCCACCCCTGGCAGCGGGGGCCTCCCCTGTGCCTCAGGAGCACCTGTGCTGAGGCCAAGGGTGCTGGCAACACCCGACAGTGGGATGCCGGCTCCGTGAGGACGCAGATCCAGGGCCCTGCCTGGCTGCCCTCCAAGCCTGTGCCTCCTGCCACCAGGGACCCAGTACCTCGCCTTCTGCGGTATCTCACGAACATGGCAGAGAGCCCATATCCTGCCAACAATCCTCAAATGTCTCACACAAGGAGCTGTCACGATTCACTTGGAGAGTTTCTAGAACCCTCTCCAAAGTTTCCTACATGCATGCTGCCCACCTGGATGCTTCTCCATGACACTCCTCATGCTGGCACCCTGTGCTGAGGGAGGTGTCCACACCTGCCCGCAGGGTCAACCGCTGCTCCTGGGAGACGCTGAGTGTGGGGAGCAGGGAGGGCAGGGCAGGAAGCCAGGGCATGCAGACACCTTCAGAGGGAGCAGAGAAGTTGTGCAAGGAGAGGTCTGGCTGGCATGTGGCTCCCACCTGAGGCCACAGGTGGCCCGTGGCTTCCTCCCTCGTGACTCAAGTGTGGGAGTTTCCCTCAGAGTGACCACACAATCCCTGACCAGGAGGTGCTGGTGCACTGGAGCGCAGGTCGCTCACACCCAACCAGTGGTGCATCCCAGGACTGTCTCCTGGCGAGGCCTTGGCGTCCACAGAGCCCCTTACAGCTGACCGCTCACTGCCATCCCCAGCCCCCTCCTACGACAGCCATGCAGTCCACCCACCGTAACACATTTCCACAGACCGGGTGGCTTAAAACAAGAGACGTTTGTTTTCTCCCAGTTCTGGAGTCCAGAAATCCAAAATCAAAGTGTGGGCAGGGCAGTGCCTCCTCCGGAGGCCCTGGAGGGTGCCCCCTCCTCTCCTCCTCTGCCTTAGGGCAGCTCCTGGCCTTCCTTGGGGCTCCGGGACGTACGGTCACAGCTCTGCAGTTTCTGCCTCTGTTTTCTTCACATCTCCATCCATCTCCAGCTCTCTCTCTTTATAAGGACACCCGCCATGTTGGATTTTAGGCCCACCCTACCCAATCTGCCCTATTCTTAACTTGATTCCATCTGAAAAGACCCTATTTCCAGACAAGGTCTCATGCACAGGTCTGGGGTTAGTCTTGGACTTGTCTTTGGGGGACACTGTTCACCCCAGGACACTTCCCCTTCTAGAGTAGAGCCCTCCATCCCTCCCTGCTCCCTCACCCTCTTCGCACTTGTCCATATCCACCATCTTACCTGTTTGTTTGCTTATGTATTTCCTGTCTTTCCAAGAAGAATGCCAATCCTGTGAAGGGCTCTGTGCTTTCTGCTAACTATTGGCCCCAGCAGCTAGAATATCTGTTAACTGAAGGAATGTGTGAACCAATGAACAAGAGAGCACAGAAACAGAAAAAAATCATAGGGGGCATTACAATCATTAGTGGAAGATTGGATTATTTTTCAAATAACCTCTATTTGAAAATAATAATGTAAGAGTAATAATAAAATTAACTCCTTACTCATATCAAACTTGGATTATATGCCAGTTTATAAAGATATGCAAATATAAATGAAGAAAATATAAGGTGATTTTAAAAATTTTTATCAAAGGTCTTCCTTAGGAAAATACAAACCCAGAGGTCAAAAAGTAAAAGATGGGCAAACTTGCTACTTTAAGATTATTAAAAACAAATTAAAGACTTCTGAAAGACCAACCACTCCATCAACAATGCTAAACATAAAATATATATAAAGTCATATGGAAGGAAATGTTTGAAGCATATTTAACAGACAAGGGGACTGATAACCCTGACACATGTGGAGCCATGCAAACCAATAATAAAAGGCAAATGAGTAAAGGTATAAACAAATAAATTCACAGAAATCGGAATGCAAAAAAAGGGCAAACCTACACTATGTACCAGAAAAAGCTAATTTAAAAGCTAATTTTAAAATGTTTATGTGTATATTACATGTTACATATTATACACACACAGGCAGTCCTCATTATTCAGATTCTGTATTTGCTAATTCACCTATTCACTAACATTTAATTGTAATTCCCAACTCAGTATGTGAAGTGTTTCGTGGCGCTAGGCAGACAGGTGCAGAAAGCAAAACATATGAACGACCCAATACACGTTCCCTATTGATGTCAAAGAAGGCAGCCTCTGCCTTCTTCTTCCTGCTCTCATCCAGTAATCTAGCAAACTAGTGTCACATCTCAACACATCTCAGCTTTATGTTGCTGATTCATTGTTCAAAATGGTCCTGAGTGTAGTGCCAAAGTGCCATCCAGTGTGCCGAAGGGCAAGGAGGCTGTGACATGCCTCTCCCTCCATCCTTGCCTGCCTCCTCCCTCCTTTCTCTATCCCTCCCCCTTTTGCCTCCCTCCCCCTTCCCCCTCTCTTCTCTCCCTCTCTTTCTCTTCCATCCATCTATCTATCCGATTTAAGTTCCTGGCTCTCCAAGGGGGCCTTGTGAGCAATGGGTACCCCTGGGGCCCAAGGCCTCAGAGCCAGCCCACAGGCAGGGGCCCAGCCCAGGCAGCCTGACTGGGGTGGCAGCACACACAGCCACAGACATGGGAAGAGTTACCCCTGAGTGCAACCCCAGGACCCTGGAGAGGCAGACTACTGACCTGCAGGCACCTGGGCCAGCTCCATTGAAGGGTTGGCCTCCAATGTATAACCAAACCACAGGGTGAGTTCCAGAAACGAGAGTGCTGGTACAATCCCTGTCCCCTGGCAGCCCTGCAGAGAAGGAAACAAGACCCTGACAGCCCCGGTGCCAACATCTCCCAACCAGGACACACGGGCACTTGGGCTCCCATCTCTTCTCAACATGTCTGAGAGCAGGGGAGGGTGCCTCAAAGATTTCCATTGGAATTTGGGACCATTTCTCCCACTATGATACTTCCAATTTGGTTCCAACTTCTCTCTCTCCTATTAACGCAATCCTGACACCCCTGAAATCAAGGGGTTTACAAGCAGGTACACCCATTCAGAACCCTCTAGACATAAACACGGGACTCGAAAGCAGTCCAGCCCCCAAACGTTTGACCCCAAAGAGGCTGTGGTCGCCTTGTGGCACAGAGTATAATATTCGTGGTGACATCAACATTCTATGTTTTCTCATATTTCCATACAAAGTATGGAGGCTAAAAACTTTGACAATGCAAATTAAAGAGAATCAAGTTCAAGCGAGCTACATGCTCGTTGAGGAAGGTTACGTAGCAGTTATTAAAATAACGCTTAGCATCTTCAAAGCCTCTAAAACATCAGCAAGTTAGCCTCCAC
The DNA here is from genome assembly GCF_030445035.2 of Dasypus novemcinctus. Lineage (NCBI taxonomy): Eukaryota > Metazoa > Chordata > Mammalia > Cingulata > Dasypodidae > Dasypus > Dasypus novemcinctus. Next base: position 804,450 of record NC_080674.1, read on the forward strand.
CTCAGCCCTGGGAGGGCCATGCGTGTGTGTTTTCAGCTCGTGGATTCTACATGGAGGAACTGAGGGAGAGCAGAACAGTTCTGACCCAGGACCGCGGAGTGCAGAACCGGGTGGCGCCCTGCGCGCGGCCTGCTCCTGCAGAGGCCACCAGCTGACCTGCTATTTCAGTGACATTTTCTTCCATTCTTCGTTTCCTTCTCCTCCCTTCCTCACTGCCTTTCCAAGTGCTGCGTGAGCCTCTGCCCTCAGCCTCTGCAGTTCTCTCAGAGGGCCTCTGGCAGCTGGCTTTCATCTCTGTCCCCAGATGACAGCGGGTCACCCTGCATCTGTGTGTCTTCCAAGTCCGCTGCTGTGGTCGTCTTCTGAACTAGGTTGCAGCCGGTCGCCCCAGAGCGCTCCTCTCTGCTCCCAAGCCCTGTTCGGCCGAATACGCCCCTCGCCCTCGGCTGTCTCGCCCTCTCTGTTCTGTGCTCGCATCAGCTTCTCCTGGTCCACAGAATGAGGCAGGGTTCAGCAAGGGAGGCTCCAAGGAGGGGCTACGGGACTGCCAGAAATGAGGTCTTGGCCTCAGCAGGTGGCACTCTTACCTCTGCATCAGCCGGAGCACTGACACACCTGAGCAAGAGTGGAGAACCCTGCCACGTTACGAAATCATCCTAGCAAGAAGTCCAGAAGGGCGTCCTCTCACAGAGCAAGCCGGGAGCGCTTTGCAAACTCCCACGATGACCTCTGAGTGATCCAACTTCTGGAAATTATACAGAGCCCTGAGAATGCTGGAAGTGGTTCTGATTGTAGAATAGTTCTTCCAGCAAATGACCTTCTAGAATGTTCTTTCACATTGACCTTGGATAAAGCATCAGCCTATGTCTCGTCTGTCTCTTTCCATTTTGAGGAAGACTCTCCTCAAACTTGGGAAGGTGCTTGTGCGATTGGCCACCTCTCCATCTCCCAGGTAAAGGCTCCCTGCTCTGCGTAATACTCATCGTTCTGACTGTCACTTAATGGAAGCGCATTATGATAAAGACCGCCAGTGTCATGAGGTATAAACTGGATAGGCAATTTATCCAAGGGCTTTGAAATCTCTATTTTCTACCCTTTTTTTGGTAGAAAAATGGTGATTTCTTTCTATTTTAATTTTTCTTAAAGTCTCCCAAAGCTTTAAGAATAAGACAAATTAAAACTTCAAAAAGGCCTCTTGCCATGAAAATAAGAAAAACAGAAAACCAACCAATTTGATTAGGTGGAAATGCTGACTCTGACTGTTCCGTGGAATTTTTCCCAGCTAGTCTCCGGAGGATTCCTTTGGCTGCAAGAGAATCCGGTTTGACTCAGCTTAGAGCAATAGGACACTTTTTAAAAGGATGCGTGTCCCTGCCTCAGAACCCGGGGAAGGGGTCCCTTCCAGGCATTCCTGGACCCGGGGCGGCGGCCGCCCTCCTCTGACCCCCTGCCCTGAGCATCCTCTGCTCCAAGCCGGCCTTCTGGATCTCTGGGGTTCCTGGAGGGACCTGGCTGTCACTCCGAGCACCAGGTTCAGAGCTTCTGTTCCACGAGTATCTCCAGCCACCAATTTCCAAGTCCCAGGACAGAAGCCCAGTGGTCCAGGCGGGGTCATGTGACGCTCCTGCACCAGTCTCCATGCAGGACTCAGGGTGGTGGTCCCGAGCCCACCCAGGTAGACGGAGCGGGGAGGGCGGCCAGGTCCAGAGGCGAGAGAGAGTGTGTGTGTGTGTGTGTGTGTGTGTGTGTGTGTAGGGGAGGGAGGCTCAGAAGAAGGGCAGAGAGGCTGGTGCCCCCATGCAGGCTCTTTTATAACTGAAGTGAATTGTATCTTCACGAAAGGCCTTAAACGAGGCCTTCTGACTTCGAAAACGGGGCAGTTTTAACTAAGATGAAGACCCAGATAATTTCCACGTGGTCTGAAAAGTTGAGTAAAGTGCCGGCCTCCGCACATTGTTCGTAAATCCACTAAGGGCGGCTTTTCCTCCACCAGGTCTAAGGAACCGCCTTCCCCCGGCCGCGTGGGCGCCGTCCCCCCCGCCAGCGCCTTGGGGGGGCCCCACGCCACCCCGGGGCGGCCGGGAAGGGAAAGCGCTGCCACCCACTCGGGCCTGTGCTGTTCCCACACCGGGGAGGGCAGTTTATCTCCCATCGCCTGGCCCGGCAGCCGGTGCGGGCGTGTTGAGGCCTCCCCCCGTGGCTCCCAGCGCCCTCAGCCCCCACCGCCCCGGGGGCAGAGGCTGTGAAATTCTTCCTGCATAAATTGGCTGACAGAGACGGGTTAAAAGAAGAGACCAGTTTTCTGAGTTCGCCCTGCGGGTTGATGGAAGAGATTTCTATTCACAGTCTCTCCCTACTGTTTGGGAAAATGTACACTTTTGGAAGTGCCTCCTTGAAAGTCGTTGCTTATGGATTTCTGGCATCATATTGTGTAATTGCTAATTTACTTAAATTATAGTCAGGATGTGTCATGTTAACTTTTCTCTTAATAATACTCTGCTTAAAAAAATTCTTGTGCTCATGGGTAGTCCCCATATCCTAACTTGGCATTCTCTTACTAGCTTCGCTCCCCCCCTCCTTTCTCTCCCTCCCCCTCCCTGCCCCTCCCTCCCTCCCCTCTCACCTGCAGCTCTTCAGTCTGGTGAATAGCTGATTGATGGAAAGAAAAAAAGAGGGCGGGTAAAGGGCATAGGAGGTTGGAAAATTTGGCCCTGAGAACAAATCGAAGTCTAATTAATAAGCAGGAAGAACTTGAAGGCACACTTGGTGGGGAACCCGTGCTGGTTCTCATCAGGTAGAGGAGACGAGGCGCACTACTAGAGTGGAAATCGGGAAGGACGTGGCTTGTCAGAAACGCACGTCCAGGGAAACCGAGGCAGACGGATAGCGCCCGTGTGCAGACCAGAATATCCATTTCAAAGGCAGAGTAAGAGAGGAAGCCTTTAAAAGTTGGAAGCACTGAAAGTTTTCTGCGCAGTAAAAGCTCTTAAAAAAAAACTGCTTAATAAAAAACACTAAGGTAAGCTTCCTGGGTGCGTGATGTCATGGAGGGAAAATGAGAGTAATGCTGGCACCCATCGAGGCGACCAGATTAAGCCGCATTAAATAAATTAAGTGGCACTCCCACCCACAGAAGCTCACCCACGACTGACGCCTGCTTCCCCAAGAACACCCACTCCTGCTCAGTCTGCGTCCAGCTGGGAACGCTAAGCTGGGTCTACTTCCACCTAAGAGAGCAGCCGCATTTGAGTTTCTCTGTCCTCCTCAGACCAAAGAGCATGTGGGTTTTCCTTCGACATTACAATTCGGGAAATGTTGCTGAGAACATCCCTCTGTGGACTTCTGGGCGGAGACACTTCCTCCACTTCCCAGCCAGTGCTACTGCGGCACCCCCAGAAGGGTCTGGGCTGACCCTGCTGATGGCCACCAACTCAGGCCAAACTCCAACCAGGAACACCGCCGCCAAAAACAGGTCACATAGAGAACATTCTCACCAACAGGTGCCAAAAGAAAATGTCCCCTGAAAAAGGACAAATGAGTTGAAATGGCCATGAGCCTCCAAAAAAGAATCGGGAGGTCTTCAGAGGTGTGATGCTTCTGCACGCCTCAGCAGGGTCCCAGAGACAGCCAAGGTAGATGGAAACCCAGGTGCTGGTGCTCCTGAGGGCTGCAGAGACCCACAGGTCCCATGGTCAAGGCAGATGGCTCTGGAGTTCAGGGCCATGTCAGTTGGCCCTACTTTGGCGTTTGTGTTCCTGAGTGTGGTGGAGTTGGACTCAGATATGACCTTTCTACACGTGCCTCTTCTGCCACTTTTACCGGACCTGTGGTTGATGTTTGGGTTGGTGTATACTCAGGAGACCAAAATTTCGGGATGTTCATGTGACAGCCAGGCCCTGGGCCTCAGCAGACTTGCAGCTCTTACCCTCTGGTTTCTTGGACTTACCCTGGCCAGCTAACAGGGAGGTGAAGAGGGTCAACCACCACACCAGGGAGCCAAGAGTGCCTACAGCTGCAAGCAGGAGAACTGCATCCATCATCCATGTGGAATCTAAGCCCCCTCTTGATGTAGAGGTGGACTGGACATAGCCATCCCAGGGTCCACAGGATGGAGGAATAGCGTATGGATTAGGTGGACTTACTGGTGTTCTTCTGGGGAACTATTGTGACTAGTAAGGGAAGAAATCGTAGTAGTGATGTGGAGAGGGTGGCCACGGTGGCTGCTGATGGTAGGGAGATAGGCAAAGAGATACAGTGGGGGGCATTTTCAGGATTTGGAGTTGTCCTGGGTGGTGCTGCAGGGACGGATGCTGGACATTGTGTGTCCTGTCGTGGCCCACTGGGTGGACTGGGGGAGAGTGTGGACTACAATGTGGGCCACTGTCCATGTGGGGCAGCAGTGCTTCAAAATGTATTCACCAGATGCAGTGAATGTGCCACAATGATGGAAGAGGTGGTTGATGTGGGAGGAGTGGGTTGGATGGGTTGGGGGGTATATGGGGACCTCATATTTTTTGAATGTAACATTTAAAAGAAAATAAAGAAGAAAAAAAAACCCTAAGAAATACATATCAAAGGGATCAACCTTCTCTCCACAGACACTTGCAAAACTGCTCTTGTGAAATGGAAAAGCAAATGAGAGTTGCCAAGCACTGCAATCCACCGTGAGCAATTAGGGAAACTTCTAGAAGGTATCATCCTTTTGCCTTTTCTGATGCCCTTGTTGGATTGCAACTGTAGAGATATTTAGATAATTCAGTTTTACCAAAAGAATTTTATCCAGTATGTCAAATGCTCAAAGTGTGAAAGTATAGGCAATTATAAACCTAGGCCATAATCTCATTTTAATCACAGCTGATCATTCTCATTGGATATCTTAAAACATGAAACAAATAAGAACTCATTAATCCTTTTAGGACTTTCATTAAGTTTTAAAATGAGTCACACACACAAAAATATGTAACACAAATTATATCCTAATAAAGATGTCAAAAATTCACAGCTGATTATGAGAAAATATCTTCAAACGATTACCACTAGTCATGGCCATACATTTGGCACTTTCTCCATATCTCCCACTATCAACACAGGACATCTTTGGCATCGATGCAAGACTGTTACAGTATTGCTTTAACCGCAGTCCATGGATCACAGCAACTGTCTTTTTCCCCTGCTTCTCCACATTCCCAGCACCCTGCAATAGTGACATGCATCCTCATAATCTGTAACAAATGCTCCGCCATTCCACCATGGTGTGGCATGTTGGTGAAGGGGCGTTGTAGGGGAATTCCACACATGTGCGTGGTTATTTTGTCAGTTCACAACTTCTGCAATAAAAATACATTAAAAAATAATAATAGAGTGGGTTGGGGGAAAATACACCACATGTAAGATATGGACTACAGTTAGTAGTAATATATCAACAACATTCTTTCATAACTTGTAACAAATATCTCAACAATGCAAGGTGTCGGTAGCGGGGTGGTGTATGGGACCCCTGGATGATGTCATACGTGTTTGTTTTGCGAGTTCAAAACGTTTACTATACACTTATTGTTTGTTTGTTCATGTATGAATGATATTCTTCAATAATTTTTTCTTAAAATTCACAGCTGATTGATGCTGATTTTCATAGACTGAAAACCCAGGCCAAGTGAAATGTACCTCTAATTTTCAACAGATTGAAATAACATCAATGGCAAAGAACTATAATTTGGGTAATTGTGTGTATATATGTGACTACTGGGATAAATGGGAAATAATGAAGTTTTGTTCTTTAAAAAACCACATGTGTTTATGAGCTCACGGTTTCTCTGCTCAGGGTCTCACGAGCCTGAGCGCAGGGTGTTCTCGGCCAGGCGCAGGGTCTCCTTCCAAGCTTGCTGTGCTCAGCAGAACTCCTTTCCTTGCAGCTGTACGGCTGTGGCCCCGTTTTTTTTGCTGGTCGGCCTCAAGGTCATCTCTCAGGGTTAGGGGCTGCCCTTGGCCCGTGGGCAGTGCAGGACGTGGACGCTTGCTTCTTTTGAGCCAGCCAGAGTACATCTTTCTGACTTCCTTTTGTACGGCTGCCAGAGAAAACGCTCTGCTTTTAAATGGCTAGCCTGATTAGGTCAGGCCCACCCAGGGAACTTGCCTTTTTACCATCTAATATAACAATCACGGCAGAGCTCTTTTTCCAATTTTCACAGTCACACTCAAAAGAGAGGGGGTTTGACCATGGTGAGGCCCACAGGATCCATCTCGGAATCCCAACCTCCCCCAGCTCCAGCCTAGAGCTGACCAGGCCCTCACGGCGCCCTCGGGGGTCATCCCACTGGCTCCCTGAAGGCTGAGCACAGTGTCCTCTCCAAGCAGCTGCTGGAGCCAGGCCCCTCCGCGTCCTGCAGGACGTCAGGCCAGCCCTCCCCAGCCTTCTCCGGCCTGGGAGGGAGGGACCCCCGTGCCGGGCGCGCACCGGGCTCCTCCCTTGCATCCCCCACGTTGTGCCGGGACCACACGCTCCTCCCAGATACGCCCTGGAAGGGGAGGAGTGAAAATGAAAGAAACAGACGGAGAGACCCCCTCACGGGAGAGGCCCTGAGGCGGCTGCAGGGCCACAGCGGTGGGGGGCGGGACGGAAATGCGGGACCAGTCTGGGCAAGGAGAAGCCTTTGCCCTGAGGGGCAGAGCGCCCCCCACCCCCGGCTTCTTGGGGGTGAGTGCATCGGGACGTGTGCGCGTGTGCACGATGAGCGTCAGGGACGTGTGTGCGATGAGCTTTGGGGACATGCGCGCACTGTGCATCGGAGACACGTGTCCGATGTGCGTCGGGAAGGTGTGCGCGCTGTGCGTCGGGAACGTGCACGCTGTGGATCGCGGACGTGTGCGCAGTGTGCGTTGGAGATGTGTGCGCTCTGCATCAGGGACGTGTGCGCAGTGGGCATCGGAAACACGTGCACGACCCGCATCAGGAACACGTGCACGGCGAGCTTCGGGGCCCTGTGCGCCACGAGCAGGCCCCTTCGCCGGGGCGTTTGCTCCAGCTGTTGCCTGACCCAGGCTTGTTCTCAGGAGGAGGAAGCAGAGGGAGGCACGCTCTGGACAGCAGAGGGCTGGAGCCCGCCCTGAGGGCGCCTCCCCTCTCTCCCTGCCAGCTCTTTCCGTTTCCTGTGACAGGGCCAACTGCCCCCAGCCCCTGCCCCCAAACATGTGCGCACAGGTGTGCACACTGCACACATGCATGCCAACACATGTGCACCACACATGCACGTCCACACGCAGCCCACATGCACGGTGTCCGCGTACATGCACACGTGCATGTGCACACATGCAGGCTCACACACGTATACCGGCCCGGTGCACACACCAGTGCATGCATGCATGCCCACCTGTGAGTGTGGACACACGCACACCTTCCTGAGCCCGGTCCCTCCCAGACCTAAAGCAAAGGGAGGGAACGCTTGTAAACGCTCAGGATGGGAGGCGGCCAGCGCTCAGGGACAGGGCACAGGCCAGAGGGTGTGCTCTGCAGGGTCGACCTTTCGTTCAGCGTCCTGGCTGCTCAGGTAAACACTGTGCAATGGGCTGGCTTAAACGATGGGAATTAATTGATATCGTTGTTAATTAATGGAAAGAAAGCCCGGAGAAAGTTCTCACCCGGCGGTGCTCTTTCCTGAACACCGGCATTGGGCAGGCTGCGGGGTCCTGGGTCCCGGGCTCCTCGGCACGTGGCGAGGCGGGTGCCTTCTCTCCCAGGCCCCGTGGACCTTCGCCTTCCGGCGGCTTCCTCTCTGTGCCTGAATTTCCTTCTGCTTCCGCAGGGCTCCAGTGGTCGGACCAAGACCCACGACAGAGCCGGCCCCACCTCCGCGAGGGTCTGCTCCCCGTGGGGTCCACCCTGGGAATGGCCTGAGATGCAGAAGATGTTTTTCTGGGGTGCACACAGCCTTCTTCCTCCCGTCCCCACCCTCAGGACCCAGAGCGTGAACCGCAGACCAGAGGTGGGGGGCACGGAGGCGGGAAGGACCCGGCGGCCCCTCTTCCTCCTGGGTCCTGGGCAGCGCTGAGGAGGGGGCTCCGTGCGGGGGAGGGCAGCAGACGCCAGGGGAAAGACGGCCTGCTCCTCAGTTTCCTGGAGCTGCCGTAACAAAGGCCCACAAGCCAGGGGTCCCTCTGAAGGCTCGAGAGGGGATGGATCCTCCCTGCATTCAGCTCTGCTGTTTGTCCCCAGCGCTCTGCGGCCCCCGGATGTGGGGCACCCCCCCCCAAGCTCCGCCTCCCACTGAGCACTGTCTGGGTCCCGCCTCCTCTGCTTAGCAGGACGCCAGTGGGGTCCAGGACCACCGGGCCAGGCCGGCCTTACCCTACCTACCCTCGGCTTTGGAGACTCTGTTTTCCAATAAGGCCGCGGTCACAGGAACGAGAACCAGGGCTGCAAGATGCCCCCGGGGACGTGTCAGAGGCCCCGAGAGCACAGGACCGCGAGCCAGCCGCCGTCCACGAGCAGAGCCCGGGACCACGGCCCACGATCGCGCCTCAGGTCATGCGGCCGAGGAAGGAGCCCCCCAGCCCCGAGGGCACTCGGGGTGGACCCGAGTTGTTTGCTGTGGGGACGACCCATCATGGGCCAGACCAGCTTGGCCGTCCTTTGTCCTTTACCAGCGGCCAGGGCCGAGGCTGCGGCTTTCTCTGCCCGCTGCTGGCCTTGTTCTCCGCCTGGACCACGGGAGATTCCCAAGGACCCGCAGCCGAGCCTGTGAGGGCGGCCCTGGAAGTCCAAGGACAGGGAGACAGGGACGTGGACTGCTCCCATCCCCAACGCTCCTGGTGCGAGCCCCGGTCTGCGCTCCTGCGATGCGGCGGAGAACAAGACACTCACCTGCCCTGCCCGGCCCTCGCCTTCCTGGCCGGAGGTGCGTGAACAGATGCTTAGTTGTTTGTCACTTAGCTCCTGCTGAGACGGCACAGCGACCACGGGAAGCAGTTTGCACGGGTGGCCCCTCGGTCAGCCAGGAGGGCCACTGAAGGGGCATCTGAGCTCGAGGGGGCGGGAGGAGCCACACAGTGCCTGTAAACAGAACCTCCCGGCACACAGGGCAAGTGCCCACGTCCTGTGGCAGGGGTGGCTGGAGGCTGGCAGAGAGGACGTGGCCACTGTCCAGGGGCCAAGGGGCACCCGCAGGAGGCATTTAGACTTTTTTAGCAATTTTATTGAGATATATTCACATGTCATATGATCCATCCAAAGTGTATATTCCGATGGCTTTTGGTAAAATCAGAGCTGGGCATTCATCACCACAGTCAATGTTAGCATGTTTTCATCACTCCAAAGGGAATAACCTCGCATGCCTTGGCCGTCACTTCTCAGTCCCTCTCCGTCCCTGCCCTATGTATCAGCTAATCTAATTCCCCTCTATAAATTTATTCACATTTATGTTTTGTAGAAACGGAATCAAACAATCTGCAGTACTTTGTGTCTGGCTTCTGTCACGATAATCGTCTTTCTTTTGTTTTAATTGATAAAAAATATTGCTGTCTTGCCCCGCGCTCCAGTCGTGATTGGCTCTGGGTGCCGTTTAGCCGGCTCCCCACCTGGGGCTGCCATCCCGTAATCTTTGGGTGTCCCTGTCTGTTCCTTGGCGATCGTTCCAGCGTCTGGGCTCTTCCTGCTGTTGTCCAGTGTTCTGGGGCTGCCATAGCCAAGGACCGCAACCCGGGGCCTTACAACGGCCGGTGCCCGCCCGCTAACGGTTCTGGGGTCCGAAGCCCAATTTCGGGGTGTGGCCAGGGCCGCACTCCCTGAGGAGGCGCCCGCCCGCCCGCTCCGGAGCTCCGTGGCTGTGGCCGTGGCCTCCTCCCACAGCCGCCCCGCCTCCCCGCCCCGCACCCGTCGTTAGCCACTTCCTCCTGCAGGTCCTGCCCCAACGGGGCACTGCGAGGGCTCCGGGCGGGGACGCCAGAGCCTCTCCCTGGTGGCAGCCAGAAGGAGTGACCGGAAGGGAGCGGGTGGCCAGGAAGGGCCGGCGAGGAGGGGCGGGCGTGAGGGCGGCCGTGCGGGGCAGCAGCGCGAGGGCCGGGGCTTGCCCAGGGCTTCCCGGAGCCCGCGGGGGGTGCGCGTCCATTTGGAATGGGCGGCCAGGGGTGGGAGGCGATGTCCGCAGGTGGCCGCGCTGCGGCGTTGTGTTTTAAAGGCAGAAGAGACGAGAGGCTGTGAAATCCGTTCTGTGGGCTTGTCCTTGGGGGGGAGGGGTGCGGTGGCTTCCTCGCAGGACCGCCTGCTGTCCCTCCTGTGGAGCTGAGCCCCGGGAGAAGCCCCCCGTTCAGACAGGTCCCCGGGGCCCCTGGGCCGGAGGGCAGGGCCTGCCTGGAGAGAAGCAGTTTTTCCCTCGGAAAACACCTAATTCTATCACCATCCAGACTCCACTACTGGCCACCCCTCACCAAAGAACCCCGTGTGGCCAGGCCCCCCCCCCACGCTGTGACGAAATCTCCCTCCACTGCCTTCTGAGCAAGGCTGGGGCAAGGGGGCGCGGCCTGGGCCTGGCGCCCCTCCCCGCTGTCCAGCGGCGCCCGCGCGTCCCGCAGCTGCCGGCTCCGTCCCCGCGGCCTCACCCTGCTCGCGCTGGGAAGAGGACGGGGCGGCCCCGTGCCCGCGGTAAAAGCCGGCACCCGCGCAGGGGGTCAGCTTGGAGGCGCGACCTGGTGGCCTCGCCTGGGGCCTTGTTGAGCACCCCCGTGACCCCGCAGACCGGGCCTCGTGCTGACCCCCTCGGGCCCTCGGACTGGGTCCCCGCTGCACGAGGTCACCCGTCGCAGAGGGCTTGACGAGGGGCCCGAAGAGGCGGGAGCCCCGGGCAGGGCGTCTCCCGGGCGCGGTGCCGGGTGTTTCCAGCTCCACTCCGGATCACCAGTAGTCCCGGGGCGCAGGCCGCGGCGGTGCCCACTGCTGGTGCCCACCGCTGGGGTCCCTGCACCCCGGCAGAGGCTGCACGTCTGCTCTCCCCTGGGGACGGCCGTGGCGGCAGAGGCGGGGCCTGGGTGGGGACCTGCTGGGAGCTGGTGGTGGTCCCGGGGGGACGGAGTCGGCGATGCTGGCCCCGGCACACGGGGGTCTCCATCCCAGAGCCGCCGAGCCGGCGCCCTCCAGCTTCCTAAGTCCAGAAATGTCCGTTGTCGAGGATTGAGCTGTGCCCCCAAAACGGCCCACTCTGGTCCTAACCCTGAATGTGACCTCACTTCCTAATAGGGTCTTTTATTTTTTGTCTTCATATGCCCCCCACCCCCCTCACCCCACTCCTCTCCCCATAACAACAACCTCCTCTATCATCATGAGACATTCATTGCACTTGGTGAATACATCTCTGAGCACCGCTGGACCCCATGGTCAATGGTCCACATCATAGCCCACACTCTCCCACGTTCCACCCAGTGGGCCTTGGGAGGACATACAATGTCAGGTAACTGTCCCTGCAGCACCACCCAGGACAGCTCCAACCCCCGAAAACGCCCCACATCTCATCTCTTCCTCCCACTCCCCACCCCCAGCAGCCACCATGGCCACCTTCTCCACACCAATGAGTGAAGAGGACGCCAGGCTGGAGTGGGTGCTCCCTGGCTCCGCAGGGTGCTGTCCTTACGGGGAGGGGAACGAGGGACACAGAGCTGGGGGGGGACATCAGTGGGGGCTGGAGGCAGGGGTCAAGCGGGGCTGCAAGCCGGGAGCACCCAGACTGCCCCGCCTCCTGCGCAGGGGGCGCGCCAGGCCCCCGGGGGTCTCCTCCTGGAGGAGGCGAGCCTGATTCAGGGGTCCCGCCTCCGCGCTGCGGGGTGATGTCCCCAGGCCCCCGCTGGCAGGCCGATGGCGCTCCGGTCCCACCACACCACCCGAACCCCCTCGCCAGCAGAAGGAGCCTGGAAGCCGACACTCCCCCGAGCCTCCAGGTCAGAGCCCTGCCCCCCGATGTTTTGATTTCAGCCCCCCAGGAAACTGCAGCAGAACCCCCAGCCAAGACCCCGACACGGGGCTGTGAGATAAGGAGCGGGCACCGCTTCAAGCCCCTCCGTTGGTGGCCAGTTTGTTCCTGCAGCAATAAGAAGCCAACACAACTCTCCTTTCTTTAAGGCGGATGCGCCGTGCTCCGAAGTCCCCCCCCAGTTTTCCGAAGTCGTGCGGGCTGCTCTCGGGCTCTTCCTCCACCGGCGTTTGGCGGGGCCGTGCTCTTTCTCCTGCCTGTTTTCCCGAGAAAATGATCTCCGCTCTCTCTCCATCTGGTTCTCATCGATTCTTCAATTGATCAATGTTTCCTTTGTTCTTTCATGCAACAAATACTTGGGGCCTTATTCTGGGGTGGGCACCTCTGTACCAGGAAAGAGATACGTCCCCTCCAGAAAAAAAACACAGCCAATCAGAAAGAGATGGACGCACAGACAGAACGTGAAACGAAGAGCAAGGCCAGCGGTCCTGACCTTTGATGAGGTCACCGTGAATGCCGCTTAGTGGGTACTGCACCCCTGCCCGGAGGGGAAACGCAGGGGTAGGCCCCTGCCAGCCTCTGCTCGCAACATTGTGGTCAACCAACCAATATGTAACCTTGCTTACGGGTGTTTCTGTTAAAAGACACTTTAGGCGGTGGACTTGGCGCAGTGGTTAGGGCATCCGTCTACCACATGGGAGGTCCGCGGTTCAAACCCCGGGCCTCCTTGACCCGTGTGGAGCTGGCCCATGCGCAGTGCTGATGCGCGCAAGGAGTGCCCTGCCACGCAGGGGTGTCCCCCGCGTAGGGGAGCCCCACATGCAAGGAGTGCGCCCCGTAAGGAGAGCCGCCCAGTGCCGCCCAGCGTGAAAATGCAGCCTGCCCAGGAATGGCGCTGCACACACGGAGAGCTGACACAACAAGATGATGCAACAAAAAGAGACACAGATTCCCACTGACAACAACGGAAGTGGACAAAGAAGCAGCAGCAAATAGACACAGAGAACAGACAACTGGGGTGGGGTGGGGGGAAGGGGAGAGAAATAAATAAAAAATAAATCTTTTAAAAAAAAAAGACACTTTATTTCACCTCCCTGTGGGTTGCTGGACTCAGCCACCCCATGGCCCTCCCAGCACAGCTGGTTTAGGAGCAGGTCTCGGCCAGCACACCTGGGCTACCGGAGCCACAGCCTTGCCTGCCTCTTCACGTCCACGCATCAGCTGCCGGGGCCTGGCCAGACCCCCAGCCCCTCCCTCTGAAAACTGAGGCTCCCATGGGAAAGCAAACAGGGCCCCTCTCGGGAGCTGCGGGGTTGACTTGTGTGCCCCCAGGAGATGCGCCCCGGGCCACACCGCCGGCCCCTATGGAGGGGCCTTTTCAGAAACAGGGTCCTCCCGGGTGGGACGTGTTAAGATAAGGCCATGCTGGAGGCGGGCAGGCCCTCCTCCGAGATGAGTGGGGTCCTGGCAAGAAGAGGGGGTGTGGACAGAGACACAGAGGACCGCCCTCGGGGAGAGGGGCCGAGGGGGTGACGCTGCCACAGGCTGGGACCAGGCACCTCCGGAAGCTGGACGAGGCCAGAAGGACCCTTCCCCGGGGCCCCCATGGAAGCCTGGCCCTGCAGGCTGCTGTCCGACTTCCGGCCCCAGAACCACCAGGATAAATCTCTGCTGTCCTCGGCCACCAAGGTTGTGGCGATGTCACTGCAGCCGCGGCAAACTGGGCGGGCGCGACAGGACCGCTCGGTCCAGCGGGGCTGGGGCCTCCTCCTCTCAGTTTGGGCAGCGCCGCGCGGCTTTAGACCTGGGCATGCCCGCAAGTGCTCTCCCGGGGCACGCCCGGCAAAGCCCATTAAATAAAAGAGCCTTTACACAGTGGCAGCGCTGAGCTGACCTGTCGTCAGGTGTCACAAACATTGGTCTTTTAATAGCAGACAAGTTAATTCCGTTCTTGGGTGATCCAGTTCACAATTTGATTTATACCAAGTAAAAGCATTAAAAAATAATAGAGTCATTTCCTTTCCTGAGACTTAAACATAAATTATATAAATGCCATATACACACAATCTTCCAAATATTGTGGGGATGGGGGGGGGCGAATGGTCAATTGAATTGCAGTGAGTATCATGGTCTTTATTAAGATTACATTTTATAAAATAATTCACATTCTACCCCTGGAGAGAGGGGGAGGAGTAGGTGTGGAGGGCGGTCATTTAAGATCTCTTTTAATTGCATGAACCACGTAAACCTTTAATAAATTAATATGACTCTACCTTGAGGCCCTTCAGCCTTTCCTGTAAACATGCCTTTGACACGTTTCCAAACGACTCATCCATTTCTCCATGATGATGTCACTTCTCATTTACTTCATGCCTTAATTAAACCAAACACGCCACCTTGCCAAAAGACAAACATGAGAGATTTCTAGTGACAATGAGTTGTGGACATGGTTAAGGTATGGACAGGTGTAAACCTTTGACTCAATCATTAATTGAAGTGATATTGATTTATGGGGAACTGGAAAATTATATAGACTCCAGATTACAACTCTAATCATTCAAAATCGACTTGCCCCAGAGGAAGCCAGCGTGTGTGTGCGCAGGTGTGTGGTGTCTGCTTAAGGAATTAGGTTGCGTATTTTTCATTTGCAGAAGCTGCTTCCTGTAAATCTTCACGGGACCCGGGTGGACTTGGGTTAACGGAGGCTTGATCTGGGAGTGGCAGTCTAGGAAGAACTGAGAATATCATGGATCTGGTGTAAAGAATTTTTTCCTGCATGTTTAGAGGTAGAAACAATTCCTTGGGTGTTCACCGGGGACTCGCTTCCCCAATGCGGCCTCCGGGCCACCTGCGGGTGCTCCGAGGTCCTGGGCTCCAGGCCTGTGACAGCGCGCCTGGCGGCTCACCTGGCCGCTCCCTTCCTCCCCAGGGCTCACCAGCGCCTGGCTTCCCCTGGCTTTCTGTGGGTTTGTGAGTGTCTGAATTTCATTCTGCTTATAAAGTGGGGAAAAGTGGATATTTTGTCAAATCAGTTGCTAAAGAGAGAAAGAAAGGGAAGGGGTGGAAAATATTTTACTAGCTATTTTACATAGGGTTTTCCATAGAAAAAACAGAATAAAAAAATGGGATGACCAATTACATAAAGAAGTCAGTATAAAGATTGGGATGAAAATAATCAGAGCACAACTATGACTCAAACAAATGAACAAATATATATATATATACACACACACACACACTTAGAAAAATAGTGCAAGAAGGATAGACAATATAATATCTATTTATGTACATGGCTTATATATCTATAACAATTTAACAAATATGTTACATAACAATATGACAGGACTGAGTCCAAATATATTG
The DNA here is from genome assembly GCF_030445035.2 of Dasypus novemcinctus. NCBI lineage: Eukaryota > Metazoa > Chordata > Mammalia > Cingulata > Dasypodidae > Dasypus > Dasypus novemcinctus. The sequence continues at coordinate 819,764 of NC_080674.1, forward strand.
ATTATATCTCTGGCTGGCTGGCTCTCTACCTACTTATCTATCTATATCAGTCAGCTCGATTCACTTATTAAAGGAAAAATCATTTCAAATCAGCTAACAAAGTCAAATCTAGAACTATACATTATGGTAGACAAACCTAAAACAAAGATCCAGAAAGGTTAAAAAATAAAATGATAGACAAGGGTATGGTAGTGAAAACACAAGTAAAAAGGAAAACGGTGGTTGCAATCTCTATATCTGACCAGAATTTAATAAAACAGTGAAAAAATTCACTTTATAATGCTGAAGGCTGCAAGTCATAGTGAAGATACAACTGGGATTAATATTTATGGCTTTAATAACATAGCAAAACTTATTAAGTCAAAATTATGGGAGAAGCAAGGAGAAAAAGGCAAAAAACTCAGTAATATTTGTTAGTAAACTTCTATCCCTCTGAAAGAGATGAAGTGGACAAAATCATAGAATTAAATAATATGCTCGATAAATAAAATCTTACAAATACATAGTAAGCTATGTTCTCCAACATAGAGTAAACCTTTCAAGAGCACATATGATATTTTAAAACTAAGTTCACAAAGAAAAATCCAACACATTCCAAAACATAGAAAAAAATACAATCAGTAATATCAGATCTTAATACAATAAAAATAGAACAAAATCTTTTAAAGTCAAAATGTGATAAGGCTGTTCTACCTTTATATTTTGCAGAAATGGTTGCTAAACTAGTCTTGGTTCAAAATGGAAATAGAAATAATACAAAATCTCTTGAAACACAGCATATTAGAAACTAAGGGATATACTTGACGTAGTTATCAGATTAGAATGTACATCATTAAATTAACTATAACAACAAAAATTTGGAAATAAAAATGAGCAAAACACCCAGTTCAAAGGCAAGAAGAATAAATACCAAATTAAACTGAAAGAAGAAAGTTGAAAAAAATATAGATGAAAGCAGAAATGCATGGGTTTTAGATTTTTAAAACACAGTAAAATGGCTAAATCTAAAATTGGGTTTATTTTTAAAAATTAACAAAATAGCTGACGAAAAACATTCAAATATACAAAAAAAATCAGATGGAAGAATTAATTTCCAAATACATATTATTAATTCTTAAGAAACTATTTTTTCATAAATTTCTCCAAAAATGTAAAACCTGGAATAAATTAATATTTAAAACTATTTATTCTAGGAGTAATGCTTTCATAAATTATTGAGCTACCTTTTTCTATTTTTCTCAATTTTAAAAATAGTCATTTTAAGAAAATTACTACTTATCAAAATTAACCTCATTAGAGATAGAAAGTGTAATAGGACAATCACCAGAGACAACACTTAAAAGCAGCAGATTTGTATGGTTTCTCAGCAGTCTACCAGACCTTACAAGATCAGATAAGCCTGCCTATTTCAGAGCTTAGAAAAAGAAGGAAGATTTCCAAATTCATTATATATCCTGCCATAATTTACTGAATGTACTGAGGGAGAGTGTAAACTATAATCCATGCAGTGCAGCAGTGCTCCAAAATGTATTCACCAAATGCAGTGAATGTACCACAATGATGAAAGAGGTTGTTGATGTGCAAGGAGCGGGGGGGTAGGGAGGTATGTGGGAACCTCTTATATTTTTTAATGTAACATTTTTTGTGATTTATGTGTCTTTTTAGAAAAAGACAATTTAATAATAAAAAAAGAGAAGCAAAACATAAAAAACATAATTTATTTCAAACCTGACAGAATTAACAGTAGCCGAAAGGTACAGAAAAATCTCATTAATGAATACCAATTCACAAAACCTTTATAAAGATGTTTATCAAGCAAATTCTAAAATATATGATACAAAAGATAGCATGACTAAGTGAGCTAATTCCAAAAATATGTGTGGTTCAATATTAGGAAAACACCAAATAGAGATAAGGAGGAAAAAATCACGTGATTGTCTCCAGAGACTTAACAAAAAATTTGATGAAACATATCCCTAATTCATATTTAAATACTGAAAAGTAGGAATTGATTGGTCATTTCCAAAGAGTATAATTAGAAGTCTGAAATAAAACACAAATGCCCACTCCCTCTATTACCGTTTAATACTGTGTTGGAAAAGGAGAAAACCAAAATCCAGGTATAAATTGTACCCACATTTCTGGCTGATCCACTAACCATTAACATGCAACATGGAACCCAGCAGCCTAGCTAAGGTTAAAGGAACTGAACTGATATTTATGTGCTACCCATCCCAATGGAGCTAGAATTTTCCTTATGAGTTCAGCCAGTTTAACTGCCTGCTTAAAAATCAAGCAAAAGTCTTCTGAGGAATATAAAACAAAGTAGAATTTTTAAAATATTCAGGATGAAGAATTAGAAAACTATGTCTTGTTCTTAAATAGAACAGCAATCAATGAAGACCAATTAGCATGTGGCTTTGATAAAAAGCTGTTACAACTGCTCAAGGATATAAAGGGAAAAATGCTTAAAATGAACATAAAGATAATAAATATTAGCAGAGAAATATAACCCAAATCACAGAAAAACAAATATATAAAACTGAAAAATACAGTATGTATTTTAAGTACAAATATCACTTGATGTAAACCCAGAAGAATGGAGATGACAGAAAATCTATTGAATTTATATTTTTAAAGAAGATCAATAAAATGATCTAGTCTGAATAATAGAGAGAAAAAAAGATTGAAAAAAGTTAAGTGTACAATGTCAAAAGATTTTGCATGCATCTGCTTGGAGTCCCAAAATGAGGGGGCGGGTAGAGACAGAATGAGGATGAAAAAGGAAGATAAGGCCAACATTTTCTGAAAGTTGTGGAAACACATAAATTTACAAATTCAAGGATCTTAGTGAGCTCTATCAGAATAAATACAAAGAAAAGCATACCAAGGCACATTATAGACAAATTGTTGTTCAGCGAAAGATAAACAGAAAATCTTCAAAGGAGTTTGAGGAAAAGGACACATTGCATTGAGATAATATGCTTATCTCTAATCAAAAACAATGGAAGCCTGAAGACAGTAGAAAAACAAGTGCAAAAGGCTGGAATTAAGAAACAAAACAAAAGAGTCAACCCAGAATTTTATATCCAGCAATTATATCTTCGAGAAGAAAGCAAAATTAAAGACATTCTTAGATAAAAGAAAACTAATAGAATATCCTGCAGGAGTCCTACACTAGAAGAAATGCTAAAGAAAGTTCCTCCAGCTGGAGGGAAATGACACAAATGGAACTCAGCTCTCCAGGGAAAAGTAAAGGATCTGAACATGTTAGGAGAATAAAGGAGGTAAGGGGCCTTGGACCATCTCGAAAAGATTTCTTATTCAGGAACCTGATTAATTTATTTGTTGAATTTCCATTTTCTTACACCTTTCACTTTGATTACATTAATGTCTGTCCTTTCCATCTGCTTCAGGAAGTCTTGAGTTCTTTGATAAGCCTGCCTGGGGCTTTGTTCATGTTTAACCTTTCTGCGCTTGAGCCCCTTTCAACCACTCAGATGCCTCCTCAGCTTCACCTCTCATCTCAAATCACTTAGTTCACAGTTTGTATTTTCTTTGCATCCAGTAAGGACACAATAAAGATTCTGAAGACATGAAACTTCTATTTGTCTTAAGAATATATTTTTTCAAAGTAGTTTCTTCCTCTACTTCAGCACTACACTTACTATTTTTAAAACGAGATAGGTTTCCTTTGTATGCTCTACATGGTTTTCCTGAATTCTCCTGCATAAACAGGAGCTCATCTTGGTGTGTGGTTACAGTTGGTTCTCTACGCTGGTCCCCTAGATAATTCTAGAATCATCTTCATTCTTAAAATGGAGAGCTGGATACAGTAAGCTCAGATTCCCTGCTCTACGATGTCATATTTCAAGCAAAATGGGAAGAGATTGGGGGCTAGGGTAGGGCTGGTTACATGGGTTCCTAAGTATTTTCCCTTCTATGTTTACTGGAACTGCGGTTCCAGGAACTGATTCTCTCTCGCCTGTTTCCTGCAGGTGCCTTATGCAGCTAAGTCCACTCTCCAATGGGCTTGCTACCTCTGTGTTTGAGGATGGCCCTGCTGGGTCATGGAAGACCTCAGCCATCCAGGGCCTTGGCCTCTCAGGAAATTTTCAGCCAAGAGCCTGGCTATCCTGGCATTTCTGCTTGGTGCCACTGCTCTTGTCCGAAGAATTTCTGGCACAGCTGCTTGTGAATACCATCGTTCTGTCTCCAGAAAGGAGGGATTTCAGATAAAGGGGACTTCCTTCCCCCTCTAGTTACACACCCTCCCTTCTGAGAGTATTTCAGAGTTGTGCCAAGAGGCAGGGGCGTCTTCCCACGAAAGGGACCTGTGAGTCCTCGAAATTTCTTTTCATCTAGACCCATCTGCACTTTATATAGCAGAAGTTCATTAAACCTTTTGGCAGACTGATGATACCCTTTCCTGGATTCCCACACTGAATCTATTTTTAACTTCCTTTGATTATCACTGTTAGTTTTTAAGAGAGGGATGTGGGACATCTGGCCTTACATTTCTGCCTCTAGAAAAAGTGATTGTTCAGCTTTTTCAAGAAACTTATTTCCTACACATCAAACAGGGGATTTTATGAATCTAACATTCAAACCAAAGACTTTTTCTATGTAAGTCTGTATCAAATTTCTAACTTATTAATGGAAACACATAAATATTACCAAACAGAGCTTCCCTTTCATGCTTGCAATCATTGCTGGTATGTGCATAATTCATTTTAAAACACACACGCCCACTAATTCTTTGTGGGCAATTGGACGTCTGCCTTCTTTTAGTATCTTCTTTGATAAAGCAAATACCATGCAATGGGCTGAATTAAACAGTTAGGAAATGGTTGGCCCATGGTTTTGTAGCTCGGAGAAGTTCAAATTCAAGGTGATGCTTTCTCCCAGAAGAGCGGCATTCTGTGGCTGGCCACCAGCGACCCTTGTCCTCGACTTTCCTGACACATGCTAATTCACTCGGCGGTCTCTCCTGGCTTCTCCCTTCTCTTCTGGGTTCAGCTAATGTTTAGCTTCTTGTTTCCTGTGGCTTTCTCTCTCTAGGACTGCATTTCATCTGCTTATAAAGGACTAAAGTAATGGGATTAAGACCCATCCTGAATGAAGGGGTCTATCCCTTAACTGAAGTAGCCTCATCAAAAGGTACTACTTGGGGAGGTGATGTGGCTCAGTGGTTGAGTGCCGGCTTCCCACACACAACGTCCTGGGTTCAATCCAGAGCCCAATACCTTAAAAAAAAAAAAAGTCCCACTTAGAATGGCTTCATACCCGCAGGGATGGATTAAGATTAAAAAATGTTTTTCTGGGGTAAGTAGTTTCTTCTTCTACCCGATGATTGCTGACCCCTCCTCCCAACTCTGAAGCCCCTCCCTCCTGTGTGTGCCTATGGGTGGGACCCATCTCTATCCCACTAAAAATGCCCTTAAAAGTGAGTTCTCCAGGACCAACCGAGAGCAGCCCTCCAACTGGATGCCTGGTCCCCTGTTCTCATTTGCCCCGCTCTCCCTCCAGCAGGAATCTGGCAGACCATCTCGGCTTGGTGCTGCCACTTTCTGGCTTGGGTTGGACCCTGCCTCTTACAACCTGGCATGGGCTTCTACCTTCCACCTTCAACTTCCACATCTGACCTGTTCCTGACCGTCCCTTCTCTAACCCATCCTACACAGATAGCTCGGTGCTACCTTACCCTGAGAGGACACCAACATTAAAAATCCCTTACTGAAATATAAAGGGTTCCCTGATGTTACGAGCCTTGACCTGTACCCCTGCCCAGCCACTCCATGGGGCCCGGAGGCCAAGCTGTGCATATTCTGGTTTCAGCACCTCCATTATAAAGCAGATAAATATATTAGATTTACCATGAGTCATGTTTCATTGTTTCCAAAAGAGGAATAAAAATATATCTGCCCCTACCGATAACACAGAAATATTCTAGGAACTAGTGAAATCATAGTTCTTGAAAGCACTTGCTTATTGAGAAATTATATTATACAAAAGACTTGGTTTCTATATTTTAAAATTCTAATTTATTAACTATTTTGGGGATGATAAGGCAGTTACAGCAAAAGGACAGTTTCATATCAGTTCCAGGAGACACTGCATTATAATTGGCATTGCCTTGATGCCTCCTGCAGCAAAACTAAACCAGCACAAGAAGAGAAAGTCAGGGCTGAGACTCCCCATGCTGAGCAGGTGCTGCGTTCCTCTCCAGAATGGAGACGCCAGGAGACCTGCGGTGAGCGCACTAAACACAAAAACTCACATGGGTACACAGATCCCAGAAATAAATCATACATGAAATTCGTAACATATCCAGGAGAAACTTTATTCTGGAGTCCAAGAACCAAACTCTTTTTGGACTTTTATCCAGTTACACTAAAGAGTATTTGCTAAGTATGTTCACCCTATTTTTTTTTTTTGATCAGCTATCCATCCCCACAAGATTTTTCTAGAGATTGCTTTCATTAAACCAACAATTTCTTGTATGTTTATGCGTGTGTATGTGTCTACACCTGGATTCAATATGCTAATTTTTGAAAGACTCATGTCAAGCTTCATCAGGAATATTAATTTTTTTTTCTAAAATCTTTTTCAGATTTTGTTATTTGGATAATTTTTGCTTCATAAAATGAGTTGAGAAGCATTTCCTTCTCCTCTAACCTAAAGTGTTTGTATAAGATGGGAATTATTTCATCTTTAAATATTTGATAAGATTTACTAATTACATATTATAGGACTCCAGTTTTCTTCGTGGGAAGGCATTTCAATTTTTCAAGCAGCTATAGGGATCTCCATATTTTCTATTTCTTCATAAGTAAATTGTGTTTTCACGGGATTATTCCACTTCATTTACATTGTAAAGTTGATTGCCATGGACAAGAGGACACTTATATATATCCTAGATTATTTCTAGGACCTAGAGAGATTAAAAGGTTATTACATGCCATTTAAACTTTTATTGTCTCTAGGATGTATAGTATTTCTCTCTCTTATTAATCTTACCAGTTTTTTATATATTTTATTAATGGTTTCATATAACCAACTTTTGAATTTGTTAATTTTCTCTATTATTGTTTCCTATTCCTTTAATTTATTTTCTATTCTTATTACTTATTTCCCGTCTATGCATTCCTAATTTTATTCTCAAATTGGAAAATGCAGGTCAGAGATTTAAAATTTTTCTTCTTCACTATGCAAATATTTTACAATGCGAAAACCTTTTGAATAACTAATATAAGATGTTTTATAATTTGAGACTGTGCATAAATACACATACATATACATAAATCTAGGGATCTTTCCAGTTTGTGTTGTAAACTGTTATTTCCACATGCTCATGCACTCAATTTGCATGAAAACGTCTCCCAACTTCAGGCATTTAGACTGAGACTCTCTGTTCCTCCAGTGACACTGTTTATCACCTGTAGGTCTGGTCTGCATTCCAATTATACCCTTGAATTCTCAGCTCATAATATTCTATATCTCAAGTATTGTTGACTGTTTATCAACATGTAAACACTCAATTGCTAACCAGGGTTGCTAATCTAAACTGCAATGTATTCTGTTTTTTTTTTTAACCATATTTACCAGTAATTTTTGTTTGTTTTTGTTTAAGTAGCTTCACCGGATTTCTCAATCACAATTTTCACATTGTACTCAACAAAAATCCAATTCTGTATCTTATAAAGATTATGAAAAGTAAAACAGAATCTAGTCCCTGAGTGGAAAAGATCTAAATAGAGAATAAGTTCACACAAAAGAATTTTACTATCTCTAACAATAATGTTAGAGAAAAAAATAATGTTGGGAAAAAAACCACCAACTTCTACTCATTCCTTTGTGAAGAGATGAAGAATCTGTGCAGTGTAGAGGATTGGGGTGAGTATAGAGATGGGTAAAGATTCTGGCCACTGTTAGTACTCTATGCTCATATGTTGTGTAACAGAGTTAATTTCCTCTGCATGCCTAAAACATGACCCTGTTGATAATGTCATAAAACATAAACATATGATTTCAGGGAATTCAGAACTCTCTCAATATACATTGCAAACAAAAATCCTTCATTCAGGAATTTGAATGTCTCAGACCCAAATAAGCCTAAGTAAACAAATTAGTGTAACTATGAATCAGCCAGGCCTAGGATTTCAGCCATTTATGTTCTTTATCATTTATGGGCCTTAAAATTTCCCAACAATAGATTTTTTAAAAAATCTCTTTGTTAAAAGAGGGAAGGGACACAAAGGGGATTCCATGATCAGGCCTGACACTCTCTGTTGGGCACTTTCATATGACAGGAGTTTTCACAGATGGAAAGTGCCCCACTGGCCTTCAAGGAATGCTGGGATGTACCGCTGGCCTGAGAGTGGGCAGTGGGGAAAATGTAAAAGGACCCAGAGAGATGAAGCTATGTATTCCACTGAACCAGCTTGGTACCTCATGGGAGTGGAGTGAGGATTTACAGAATGAAATTTAGCATTCTTAAGACTACCAGACCGGGTTATTCATCCATCCATCTACCCATGAATTCATCATTCATTCATTCACCCATCCATGCATTCACCCCTCCACTCATTAACTTGTCCATCCATCCATCCTCCATCCACGCATGAATATAGTCACTCATCTATCCATTCATCTCTTCATTCATCCATTCACCATTGATCATCCACTCAGCCACTCATCCATCCATCCATCCCTTTGACATACACTGAGTCCTTGTTTTTTGGTAGCAGCTGCTAGAGATGAAAATTGAAGAGGGGCCAGTCTGGATTTAAGTGCCTCTTGTCCCAGTCCTTCCTGACTGACCCCCTCCATTTGGGAAGCATCTGGAGGAAGCACAGCAGTCCCTTAAACTGGAGTGGGGGGTCTCTTATCTTTCCATCTTCTCTCTCAGTGTAACTCAAAATAGACTTAGCTCTACACCCAGCACATTGGGGACCTTCGGTGATAGAAGCTGCAATTATGTCATCATAATTTTTGAACATCCTCCCTGGACCACCAATCAGCGTGCTCACCTGCATCCTTGGTCCCTTCTTCCAGGCATTCTCTGATACTTGCAGTCCTCTGCTCTACCTGCCCAGTAGAGTTTGCTCCTGGACCACAAGCATTCACCTCCTGAAGGTGCATGGTAAGCTTTACTTTCAAGTAATGGAAGCCCCTCCTCATTCATTTAAGGCACCACTGACTGTTCATTCTCTCACGTGAAAATGAATATTTATACAGTTCAGAAATATAAACATGGATGGGAAGAATTGAAGACCCCTTCTAGATGGAGGAGGAGAAAGAAAAATGGTGGGTCAGGGTGGAGGAGGGTGGGGCATATCCCCTCCAGGGACAGTTCCAGGGGGGCATCCGAGAAGCAGGCGGGGGGAGCTACTGGTGGACCCAGCCTGGCACACTGGCCTCCCAGCCGTATCCAGCACTGCAGGTTTCGCTCATCTGCATGTTTGTTGCCTTTCTCACTAGAAGGCAAGCCCCGAAGGTCGTACCCCTCGTCCTGTTCACTTGCTGAATCCCAATTCTTGCCTATTGCAGGCACTGAGTATTTATTGAAGGAACATGATATTAATCAAGTAGTAAATGTGCTTATACCACATGTGCAGTAAAAAGAAATACTGAAAGTCACCTTTTAAAATGTTTGAGTGGTCTTGTCACAAATCTGATTGAATCCAGAAAAGAATGGCAATCACGAGATAACAAACAGCAGATCCTCAATGCTGGTGAATCATTTGCTGAAACCAAAAAGAAGGTGAAAAGAGATGAGAAGCTGGAAAAGCAGGTCCATCTTCTCCTTTTCGAGGTGGGTAATCCCTAGAAGTCAGAGAACAAAACCTGTCTTCCCACAGACGGAGAAAAAGTTCAAAGAAGACAATACAGGAGCAGCCCCCTGCCTTTCCCAGGTGGGGCCGTTCTTCCCCTGCACTAACTTTCCCCTCTCAGGTGAAACCTTCCACGGGCCCAAGCGACACACCTTCCCAGGTAACTCCTCCCTCCCTCCACACCTGAAGGGGTTTGGGCAGGGACTTTCCATCTCCCCCAGGAACTCCTCCATCTTCCCAAGCCTATCCTGGGAATTGAAAGGGTCATAATTTTGTTTTTAATGGGTTTTAATGGCTTTGCCTTTGATATTCATTTGTTACTGTCCTCGTATAAATTCAGTTTCAACTCTGTATAAATGATTATACCCCACCTAAGCCACTCTGCTTCACATTGAAAAAGGCTTCTTTTATGCCATAAAAGGATCCTGTGCTTTGGGAAGGATTAACTCAGAAACACACACACATATATATATACACCTGAAGATATTGGCTAAGTGTTAAAGAGGGTAGAGGAATCTACAACAAGCTGTTGATTTTTGTTCTTAAGACCCATGCAAATTTAACTCGTCTATGGGATATTAAGTACATACAATTAGTCTCAGTACCAAATAGAAGTCACCACTAATTGGAAATTTCTCAGGCTATTCATTCATTTTAAAGGCAAATTAAAGTAATATGAAGATGATAAAATAATTTTTTAAAGATCCATTAATCATGGAATCTATTTCACAACAACACTCATTACAAAAGTTCATTTGCCATTTCCTAAATTACTGTTCATTTTTCTAATGCTAGAATATTTGGGACAGAGTTAATGCTTATTAACTCTCTTACGTGGAAAGGGCGAAACGTCCAATTCTGGGTTCTGTTGAATGGATACTATGGAATAATTTCTTTATATCATGTAGCTTTTATAAGATCTGTTTCAGTGGGATTCAGTTAGTGGCTGAATCCCATCCATTCATCTGTTTCCCTCTCCTTGTAGCACTCCTCACGTTACATGTCTATCCCATTACGAGCTGCATCTTGTTAAGTGCCTCTTTTGTGTTGGGTCAGTGGCTGGCAAACTTTCTATAGAGGGTCAGACACCAAATACCTTCAGTTTTGCAGCCCTTGTGGTCTCTGTCAAACTACTCAAATCTGCTGTTGTCACCTGAAAATGGACCTCGACGCTCTGTCCACGAGCAGGTGAGCTCCAACAAGCCGCACCTTCTGCCAGGTCTGGGCTGCGGGTCAGTGCTTGCTGGTCCTGAGCTAGAGGCTAAAGATGCTGCCCCACGCTGGAAGGGCTCGTGGCCGTGGACAGAAATGTGCAGGCAAGTCCCCCGTGAGGCCACCAGCGCTGGGAATTACCAGACCCCCGGCGAGCACAAGAAGCCTCAGGAGGAGGGGAGGCCCACGTTGAGTTTTACTTTGAAGGATTTTAAATAAAATATGATATGTGTTTCCACATACCCGATGTTAGCTAATTGACCTGCTGACGTGGCATGAACTGAGAAACTCCGCGACTAGCAGTAGCCGAAGGCGATGAAGACGTGGTTGATGCTGAGCGGGGCTCACCAGGCACGCGTTGGTTTTTTTCCATGTATTCGGCAGATACTGATGGAGACTCCCCTGCAGGTCAGGTGCACGGCTAAGCCTTGGGAACTGGCAGTGGGCAGCGTCCACAATCCCGCCTTCACAGAGCTGTCATCCCCGTGGGGAGAGAGACCCTAAAAAGAAGAGCAGACGTGGCAGACCGGGGAGGGGCGCGGGGGGCAGTGAGAGCTGAGAGGATGGGGAGGCCAGGAGGGGGGTCGTGGAACAGCTTCCGGGCGTGGCCCACGAGCTCGAGCCGCAAGCCGCTGAGGCAGCGGCAGCCACAGCGGCGGAAGGAACCCGAGGCCAGGGCGGCGGGCGCGGAGATGGAGGGCCAGGCTGGACCCTGAAGGGCCTTCGGGGCCACGGATTGGGCCACGGAATGGGCCACGGAATGTGCATAAACAAGATGGGAGCCACCGGAGGCTGATGCAAGGGAGGGACCGCGTCCCACCTCCCTGCTGACCGCTCACTCTGGCTGGTGGATGGAGAGCAGATTCCCAAAAGGCTGCGTGGTCCTGGGAGGCGGCTGGAGGCTCTCACGTGCCTCAGGAGGTGGCGGTGATGTGGGGGCATCCTGGAGCCTGGAGGCATGCAGGAGAGGAGCCTCAGCTTCTAGGGTGCACGAGACTCACCCGCTGACTGAACCGCAAGTCGCACCTCCCCCGTGCCATCAGTTCTCTGCGCCTGCGTAAAATTAATCAAAATCTTAATGCTCAGGCAACAGGCATCCACTGTTTTATGTTTCTGAGGGGCGGAATCCACGAACAGCTGAGCCGCTTGGTTCTGGCCCAGGGTCTCCCACAAACTGGAGTCCAAGTGTCCGCTGGAGCTGCGGCAGGAGGAGGCCTGACCGGGTGGAGGAGCTGCCTCCAGGGTGGCCTCTCCATGGGGCCACTTGAGTGTCCTCATGGCCTGGCGGCTGGCAGCCCATGGGGAGCCATCCAAGAGAGAGCCAGGCAGAGGCCACCATGCCTCTGACTATGTGACCTCAGACGTGGCCTTGGACGTGGCACGGCCTCTCTCCTGTAACTGTGTTGGGCACATGGCCAGTGCCACGTGGGAGGTCCTTCCCGGATGTGACCAGCAGCAAGTGGGGCTTCTGGGTGACCCTGGGAGCCAGCTCTGCCCGCCCCCGCGCTGACGCACAGGCCCGACTTAAGCGGCCTGCATTTTCAGCCAGCCTCAGTTTATCACCGCAGCGAGCTTCGGGAGAAACCGGCCGAGGCAAACCCTTGTGGCCAGAAGAAAAGAACTGAAGAAGTTCAGTTCAGGGGTCTTATTTCAGAAAGAAAACCTCCTCCCACTACCGCCCCCAGGGCCAGCCTACACCTACCACAACCAGCTGGGAAGATACAATTTTTCATGAGGTCAGTTCAGAAATCAAAACATCATGAACCTCTGTGGTTAGTATGGACTAGAGTGGACTTACTGATATTCTGCTATGTAATTATTGTGATTAGTAATGGAAGAAATTGTAGCACTGATGTGGAGAAAGTGGCCACGGTAGCTGCTGAGGGCAGGGAGAGGGAAGAAGAGATGTGATGTGGGGGCGTTTTCAGGACTTGGAGTTGTCCTGGGTGGTGTTGCAGGGACAGATGCTGGACATTGTGTGTCCTGCCATGCCCCACTGGGTGGACTGGGGCAGAGTGTAGACTACAATGTAAACCACTATCCACGTGGTACAGCAGTGCTTCAAAATGTATTCACCAAATGCAGTGAATGTGCCACAATGATGAAAGAGGTTGTTGATGTGGGAGGAGTGGGGTGAGGGGGTGGGGGGAGATATGGGGACCTCTTATATTTTTTGAACATTACATTAAAAAATAATAATAAAGAGGAAAAAAAAAAACCCAGCGCTGTCTGTTCCACGGCTTGGAGTGTTGCAAACAATCCAAGCCAATCAGCTGGGCAGAGACCTTGGGTGGGTGAAGGCTGACGATCCAACCTCCTCAGATGTTTCTAATGGAAACAAATATTTGTGTCAATTAGGCTGCACCTCTCAAACGTGTTCAATGCACCTTCATTAACGAGCAGGTATGAGAGTTTCCTCCAACCTGTTCCACAAGCTCCCGGGAGCCCCAGCCCTTCTCTCGGAGGAGGAAGAGACACCAGGACCACAGGTGCAAACCTGGACCAGCCTGAGCAGGGCAGCCAACAGTCACGCCAACGCCACGGCTGGACCACGCGCCACCTGCAGGGCCCACGTCCAGCCCAGGACCTGCTGGTCCCACCCGCAGAGGGGAGAAGGTGGGCGCCTCTCAACCGGTCCAGCTGCCTGGGTGCTGGGTGCTGGCCCCTGCTGCGCCTCCACACGCCCCCCCCTGCTGACGCGCTGCCTCTGCCACGGGCCCCGAGGAAGAGCTCCAGCCTGTCACCCCGGGTTCCTGGACAGGAGCCTTCGGGCCTCCTGCTGGGCCGTGGGGAGGGGGCAGGGGGGGGTTGGGTGTTTCCTGAGCACGTATTTCCTGAATGAAGGAGTAGGGTTCCGGGCAGGCAGATGTCCCCCGTGGAGACAGCTCTGATCTGTTCAAGCAGCGAAGCGCCTTGAGGTGGGGAAAGCAAGGGCGAGCTGCTTTCCCTGGCCCCGCCTTCTTTGGGGTGCAGTTTCGCGGCCCCCTCTTCTCCAGATCACGCCTCTCCCCTGTCACCTCCCCAGAGGCCTCGGCAGCTAGTAGGCGGAGGGAGGGCAGGTGGTGGAGGAGAGGACAGCGAGGCAGGGGCCGCTCCCCGGGCTCTCCCGCGGCCGGCTCGGGGCTGGTCCACGGCCCGCGGCGGGCAGGACCCTCTCCAGCCGGACACTGCCCACACCTCACCCCACCCTGCCCCGGCCGCGGCCCTGCCTGCTGAGACCCAGGCACCGAAGGCCTGCTCTTTTTTTTCTTTTTAACTCTTTCATGCAAGTTTATTTTAATGATTATATAAAATTCCAGCCTGTGCATAAATTACTATAATACACTTAAAGATTCTCTTCTGTGCTTCAAGGCCTGGCCTTTGAGAACACATATTTGCGGCTCATATGCATCAAACAGGGGCAGCATTTCCCCTGGACTTTTCCAGGAGCAGGAGTCGTCGCAGCAGACGGTCCCAGCTCCTCGGGTCTCCGGCAGGGACAAGGGCAGCTGGTAGGCTGCACGGCTAAAGGCCACTTCTTTTTCTTTGGAAATGATACCTCTGGAGCTCATAATAAAACTTCCTAACAAGAGCCCTTTCAAAAATACACTGGATCTCTTAGTGCAGATGGGCCCCTCCACTGCCCGCCACCCCAGGCACAGCTTGTGTTCGTCTGGACTGTAGCCTGCAGATAGCACAAGGCACGGGGAGCCGCCCAGCTCAGCGGGCAGCCAAGAAATCCGATTATTTTTCAGAAACTTGAATCCAAAAGTGGAATCCGAAGGCTCTAAAGCAATTATGATGTGCTCTGAGGAAGAATGACTAAAGCCTGCAGCTAACTCTTCAAGTTGGAAGGTCTCATCAGCCTGCAAAGACCCATTAGTACCATGCTTAGCTGCACTGCTAATTAAGACAGCTTTTGATTTTTCATAATTTATGTTCAAATGGAGAAAGTCAACATGGAAGGAAAACCTTCCATTCTCTTTTTGCGGGTGCTTGTTTTCAGAAAAGGTAATTTTAAGAGAATTGGACTTGCACCTACCCTGACAAGCATCCAGGATTTAGAAATAAAAATTCTGTGCTTGAAAACTAACACTGACTTGAATGTGTCACCTCCTTCTGGCAACTCTGACTTAGAAAGAAATGTCAGGGGAATCTGCTGGTCTCTAAGTGTGGTTAAAGAATATCCCCCAAAACTAAATTCTTGAGAAGTTCTCAAAAAGAGAACTTCCCAGCACTACCAACCTGCAATCATTTAAAATGAACCAGTTATGGTGGATTTCAATTAACCTGTATTTATGAGACTTTTTTTGTCTAATAATCAAATTCAGAAAGTGTTGAAGAAGGGTAAAATCGTGGATTAACGCACGCTTGGCTTGGCAGCAGGGGTTTTCGAGCCAGGCTCTGCATGAATCGCTGTATGACCCTCGACCTTTTTTTTTCCTTTTTTTCTTCCCAGTGCACTTTATTTTTTTTCCCTCTCTCTTTATTTTTTATTTTTTCAAATGTTACATTAAAAAAATATAAGAGTTCCCATATACCCCCCACCCCCTCACCCCATTCCTCCCACATCAACAACCTCTTTCATCATCATGGGACATTCATTGCATTTGGTGAATACATTTTGGAGCCCTGCTGCACCACATGGATAGTGGTCTACATTGTAGTTTATGCTCTCCCCAGTCCACCCAGTGGGCCATGGCAGGACACACAATGTTCAGCATCTGCCCCTGCAGCACCACCCAGGACAGCTCCAAGTCCTGAAAATGCCCCCACAGCACATCTCTTCTTCCCTCTCCCTGCCCTCAGCAGCTACCGTGGCCACTTTCTCCACATCAGTGCTACAATTTCTTCCATTACTAATCACAATAGTTCCATAGTAGATTATCAGTAAGTCCACTCTAATCCATACTCTATTCCTCCATCCTGTGGACCCTGGGATGGTGATGTCCACTCCCCTTCTGTATCGAGAAGGGGCCTAGATTGCGCATGGATGATGGATGCAATTCTCCTGCTTGCAGTTGTAGGCACTCTTGGCTCCCTGGTGTGGTGGTTGACCTTCTTCACCTCCCTGTTAGCTGACCAGGGTAAGTCCAAGAAACCAAAGGGTAGGAGTTGCAAGTCTGCTGCGGCTCAGGGCCTGGCTGTCACATGGACAGTCCAGAGATTCAGGTCTCCTGAGTATATACCAACCCCAGCACCAACCACAGGTTCAGTAAAAGTGACAGAAGAGGCATGTGTAGGAAGGTCATGTCTGAGTCCAACTCCATCACACTCAGGAATACAAACTTCACAGAGGGCCAGCTGACATGGCACTGAACTCCAGAGCCATCTGCCATGACTATAGAACCTGTGGGTCTCTGAATTTTTAGACAACTCCTCTCTCTAAATCACAGAGCTTTTCTCCATCTCAGAAGCTCCTCTTAAGGATGAAATCAGCCAAGTCATATAAAACTCATGAAACACATCAAGCACAAGAATAGATGATACGTAACGCTGAGCATATGGCTTTGGCATTCAAAAGTCTCCAAAATCTGACCATGGAGTTTGATATAATGTTGATTTGGGTGTGGAAAACGACACACCAACTGTCAAAGTCTTTGTGGCTTTAGAGAATTCCTGAGCTGGAAACAGTCCTGGAGGTTATCAGGTGACTCTGCTCTGACCTCATCTTGCTAGTGAGAAAAGCCAAGAACAGAGGGAACCACTGCTCCCTGCTTTCCCAGCAAGCCAAGGGTGGAGGGGCGTCCAGAACTGGCTGGGCTTGTTTTCCATCCCCACTGCCCAAGCGCACCTCGGCCAGGTTATTTTTACTCCTTCTCCAAAATTCCTTTGCTCTTACCCTCTCACTCTACTCTCCATGGATCTTAATTACTCACACTCTACTTCCTGCCAATGCCCAATGCACAAAAGTGCATTTCTCCAACCAGAGGGAAAAAATCGCAGAGGGAAGGGACGCTAGCACCCAGTCGCTTTCTATGACCTTAACCTTTTAGCACAGGTCTCTAGAGAAGAAGAAAAGAAGTAAACCAGTGAGACATACAGTGCCCTTTTCCAATCCTTGCCTTCACATGAAAGAGAAGCGTCAGTCCGTCGACAATCAACTCTTACCTTTTCAGGGAACGTTCCAAGGTGAGAAGGTGGTGTCTGGAGAAGAGGAACATCTGTTGGGCTGCCTTCACACAAGGGTTGTTCCATAAGCACAGCATTTGTTAGCTCTTCAAACAGGACAAGAGGCTGAAATCATTGCTCCACGGGGAGTATTTGGTGGGATGTTAGGGCGTGAACACTGAGGTTGAGGGACAGGTGCAGCCTTGCTGGGGAAGCTTCGGTTGGGACCACCGGGCACCTGGGAGACCCTGGGAGTCCCTGGAAACCCCCATCAGCGCACGCTCACTTGCCCACTGCCTTCCTGTCCCGCTCACTGCACCACCTCTCCTTCCTCAGAGGCTCCCTGACTCTCCTCTTCCCTGGAAAAAGGAAACACAGGCTGGACCACCCCTGGTCTCCCTGCAGCCCCACCCCCTAGTGCTTCTTTCCTCTGATTTGGGTGTGGCTGGGTCTCCTCTCTGTCTCGGCACGATCTCACCCCTGTCCTAGCCAGCACCTCCACCACCCACCCCCTCCACACCCCATTCTGCCTTCCTTCTGGGCCAAAGTGGGTGAAACTTTACACTGCAAGCCTGCTGATCTTGCAAGCCAAATCCTCCCTCCACCCAGTGAAGACACCTGCCTCCCTCCTTCCTTCTCAGCGAAGCTTCTTTTGTTTAAAAAACAAAATGTTACTGGTAATTATAGTCCATATCTTACTTTTAGTATATTTTCCCCCAACCCACACAATTATTAACACCTTGTATTTTTTTTAAGATTTTATTTTTTGTTTCTTTCCCCTTCCTTCTCCCCTCCCCATTGTCTGCTCTCTGTCCATTTGCTGTGTGTTCTTCTGTGTCTGCTTGCATTCTTTTTTTTAAATATTTATTTTTTATTTATTTCTCTCCCCTCCCCCACCCCAAGTTGTCTGCTCTCTGTATCCATTCGCAGTGTGTTCTTCTGTGACCGCTTCTATTCTTATCAGTGGCACTGGGAATCTGTGTTTCTTTTTGTTGCATCATCTTGCTGTGTCAGGTCTCCATGTGTGCGGAGCCATTCTTGGGCAGGCTGCACTTTCTTTAATGCTGGGCGGCTCTCCTTACGGGCGCACTCCTTGCTCTGGGGTTTCCCTACACAGGGGAAACCCCTGCGTGGCAGGGCACTCCTTGCATGCATCAGCACTGCGCATGGGCCAGCTCTACACGGGTCAAGGAGGCCCGGGGTTTGAACCACAGACCTCCCATGTGGTAGGCAGACGCCCTATCCATTGAGCCAAGTCCGCTTCCCTGCTTGCATTCTCATCAGTGCACCGGGAATCTGTGTCTTTTTGTTGCGTCATCTTGTTGTGTCAGCTCTCCATGTGTGCGGGGCCACTCCTGGGCGGGCTACACTTTCTTCACGCAGGGCGGCTCTCCTTACGGGGCGCATTCCTTGCGCGTGGGGCTCCCCTACTCAGGGGACACCCCTGCCTGTCACAGCACTCCTTGCGCGCATCAGCACTGCACGTGGGCCAGCTCACCACACAGGTCATGAGGTTCTGGGTTTGAACCCTGGACCTCCCATGTGGTAGGTGGATGCTCTATCAGTTGAGTCAAATCCGCTTCCCTCAACCAAGCTTCTTGATAAATCACTTGCCATTTGCCTTCACTTCCCCAACTGCATTTCTTCCTGCAGCCAGTGTTGTCTGGCTGCTCTTTGCACAAAGGCCAGTTCTCCTCTGGCCAAGGTCATTGCAGAACACCACATGCCCAAATCGACTAAGTCCTTCCTTAACCATGGCTGAAATTCTCCCCTACACAGCCTTCCAGACACAACGTTTATATGCTTTTCTCTTAGTTTTTTCCTACATCTCTTTCTAGAATCTTCTTCACTATTGCTTCTTCTTATCTCTATATTTTGATGTGTACATTAGTCAGCCAAAGTGGTGCTGATGCAAAATACCAGTAAGGTGCTGATGCAAAATACCAGTAATCTGCTGGCTATTATAAAGGGCAATTTATTTGGGGTAGGAGCTTACAGATACCAGGCCATAAAGCATAAGTTACTTCCCTCACCAGTCTATTTCCACGTGTTGGAGCTAGATGGTTGCCTACATCTGCAAGGGTTCAGGCTTCCTGGGTTCCTCCCTTCCAAGGTCTTACTTCTCTTTCCCCTGTGGGCTTACTTCCTGGAGCTTCAGGTTAAAGCTTCAGCATCAAACTCCAACATCAAAACTCCAACATCAAAAACCCTTAGCTCTGTCCTTTGCCATGCCTTTTATCTGTGAGTCATCACCCACGAAAGGGTGGGAACTCAATGCCCTAATGACGTGGCCCAATTAAAGCCCTAATCATAAAGTAATCATGCCCAGGTACAGACCAGATTACAAACATAATCCAATATCTATTTTTGGAATTCATAACCATATCAAATTGTTAAAGTGTGATCCTTGGTTCCACTCTTAGAAAGAGCTAATGCAGCTCTGCCACGGGGAAAGCTCCAGTGCTGCACGTGATCTTAGGTGCAAGGCCCAGCTATTAAACTACAATATGACTTTACTGATCCTCCGTTCTCTCACATGAAAAATAACAAGTTCATGCTAGATATGTCTTATTACATCACTGGTTGCTCTAACTTTCTCTCTGTTGCATTTTTCTCAGTCTTTGAGTTTTTACCTTTCATACAAAGAAGACAAAGGAAAGAAATTATAACACATAAAAATTCAGAATTTTGTCTAATTTTTCACAACTTTATCAGGCTTTTCAATATTTTAAGATTGCAGCAACCTGATAGTAGAGTCTTCTGAATAATGGCTCCATGATAGACATGTTTGTCATATGCCAAATGTAATTGAATCAAAGAATTTAGAAATAATTTGGACATTGAAATATTTCCTCTATGATTTATTATGTGATCTTAATTGTTGTTAAAATCCATAGCAATTTTAATATGAACCTGCTCCTAAAGCAGGTTTATATGCCTTTGGAAAAGTATATAAATGGACTCTTGGGAAAAAAAATAGTATAAGAATCCAAACCATTAAAATTTTAATCTAATGGGAATTATTAGTTATGTAGTTAGGAGTATCGTTCTTATTGGA
The DNA here is from genome assembly GCF_030445035.2 of Dasypus novemcinctus. Taxonomy (NCBI): domain Eukaryota; kingdom Metazoa; phylum Chordata; class Mammalia; order Cingulata; family Dasypodidae; genus Dasypus; species Dasypus novemcinctus. The sequence goes on from NC_080674.1 coordinate 839,960, forward strand.
AAACGGTCTTCTGGAAATACTTTCTACATTATTCTGCTACCAATGCTTTTGGCATCCATTCACATTCATAAGCCAGGGACAAGAAAGTTTAAACATTTTACTGAAAATTTCAAAGTTGCCGCAGTGTCATACAAACCGCACTCTGTAATTTTCAGAATGACTTTGCTTATCATCTAAATGGAAGTGAAGGCAGGGGTCTAAGGATGGCCCGCCGGGTTTAAATTTATGAAGTCGAGCCAAATAAACATCACGCTAAACTCAGAGAACCCATCAGAACCCTGAAAGTGGGATAGCGAGTGGCCCAGTCACCTGCTGCATAACAAATTGCCCCCAACGCAGCCTCTTAAAACCACCACTGCATGATATCCCTCCATCAGAGCAGTGAGGAATTGGGGCAGGGCTCAGTGGGGCTCTCCTTTGGCTCCGTAGGATACTGGAGGCCTCATGGTGGGGCTCGGCAGGGAGGACCTCTCACCTCACCTGCATTTCAGCAGGAAGTTTGGAAGGCTGGACCCAGCTGAGACTGTCACCGTGAGTGCCCACATAGCCTCCCTGGCAAAGCAGCCTCGGGGCATTCAGGCTTCTTCCGGGGTGGCCCATGGCTGCCGTGGAGAGACCTGCCAGCAGAAAGAGCTGCCGGCTGCTGAAGGCGTGGGTCTGGTAACTCCCGGCACCTTCGATGGGTCAACGCAGTCACAGGGGTCAGGCTCTAATCACGGGCGGGCAGCTGTGACCCTCATCTCAATGGGTGACAGGGCTAAGCTGAGGTCGTTCTTGGGTTGCGACAGTGAATAGCAAAGCCCTCTGGAAGTCCAGCCAACCACGCCCACCCGTTTTGCGTCCATCCCCACTTAGAAAGCACAGGCGTGCTCATCAGCTGTGATACACCCATCTTCCGCCTCACCACACTCTGCCTCCATTAAAAACGTCTTTGTGCATCCGGGTTCCTCCCTAAAAACAGAGCGCCCTGGACTGCGTCATTAGATGATGACACTCTTCTCCTGATGCAGGTTATCTGGAAAGCCTTCTGCCCTGGAAGCTCTTCACCTTGTGTTGAACTCCTGCCTCGGTGAATTCTGGACCATCCACTCCTGAAGCACCACGTGACTGTGCCTCTTTGTTTCAGACATTAAACAAGACAAAACAAAGCCTCTGCAGCCAAGCTGAAGTGAAGCGCACACTCCCACATGGAATTAAAGCGTGGCCCCCTCCACCCCTGTTCTTGCCTCTGTGGTGAAGGCAACTGCTAGAAGGAATAGTTTTGGGCTTTGAAAGAAAAAAAGCTTGTCTCGAACTGAGGGAGAGGGAATTGGTCTATTCCTCACCTGAAGAATGGCAGCAGTGTTTTAGTAATGAGTTGTTTTTTATTCCCCCATCCCACCCCATTGTTTGTTCTCTGTGTCCATTCGCTGTGTGTTCTTCTGTGTCTGCTTGCATTCTTATCAGCAGCACCAGGAATCCGTGTCTCATTTTGTTGCGTCACCTTGCTGCGTCAGCTCTCTGTGTGTGCAGCGCCATTCCTGGGCAGGCTGCTCTTTTCTGCATGGGGCGGCTCTCCTTATGGGGCGCATTCCTTGCACATGGGGCTCCCATACACAGGAATACCCCTGTGTGGCAGGGCACTCCTTGCGTGCATTAGCACTGCACATGGGCCAGCTCATCACACAGGTCAGAAGGCCCTGGGTTTGAACCCTGGGCCTCCCATTTGGTAGGCAGATGCTCTATCAGTTGAGCCACATCCATTTCCCAGAAATGAGCTTTATTAGTCTATCTGGGAGGCTTTCCTTCCATTCATTTTGTTTTCCTTGCTTCCTTGGTAGATAGTTATGTGTATTTTACCAGGCTCCAATCAGGCAGAACAATAGAATTCTGCATAGCCTGATGTGAATACCTGCTGATGCCCCCAATGCCGTGTTCTTTCATCCTGCCCTCCGGACTGACTTGTAGAATACACTGGGTTCATGCAGTTTTCCTAGTTAGACGGACTGTCCTGTATCATGCTTGCAATGCTAATCACAGCGGCTGCACCCGTTTGTCCTCCAAGCTGATCTTATTTCTCAGGTCATTAAGCCCCCAAGAGTCCCCAGTACAGAATCCTTTCCTAGGAGAACTTGGCCTGGATGTAAACAGTCAGAATCCTTGCCCTCGTGGCCCCTGCCTTGTTATGTGCACAGCCTGGGCGTGATGACATTGTCCCCAAAGCGACTGAGGTCACCCCTCGGGACAAGAGGGGACAGCAGTGCACTGGGTGATCTCTGTGAAGCAGACTCCGCGTGGGGACGTGGCCTTACAGTGGGATCTCGTCCATCACCTGAGAGAAGGGCAGGTGCTCCCAGCTCCTGTGGGCACCTGCGAGGCTGAGAATAGATGCGTTCACAGCCAGAGGTCCTCCTTCCTGAGCCACGCCCGCCCGCTGCAGTCCAACGGCCGGAGGCATCCCCCGGGGAAGCCCAGCGCAGGCGGAAGGGCTCGTCCAATATTGCTCCAAAAGGCAACAGCTAATTTTAATTTATTTTGATTCAAGAGTGAGTGCCACCTGACCTTTCTGTGGTTGGAACTGTGGTGGAATTAAGGAAGGAGAGGTTACTGCAAACCTGGCAAGACAGCTTCCTCAGCGTGGAGGCTGCGTCTTGCCGCTGCGGGAGTGGGCTGGGGACGCGCTCTGGGGACGCCTGTCAAGCACCACATTTCAGAATCTGGGACAGTCTTGCCCGGGGGCAGAGGAGATGTTCGCTCAATTTTCCTTCCAGTCTTAGTTTTAAATATGGAAAAGGTAGAGTTTCCTCTATATTTCCGGCACATTGATGTTCCTATCAAACTATTTCTAACACGCCCCTTAAAAGTTTGGGGGATTCAAATTTTTTCTGTCGACCATAAAGAATCTCCCTCATACTTTTGTGATACTGGGAGACTTCTTCAGTTATATTGGTGTTATTCTTTGTTTTCATTTTAAAAACAATTTAACGAAGTATATCATTCATACGTGAACAACATACATATAGTTTAGAACACTATATATATATATATATATAGTATAGTAAAAGGTAAGAACTTACAAAACAAATATGCATAACATCATAGAAGAGTTCCAGATACCACCCCACCACCACCTTACCTTGTTGTGAAACATTTGTAACAAATTATGAAAGAGCATCATCGAAGTACTACTACTAATTAAAGTCTTTCCCCAATCCACCCTGTATTTTTTTTGTTAATAATCCATATAATTTATCAAAAATGTACAGTCGGTTGTATTTGGTATAATCAAGGATTTATGCATTCATCAGTTCAATCAATATTAGAACATTTTTGTTATGCAAAAAAAAAGAAGAAAACAACAAAAAATAAACCACTATCATACCCTTAAGTTAGCAATATTAATTACAAATCCTATGATTTGTATTCATACCATTTTTATTCATTTTCAAACATATACAAACAACTTTTTACCAATTCTGTGCAGATTAAGTCTCAGCTTCCATTCTCTTTTTTTTTTATTGACTTTGTAATAATATTACATTAAAAATATATATATATATGAGGTCCCATTGAACCCTACCACCCCCACCCCACCTCTCCCCCCCCCCCCAGCAACACTCCTTCCCATCATCATGACACATCCATTGCATTTGGCAAGTACATCTTGGGGCACCTCTGCACCTCATGGTCAATGGTCCACATCATGGCCCATACTCTCCCCCATTCCATCCAGTGGGCCCTGTGAGGATTTACAATGTCCGGTGATTGCCCCTGAAGCACCATCCAGGGCAGCTCCATGTCCCAAAGACGCCTCCACCTCTCATCTCTTCCTGCCTTTCCCCATACCCATCAGCCATCATGTCTACTTTTCTCAATCCAATGCCACCTTTTCTATGTGGACATTGGATTGGTTGTGTCCATTGCACCTCTATGTCAAGAGGAGGCTCAGATTCCACATGGATGCTGGATGCAATCCTCCCACTTTCAGTTGTAATCACTCTAGGCTCCATGGTGTGGTGGTTGTCCTTCTTCAACTCCATCTTAGCTGAGTGTGGTGAGCCCAATAAGTCAGACTATAGGTGCTGGAGTCTGTTGAGGCTCAGGACCTGGCTATCACATTGTCAGTCCAGAGATTCAAATCCCCTAAATATATCTTAAACCCCAACACTAACTGCACCTCCAGCACATTAGCATGAAAGTCTTATGAAGAGAGATCCCATCTGAGTCCAGATTCATCACACATAAACACCAGTTCCAAAGAGGGGCCATCTGACCTGGTAGTTAACCCCATCAGCCATGACCATAACTCCCATGGGTCTCTTTAGCCCTCGAAGGAACCGATATCTGGGGGTTGTATCTGCTTTATCTGTCTGTCAGACTCTGCTCAGTTGTGCATAAGGGCAATCCTTCTGACAGCCTCCAGACTCTTTTTTAGAGACTCGTAGCCATATAAACTCATTTCTCCTTTCCATTTCCCCCTTACATTAGGTCAAACAGCATTTTGAAGTCATGTTATTTTTATTTTATGTAGACAGGGATATTCCGCTGGTCCACGTTGAACCTTCCATATGAGGTCATTTTCCAGTTGCATCATCAGTTGGTAGTTGATAGTGGTCCCTTGGTGCCAGGGAGGCTCATCCCCGGGTGTCATGTCCCACGCTGGGGGGAAGGCATTGTATTTACATGCTGAGTTTGGCTTCGAGACTGGCCACATTTGAGTAACATGAAGGCTGACAGGAGGAAATTCCCAGGCACAATGCTGCTCTAGGCCTTGTTCTTATTTTAGGCTTATCAGCTCACAAGCATAGTCATTAGCATCAGGGGCTCACTGTTGAACCCTCACTCCCTCCCGGTCCCCGCCACTGCACCTGGGAGACTGTCGCTGCTCCTCTAGGGATCATGACAGAGCACCACTGGCCAGGAACCCAGTACCCCCCCTGCTGTGGTTTTTAATTGTTTCCACTATGAGTATATCCAAACATTGCCATGCACCCTGGACATATGTTCTGTACAGCTCCCTGTCAGCCATATATCCCCTGTCAATGGTATCCCATACCAGTATTCCTCCATTGCCTTTGTTGAACCACTCTGTGATCCAGAACTCCCTGAAATTTGAAGCCCAATATAATGTCAGGGTCCCTTACTAGGAAATGGCATATAGCAATGGGTTTAAAGGTTATATAAAGAATACGTGTTGACTTGGAAAAAATTCTACATCCTATCTTTTTTTCCCTCCCCCCCCCCCCTAATTATTGAGCTTCTCTTCACAGGAGCCCTAGACCACAGCAATGCATATATATAGTATACAGCACTCCCATACATCCACCACAAAACCTTTCCCTTCCACAGCGATACTCTTACACCCTATTCACATCATATTTACTTAACGTGATGTACAGAGTCTGAGACAATAGCTTTCAAACAAGGTGACATCTGTGCTTACATTGTGGTGCATACTTTAGGATACACAGTTTTTTACATTCTTAGTTATCCTATGTTTTACATTATGGTTTACATTATCAGTCTGTCATCTCCTATATGTTATGGTGTAATATTGCATGTTTTATATCCATCCTTGTGTACTCTCAAGAAACTCCTCTCTTACCCCCCATTTACTTTGGTTCCACACATTTAACGTCCATTTTCCCTTCCACCTTGGTGCCCACAGTGACAGCCAACCTCCGTTTCCTGAGGAGCCACTTCCAGAGATAGATGCAATAGTGTTCAGGGTCTAACTTGCTCAACTGCCCCAATGCCCTGGGAGCCACCCTTTCTTTCGAGGGATACAGTTCCCTCTATTTGATGGCATTAGTCCTCCCCAGGATGTGGGTCCACCCCCACTCTCACTACGTGGGTTTCTACCCCATGGTGTCACCCACTCTGGCAGAATGAGGATTTAGACATTCCCCAGGAGCCCGTCCTGCATCAGACCCTCCCCTCCGAGCATTCTAAACAGGTAACCCTCTTTATTATATTTTGATATGATTTTCTCGGCATTTTACTCTCCACCAACACCTGACCCTCTCCTGTGTTCGTATGCTACCCCTCCCTCCCCCCACTTTTGGGCAATGTTACCCATCCGCCCATCCCCAGCCTCCCTCAAACCCGCAAAGCCCCAACCAAAGGCAACCCCTGCCCTCCTTTTATCTCTTCTTTGTGTTCATACTTACCACCATCTCGTCTTAAATTCCACCCCTGCAGACATCGGCTCACATCCTTCCTCTACCCTCCGATTTCCTGTAAGCCTATCGTTCAGTCTCTTGCTATCTAGGGCAGCTTGGTTATTTCAAATCATTGAGGTCATGTAGTATTTGTCCTTTAATGTCTGGGTTGCTTCACTCAACATAAGGTTCTCAAGATTCATCCATGTTATCACATGTGTTTGTAGTGTGTTTGTTCTTACAGCCGAGTAGTATTCCATTGTGTGTATATACCACATTTTATTGATCCACTCATCTGTTGATGGGCATTTGGGTTGATTCCAACTTTTGGCGATAGTGAACAATGCTGCTATGAACATTGGTGTACATATATCGGTTTGCGTCCTTGTTTTCAGTTCTGCTGGGTATATACCCAGCAGTGGTATTGCTGGGTCATATGGCAAATCTATGGCTAGTTTTTCGAGAAACCACCAAACTGTCCTCCAGAATGGTTGGATCCTTCTGCATTCCCACCAGCAGTGGATGAGTGTTCCCCTTTCTTCACATCCTCCCCAGCACTTGTATTCTTCTGTTTTTTTCATCAGCTTCCATTCTCTTAACAACATTCTATTCTTTGGTGCCTTATATTCTAGCTATTAATTCCACGAGTTTTCTTATTATATTTTTTTCATAAGTAGCGAATTCATACAATATTTGTCCCTTTGTGCCTGGCTTGCTCCACTCAACTTAATGTCCTCCAGGTTTATCCACATTGTCATAGGCTACACGACTTCGTTGCCTCTTACAGCTGAATAATATTCCATGGGGTGCAGATAGCCACAGTTGTTTATCCATTTGTCAGTTGATGGACAGGTGTTATTTTTTTTTCATACTCCCTTCTTTTTACATAGGACAAAAACATTTTTAAACCAATAAAAATATTTCAGTGGATATTATGTGTTTGCAAGATCAATTTATCCTATAAGAAGACCATCAAGATCTGCTTCAATTTTTTAAAAAATATTGATTAAAATAACTTAAATTACTAGTGACAGAAACCACATTGAACCCAATTAAGCTAAAAAGTGCAGTTGCTATAGAGATCCAGCACAATATCTTAACAACCCTAGAGGGAAGTGGACTGAGTGGATAGAGTGTCCACCTACCACACAGGAGGTCCAGGGTTCAAACCCAGGGCCTCCTGACCCATGTGATGAGCTGGCTCATGCGCAGTGCTGATGCGCAGAAAGAGTGCCGTGCCACGCAGGGCTGTCCCTGCATAGGGGAGCCCCAAGCACAAGGAGTGTGCCCCATAAGGAGAGCCCCCCAGAGTGAAAAAAGTGCAGCCTGCCCAGGGTGGTGCCACATACAGGAGAGCTGACACAACAAGATGACACAACAAAAAGAGATACAGATTCCCAGTGCCACTGACAAGAAGTGGACACAGAAGAATGCACAGCACATGGACACAGAGAGCAGACAACTGGGGGAGGAGGGGAGAGAAATAAATAAAAATAAATCTTTAAAAACAAACAGAAACAACACTGTAAGCTCCTCGCCCACCCCCGCAGGGCCCCATGTACCTCCTCTCCTTGCAGGTGGCCTGACAGCCACCTCCATTCCTCTACCTGTCTGATCTGGCATTGCTGTACTTGCCCCGCAGGAAGGGGAATGGCCAGAGGGCATCGCAACCCCTGAGCACCAGAAGAAGGGCTGCAACGACCGAGGCTCTCTTCTTCCCACGGCCATGTCCACGGGAACTGCGCCAGCTGGGCTGGGCGCCAAGCCTGACCCAGAAGCTGCTGGACACAGGGACTCTGCTGGCAGAGCCCTCTGTCGGTCCAGTCGCTGTGCTCCTCGCCCCATCCCCGTGGGACGCTGGAAAGCACAGCTTCAATTTCAGAGTACCCCGCGGCAGCTGTGGCCACACCACGTGGTTCCAGCCAATGAGGCCCTTCTGCTCCACTCCCTCTTCCTGCTGGGAATGTGGAGGCGATGGTTGAAGATGCTGCCACCGGCCCAGCTATAGCCAGACCATGAGGCCACCACGTGAGAACACAAGCCAGACTGACAAATATTGGGGGAATGAAGAAGGGAGAGCCTGGCAGCCCCCACCCCTCCACGTGCACTTGGGGAAGGAAGAGCCTGGCAGCACCTCTCCACATGTGCAGGCTGGTGCCAGGCTACCACCCGAGGTGCACGGTGAAGGAAGGGCAGCATATGCCCAGTAACTGGATTTCTAGTGTCTGCCCATGCCGTGGTGTAAATACTCTTCCATGGTCATTTTCAGGCTGCCAACAAGTTAACTATTACAGCACAAACTGTCTGAAAAGGTTAACAATTGGCTGTTTCTGGCCAGTACAATCTAGTCCTAGCACAACCCTGTTCCATATACCAAATGTTTAAACAGTTAAAATTTGTAAATCAAGCCAAACAAAATGGGTTCTGTCTCCTTACCTGGACCAGCGCACCTTTGCAGCCAAACGGAAGGTCAGGTTGAAAGAATTCTGTCATGATGCCTCCGTGGGGACTGGCCACAGCTGTCACCTCTGCCTCGTGGAGAGTGCCCAGTGGCCCTTCTGAGCCCGAGGCACCCCTCCAGCTGCCAGCCCTTGGCACCCTCTGGTCGAGTGGTGCACACCCAGCATGTCCAGCCTTCAAGTGGATGGGCCCAAGGAGAGGCCAATGCTGGCCACGGGAGCGGCATCAGAGCCTCCTGGGAGGCACATGTGGGTCGAGAGGCTGTGCAGCACCTGCCCCAGGGAAGTGCCCAGGGGAGGAGTCCCCGAGCCAGAGCATAAGGGCATCGCGGGGGCCTGGAGCCCAGAAAGTCTCCAGGGAAAACCCCATTTGTTTAAGCCGCGTCTAGACAACGGCCAGTGGTTTGCAGCCACATATTCCCAAGTGGCAATGCTAAAGAAGAGTGGGGAGAACAGAGAGCAGGGACAGCCATGAAGGCAACGACAGAAGGAAACTTTCCTGTGCTGAAGACCAGAGTTTGCAGATCAGCAAAAGCTCCCAGCTCCAGGCCATTTGTGAAAGCGATCAGCACTGCGCCGTTTCCGGATGATTCCTTTTAAATGTTAGGAATAGAGTGCAAATGCTACAATTTTTTCAGCAAGGACAAAATTGCGTATTGCTCAATTCTAAAAGGGCAGAAATGACCCCGGCCTCAGACTTTTTGTTCCTGTTTATGAAACATGAATGACAGAAGAGAATGTAGCAATGTCTTTAATCTGGGGGCTGAGATGATTGTCCAATGGATTCCGTTCATATCTAAAATTGGTTCACACGGGAACAAACCAAAACCACCCTTGGATATGCAACGAATCAGATGAAACGACCCCCAGGTACCCCCCTCCTAGATATATACTTGTGGGATGCCTTTGAGCCAAGGCAGGGAAAATCTAACAATGCCAGGAACTCAAAAAAGGGGAGGACTTGCGTAAAAGGATCAGCAGTAAGTAAAGAGTGTGATGGAATAAATTATGGTCTAATAATTCTTATATCATATATAATCAAGACAATAAAGTCAATCTTGCAAAGTCAATCTTGAGATGCAACACATGCACTTGTGCATACATTGTAACAATTTAAATGCGTATAAATTGTAACAATTTAAAATATAACAATTGAATAATGTTAAACAGGTTTTAAAATACAATATCAAGAACTAGGAGTTGGACAAGTGAAAATATAAGAACAAGCCAGTCTCATCCTATACATTTTTGGCACTGCAAATTATGTTTAAAAAAAAAGGTTTTTATCTATTGTATAATCAGAAAATACTGATGAACATTAAAAAGAAAAGACAGCTATCGTTGTGAATTGGCTGAGATAAAGAGGAAGCATCTTCCTCTGCCTACAGAGTTGCTGATGAGTTTGACAGTCAAATTGGTGGGAGCTCAGCCAGAGCAGGTGTTTCTTGTATCCCCAAGGCCCATAGCAGTGCCTGCCTCAGAGCAGATGCTCAATGCACAGCTGACAAGAAAGGAACCATTGGACATAGCTCAACTCATTTCTTGATATGACCACTGAAAACCGAGTCTCCCCAGTGGAGTGGCCAGGTAGGGGCAGAGCGGGTGGAGAAGGGTCCCTGGGTGGTGGTGCAGGAACCCTCACGTGGCTTGAAACTTGGGGTTACGGCTGAGTAATCCGAGAAGTAGATGAAGACCCCAAGGTAAGCAAGAATACATTCGCATGGGTTTTCCCATCTTTATTTACACAAAAGGAGAACCTTTGCAATTCAGACTCATCGTCAGTGCCAAGTCTTGCCACCTATTTTCGGCATAAACTAAGTCAAAGTGCGTGAGGTTTATTTTGTCTGCTTGTTTTCATTTTCTTGCTTCTGTGTGTGTGTGCGTGTGTGAATCAACCTCTTAGTACCTGCTGTGAAAGAGCTAACTATTAAATGGCAACCTTATGACCCCAACCCAGAGGCATAAACCTTGAAAGGGCAGAAAACTGCTTGAGGATTTTCCAAGCCAAAAGAATGAGGTTCAATTTCAAAGACCAGCTGTAGGATCTGCTGAAGCGTTGCTTGAGGCGCGGCACCAAAACGCGCCTGGGGTCCAGCGTAGAACCCGCAAGAAGCACGCTCCCGCAGAGCTTGGCGGCGGCAGGGCCAGCGCGGGGCGATGCGGGGCCCACTGAGGGGTTACCCACGGTCCCGCTTGGGCCTCCCCAGCATTGCCCCTGGGATGGCGTGGCCGGAAGCCCTCCCTGGTAGCTCCAAACACCCCCCGTGGGGGAGCTCTGGTCGGGGGAAGACAGAGCTTTTCAAAACTTGCCTCAGAATCTGTCTCCTTGTGACTTCCCACGCTTGGCTTTTCCCTAATCACAAAGGACAAGTTGGATCCCTATTTTATTTGACATATCTTCAGTTTGACAACTTTCCGTCATGAACTCCTTGCAGCTTCTTCACGCTAAAGAGATGCGGGATTCTCTCGCCGCCCGCGCCGGTGCCAGCACCCCTGCGCACCCCCGCGCACCCCCTACCCCTGCACCGTGCCAAGCAGCCGGCAGCTCTCATCAGGCAGGGGAGCCCCCGCGGGGTCAGAGTGGCCCTGCCCTTTCACAAGTCAACCCCATACTTCTGCATTTCTAGTGTTTCGATTTCAGATGGATTCGAGCAATGCGAGAGCACTTATCTCCGCGGGTTATTCCTGATGATCATTTTCTCCTTTCCTTTTCCTTCTTAGGCCTGTCACATGTAATAAGGAAACCAAGGGCTGGCCGGGGGCCACTGCTGCTGTTTTCTAAGCACCACTAAGTGCGGGGTTCCTCACCTCCTTCACCCCTCCTCTTTGCAATAAGCCTTGAATCCTTGTCAGCATCTCTGTTTCTCAAAACTGAGATCCTGGGGTCCTTGAGACACAGAGGGACACTTGCTGAGCCACAGGTGGCTCGTGACAGAGTGGGACTTCAAAGTGGGCTCCCGAACGGGTGTGTGCTGATGGTCTCGTCACTCAGGCTTTGGGGGACACACCAGGATCTCAGCACAGTGACATGCAGCTGTTGTTTACTTACCAAAACCCATTTTGAGCTTCCTCTGTGCCAGCTACCTTCCTAGCACTTGACGACACGTCACCTTGTAGCAACCCTACGAGAGGGACCCACCACTGTCACCCTTGATGTGGGGAAACCAAGGCCGGGAGAGGTGGGCGCCCGGTCGTGCCTGGTCCGGGTTCGGAACTCGAGTCCATGCTCCTGGCGCTGACGCCGGCCGTGCATTTTTGAAGCGTCTGGATCATGGCACGTGACTGCTCACCTTACCCCACACTGTCTTTCAAGCTCAGGTAAAGCCTGCAAGTGGCCTCAGCGGAGGCTTTCGGATATTTTCTATACCATGGCATAGTGTTTCTCAACCACAGCGAGAAAAATTTTGATTATCATTTCCTCATTCTGTGCTGCCTAGGAATGTCCCCTAACCACACCTGACCCCTGGTAGAAGCTGCGGATTTGGTCGCGCTTTGTGGCATCTCCTGAGCTCCGTAAGAGATGCGCATTCGGAAGAAGCACCGCTGGGATGCCGGCGCAGTGCAACGTGGGTGTCACTGCCCAGATGTTGGCAAATTCTGTGCCTCTTGTCCAGCCTTATGCCGGCACCTGCACTACTTGTGCAGCAGGATCTACTGCCTCATGAGGGTGAAGATTAAGTCTGGGAAGACAAAGAAACACTGCAACGTGCAGGAGGCACTGCAGCTAAAGGCTGCCGTGCACTGAGCTCTCCACCAGGTGCTGGAAACACAAATTCTAGAAACAAACGCCTCCAAAGTGTTCATTTATGCACTTAGGTGCTCATTTACTTCTACCTCATTTATTTCCATGCAAAGGATTTAAGGTAGCTAATTGCATACTCCTTTTTTTAATGGCTTGAAATTTTGAATATTGGAGCTTTCCTTCAGGAATATGACTTACCAAGTCTATTTTTATGAATATAACTTTAGAGAACATTGAGAGACTCATTTTTAAAAGAGGAACATAACAATATGTTTTCTTCTAGACAGTCTGAAAGACAAAAGAATATGGGATTAAAGGCAGTTGTGGGATTTTAAAGCAATTGTTTTCCTTTTTAAATGCTGGAATGAGTTTTAATTTCTTCTGAGACTAAGAGAAAGAACTGGTGTTGAGAGGAGCCAGTCGAAGGCACGGTCAAGCAGGGGCCATCTGGCAGATCCTGCCTCTTAAGCGGCTCTTCCAGGACTTTCTGCATCTGACCCCTTTGCGTTTCCTTGTCCTCTTCCCCTCTGCCTTCTGAGATACAACCCAGCTCTCCAGTGTGCGGTGCCTTGAAATCAAAGCCTCACCCTTTATTCTTTGGGCCAAATTCCTTACTTGTAATTGGCTCCATTCTTTCCACTTCCACCATCTTCCTCGGACTATAAAAATAGTTGGTAGGAACCAAAACCAATTTGCTTTGAGGCAAACACTGCAATAAAGTTTAAAATATACTGGGTTGGGATACACCAAAAATATCAGTGCGGTATATTAACCAGCTTTTAGCAGTATTGTGTGTTTCTCCATATGCAATTTTATGTTCCAAGAAACTCAAATTATATTTATTTATGAGTATGATAGAGTCAAGCTCATTTTTAAAAGTTTTAAAGAAACATTTATCTTCTTCTTAGCACAATCACAAAAATACTCTCTATAGCATGAGAAATGTCCATTTATCAACCGAGACTTATCAGCAATATAAATTAATAGCTTTCCTGTGTTGATACCTTTGTCCTCGATGAAATGAGTTTTATGAATTTAAAGCTGCAGGAGCCTTGCTGAGCCTGCCCCCAGTGAAGTCACGGTCAGCTCCGAAGGCCATTCCCTCCCCCGCCCGTCCTGCCTGCCGCGGGTCCCTCTGGGAGACGGCGTTTGCCAGGGCCTCGGCTCCGATGCGCCCCTCTCCAGGGTCTGCAGGCTTTCCTCTAATGCCCCTGCTGGAATTCTCCTCGGAGGCCTCCCCTGGGCTCCTGGAGCAGGTGGCGGGAGCCAGTGGTGCCTGCGAGCGTGGACTCCTGAGCCAGGGGCAGACTGGGACAGAGTAGTCCTGGGTGGGGGCAAGCATGGAGGCTGCCAGGCTCCCTGACGCTCCCAGTGGGTGAGGCTGAGGCTTGGCCTGATCCTCCGCCCACCTCGCCCATACCCAGGAGTCTCTCCTAAGGAGCTCTGGGTGCGAATCCTCACCTCCAAGGCTGCTGCTGGGGAGCTCACCCTCAAACCAAACCAGAAGGTGGGTGATAGACTTCAAGAGAAGTGCATCTCACCACCGCCAGACAACAGCAAAAACAGCCTGGCTGTCCCTGGCTGGCTGTGTTATCCTAAGACCATACGTGATGAAGTCAGCTGAGAAAATCTCAATGTTCTTGTAAACATCCTTCATTTTACACGTCGTAGTCAACGCCTTCTCAAGGAGCCACCTTTGCCCGGGCTAGAGAACTCCCTGGCTGACGGCGTCGGGAGACTTCAGAGGAGAGGTCCTGGTGCACTGCTGCCCAGCACGCTGCACGATTTTGAGAAAAAAAAAACAAACCCACAATTGCCCAAATTAGAGGTGAGGGTCAGGGGATTTAGGAGAGTTGAGGCTCCTCAGCTGAAGTCACCCCAAGATGTCCCTTGCCACCACTGCTAGGTCAACATGGGCAAAAGAGGTAGCTACGGGGATCGAAGGATTTGATAATAAAAAAAGAAGACAACAGGAAGACGGAAGGAAGGAAGGAGGGAAGGAGGGAGGGAGGGAGGGAAGGAAGGAAGGAAGGAAGGAAGGAAGGAAGGAAGGAAGGAAGGAAGGAAGGAAGGAAGGAAGGAAGGAAGGAAGGAAGGAAGGAAGGAAGGAAGGAAGGAAGGAAGGGAGAGAGAGAAAAAGAGAAAGAGAAAGAGAAAGAGAGAGAGAACTCCTCCAGAGTGGAAACATTCAACCGACTTAAATATGTGAGCTCATTAATCACGGCTCCCTGGTGCAGGCTCGCTCAGGCTGCAAGCCACAGCCACCGTAACGAGGGGCTGCCTGAGCCAGCGGGGCCTAATAAATCCATCTTAAGCATGTCAGAAGCCTTACACGAATGCCGCCTAAACTCTGCTGCCAAAAGCAATTGAGAACTCCTGGGAAAATAAGGGGCAAGATGGAGCCCTGCAAGAACTGGTCGTCGGTTCAGGGTCAGCAAAGCGAGGGACGGGGTCGGCTTTCCAGGCTGTTCTGCGCCACGAGAGCGACGGCGGGACGGGAGGGCTGGCCTCAGCCCCGCGGCCGCCCCGGTGCCCTGGCCGGAGGGGGAGCGCTGGGCCCCGGCACTGCCTCGCAAACGAGAGCCCGCGCGGGCCGGAGGCCAGCAGCAGGGGCGGTTTAAAGAGCCACGTCGGGAGAGAAGAACGAGGGTCCTGCCTCCTCAGTCTTCCCTGCGCGTTTTAAGGTCAGCCAGGCCACATCTTCCTACCTTGCAGAGGGATGATGTAACAAATCGCTGACCTCCAGAGCCCTTCCCGTCGGTCAGTGGGGCCCTGTCCACTCAACGAGGGCAGGATGCACGGCAGTGCCCTCCTCGTGGACGCACGCTCGTTGGCTAGGAAGGGCGAGACGTTCCTCCACCACCCCTTGACTTCTCTAGCATTGTCGGAACAGGGCGAGAGTTCCCTAGACGCAGGCGTGCACCACGGTCACGGCGAGCAATGGCCCTCGTGGTTCACCCCTTGCACACACACGCCCGAGGCACCCCACGGGGGTCTCGTCCCCTCCTCTCCCCTCCCTGCCCCCACCCATGTCGGCGGCCTGGCCCTGCCCGTCTGCTCAGGTCCAGGGTCCCCCAAGCCAGCCATGGGCTTCCCTTGAGACATGCCCGCTCCTGGGAGCCCGGTCTCAGTCGAAGGCACTGGCCACCGCCACTCAGACCCACGTGGCCAACCGGGGTCACCCGGAACCTTTCCTGTCGCCCCCAGGGTCTGGACACGGGCTGCTCACGCTGGTTTCTCTCCTGGCTGTACGGCTGGAACTGGGCCCCCAAGAAGTCACAGTCATGCTGGAACACCTGTCCGTGGACGTGGCCTGAGGGTCTTGAAGATGCGCTCCATTAAGGGGAGGCCAGCCCAGCTAGAACCAGCCCATGTCCTCCTAAAAGGGACACATGGACAGACAGACGGGCGGGAGAAGGCCCTGATATGACGGAGGCCGCGAGCTCCACGGGTCGCCAGAAGCCGGGGGAGGGGCTGCAGGCTCGCTCCACGGACCCCACCAGAAGCACGCACGGCCCCGCCTACACCTGGATTTCGGGCTCTGGCCTCCGGATCTGTGTGAGAACAGATGACGGCTCCCTCAAGCCCCCGTGTGTGGTCTTTGTCACCCGCGCCCGAGGACTCCTAGACACCAGCTGCACATGCACCCTGGTCAGGAGCCGTGTCGCACCCCTGGCCCGCCCAGGTGTGTCCGTAGGTGTGCAGGCTGTCAGGGGTAGCTCGGGAACTGGCGTGGTTTCCCCCGCCCTGGGGCCTGCCTCCCCCGTGCTGCCTGCACCCTTGGCCAGCGGGACCCTCCACGTGGAAAAGCCCCTGTGCCTGCTGTGCCCACGGAAACCGACAGGCACCTCCTAACAGCCCGGCACGCCCCTGCCGTGCACACCACTCCCCAGCAGGTGCGGCGGGGAATGAAAGTCATGGAGATACGAGAGGGTAAGATCCGCCCGGGGCAGAGGCACCAGGGCCTTTCCAAGTCGCCAGGTTCCTGGGCTCCTTGACTAGAGCTCCTTTTCAGAAGGTTTGGCAGGAGCCCCGGGCGTGGAGACGTGGGAGCTCACGGGAGACACCCAGAGGCGAGAGCCCTTCGGAGGGAGTCACGTCCCTCCAAGTGGGCGGAGAAGGTGCAGGGGCGCTGGAGGGGCGCCGCGGGCCAGGTGTGGAATATTCAGGAAGCGGGGCTGGTGGGACCTGTCGGAGTCGAGGGCGAGGCAGCCTCCAGCAGATTCGCCGCCAGCCAGGCCAGCGAGCGGGACACGGCGGGGGCGTCAGTGGGCAGCGGGCAGGAGCCCCGAGGAGCCGGGAGGGACAGCGGGCGCCACGGCCCGGCGACACCAACCGGGGAAGGGTCCCGCGGGACACGCTCTCTCCTTCTCCAGAAGAGCCTGGTGTCCCAGGAGAGCGAGTCTCCTGAGTTGACTCCTCCCACGTTATCCTCTTCTTTGGGTTTGGTGCCCATGACACCTGGGAGTCAAATGGCTGAAAAGACTTTTTTGAATGTAACATTTAAAAAAAAATGAAGAGGAAAAAAAATTATAATGATAAAGCAGCAAAAAGGGTAATTCTGGTACTAGATCTATATATCACACTGAAATTATTAATAATTGAATTATTAAATAAGAATTAATAATATAATGTAATTATTGCATAACAAATAAATAATAAATTGCATACAATCAATTAGAATAAAAAAAGGGTGGAACCTGAGCGGAGTTTTTCAGCTGAACCCTGAGTAGTCCAGACGCGCGCGTCCCGGGAGCCTGGAACCCCCGTGGACAGGGGCTTCTCCTCCCAGGAGCCAAGGGGTACCGTGCTTCCTTCTGCACTTGGCGGGGGCTCCCAGCAGGGTTTTCCAGGAAGATGAGACCCCTGACCCCTGGCCCCTTGGCCAAGGCTGGCTCTGGCCTGGGGACACCCCGAGGCCATGCTGGGGAAGTGGTCTCTGTGGTCAATGCCACGTTGGGGAAGGACAAGCCAGAGGGGCCAGGGTGCAAAGAGTGGGCGTGAAAGCTACTCTAGACCCCTCCATCCCACCCACCCCCGATGTGTCAGAAGTGCTGACAGCAGGGAGAAGGGACCTTTTATTGACCGACCTCTGTCGGAGCCCCGTAAATTCTCAGAAGCCATAGGGAGCCCCCCCAATCCTGGGGAGCCTGCAGCCTGCTGGGATGGCACCACCTGCCAGATGACCTGAAGACACTTCAGGCCTGAGGAGGCTGCTGGGCTGAGCAAGGCAGCGCCTTCTCACGCCATGGGCCAGCTGCTCCCCCAGGACGCAGCTGCTTCCCCACGACCCAGCTGCTCCCCCAGGACCCAGCTGCTCCACTTGAGGATGGGACTTTCAGCACCTGGATCCCGGTCCCTAAAGCCACCCCCTGCACACCTTTGGCAAGAAGCAGATGAGGCTGGCTAATGGCTCAGGTTTGCTGACCTTGGTTGTCCCAGGAAAAGCACTTCCTTCCCTCGGAATCCCTTTTTCCAGTCACCTGGCAGCGGCAGAGCGGGTTAATCGACCCTCCACGCTCAACATTAATTGCTGGGAAATCACCTCGGAACAATTTGCCAGCCATTAGCAACCCTTGGAGACCCTGAGGAGCAAGGGGACAGCCACAGGCATGGGACTGTCCTTTCTGTAGGGCCCAAGCCAGCCCGCGCCTCCCCCACCGCCCCCAAGCCCACACTCCCCCGCAGAAGCCGCGCATTCGTGTCCCACGTCTGCACACCTGAACAGGTGACTGCGCTTGACGCGTCCCAGGAAATGGGAGGAGCTGCTCCTCTCCCATTACCGGACTTGGGGACCTCCCACGCCATGCGCCTCTTGTCCCAGCCAGGAGGGGCAGGCCCCCCACTGCCTTCCCACCCTCCAAGGGCGCTGCCCCAGGCGCCACCCCTACCCCATGTCCCCTTCTGCTGCCTCAGAACATGCCCAGGTGTCACTTCAAGGAGAAAACCAGGAAACCTGCCCGAGCCCGCCTCCCTCTCCCTTTTGCAGCCCAGTCTCTCAGGACTCTCCTGGACCCTGAGCCCCTCTCCCACCCCCTGCATGTGTCTGGCTCTGTCACTGCC
The DNA here is from genome assembly GCF_030445035.2 of Dasypus novemcinctus. Taxonomy (NCBI): domain Eukaryota; kingdom Metazoa; phylum Chordata; class Mammalia; order Cingulata; family Dasypodidae; genus Dasypus; species Dasypus novemcinctus. The sequence continues at coordinate 858,364 of NC_080674.1, forward strand.
CATGGCAGACCCTGGCGTCTTCCCTGGAGAGAACGTCTTGAGAAACCTTCCTTGCTTCCCTTGGCCCTCAGCAGCTCTCGGGGACACTGTGGCCGGCCTCGACCTCTCCTTTCTCCCCCCACCTCCTTCCTGGGCTTCCGGGGGCCTCCTCCACCTCTGGCATCCGCCTGCCTCAGGCTCCTTTCCTGCCAAGCTCTGGGCTGTGTCTGGGCTGTAAGAGGGCTCCCCCCCTCTCCATCTGAGGGCCCCCAAATCCCACCTCGTGGGAAGCCTCCCCCTCCCTGGATGTTGGGAGTCTGTGTTCGGAGCACCCTTGCTTCAGAGCATGGGGCTGCCTCCCTCCACCTCCCCAGCCCCCCACTGGTCCCTTTCAAGCCCCCTCAGGCACCTGCCTCTCCAGGCTGCCCACCACCCACTCTCCTCCGCTCACCCCTGAGGCCCATGCCCCCAGGGAGCGAGGGGCTCCCTCTGGAGCACAGGTCTGCCTGCCTCTACCCTGGACGGCTTCCCGAAGCCCCAGAGAGAAAGAGCAACTCCTGCCGGGAGCCTCTCCTGCTCTCGGGCTGGCCGGCCCCGCGCGCTCTCCACCTCCGCCCCGACCCCCACCGGGCCCCTCCCGCCGCAGGACCTGCGTCTGCGCGGCTCCTCCTGGTTGGGTGTGCCTCTCCCTCTGCAGGGAGAGCTCGGGAACCATCAGCTCAGGCCCCTCTTCTGAAGGGACCCCCACCCCACCCCTCCGGGGACCCCCATCCTGGCCCTCGGCGTGGCCCGTGCCTCTCCTCTGCCACCGATCAGGGCTGCGGTTTTGACATCTGTTCATGGGGTGGTCTAACTAGTGTCGGCCTCTGCTCCTGTGGGCGAGACTGGACGCACCCCAGAAAGGAGCACGTGCTCAGAGGTGAGGACCTTCCGATGAAGTTACTTCAGCAGGTGTGGGCCTTAATCCTCTTACTGGAGCCTTTATAAAAAGATGCAGGAACCTAGAGGAAGCCACAGAAGCTGAGAGAGAAACCACAGACGGAGCAGCCCGAAGCTGAAAGCGACGGAGCCCAGAGGAGAAGGCAGACAGGGGCAGAAGCCACGGTGCACACGGGAGCCCGGGATCGCCCGCGGCTGTCCTCGGATGCCGTAGTGCATCCGTGCCTGGGTGATGCCTTGTTTTGGACACTTTTCTCAGCCTTGCTCACTAACCCCCCACCATAAACGCCAACCCGTTTCTGGTATGTTGCTTTGGCAGCCTTTAGCAAACCTCAACAGAAATCTCTCCAGCTACACATTCCCAGCCACGTGCGTCTCAGCACAGCACTGCGTCCCCAGGCATAGGGCAGCACCTGGTATGCAATGGCATCGGGCCCCAGGGGGGGCCCTGTCAAAACCAAACCAGACCCGAATCCCGCGTGGGAAGCGACAGAGGGGAGGAGGAACAGGAGCAGTGTCTCCAGCCTGAGTTCCAGGGGTTTCCACTGGCAGCAGCAACTCCTTCATAATAGATGAGCCCCCAGATGACACTGCTCCACTCTACTGCCTGGAAGTTAGAAACGACAATGCCAGGAGCACCTGCCTGAGAAAACTCAGCCGAGCGCTCTCACACCAGTGCATTCGGATTCTCACCAGTGACTTGGATTAAAGGACGGAAATGCTTTCATTACATTTGTAGCTCATTTAAAGAAAGTAGGACAGGGAAGCGGACTTGGCCTGTGGTTAGGGCATCTACCTACCATATGGGAGGCCACGGTTCAAACCCTGGGCCTCCTTGACCCGTGTGCAGCTGGCCCATGCTCAGTGTTAATGCGCATAAAGAGTGCCGTGCCACGCAGGGGTGTCCCCCGTGTAGGGGAGCCCCATGCGCAAGGAGTGCGCCCCGTAAGGAGAGCTGCCCAGCGCGAAAGAAAGTGCAGCCTGCCCAGGAATGGCGCCGCACACAGAGAGAGCTGATACAACAAGATGACTCAACAAAAAGACACAGATTCCTGTGCCGCTGACAACAACAGAAGCGTACAAAGAAGACTCAGCAAATAGACACAGAGAACAGACAACTGGGGAGGAGGGAAGGGAGAGAAATAAATAAATAATCTTAAAAAAAAAAGAAAATAGGACAACTTCAAGACACACTGAGGCTTTTAAAGGATTTAAAACCCCAGTCAGAGGCCTTTCCCTACACGATATGCAGCTCAGCATAGACAAGTGCAAGCATATCGGTGTAAAGGGGAATCATTTTATGAAAGGGAGGACAAAAGGAGGAGAACGTGTAAGAGCAAAGGGACTGAAGGCTGTGGCTAGTCAACCAGCAGACATGTGCCTGCGGGCAGGGACTCCACTGCGAGCCTGAAGGAAGGCTGCTGCCTCTGAGTGCCGCGCAGACAGGGGCCTCGGCTTCCCTTCCAGCCAGAGAGACAGCCTCTGGTTCCTACTTTCTGCTCCCCCTGGCAACTAGTCAGGGCCCTCTGAAAGTAATTGTTTTGTTTGTATTCATATATTTTGTTTGTATCCATAGATCAGAAGGAGTGCTGGAGGTGACCTGAGCAGCAGTCTTACCAAACAGATACATGGTTGCATCTTGGAATGAGATAAACACGGTCATTTTCTCACCCGTGTCGAGAGCCCCGTCATCACATGGCACTCAGCAAGTGGGACCCCGGCACCTCCAGGGGTTGCAGGCCGACGTGCAGACCCCATCCTCCCTTCCACAGACTCCCCTCCACACCTTGAACAATTCGTTGCAAATGGAGAGGCCGCTGATGTTGGAAATGAGTGACCTGTAAGTGATTATTAATGGAACTCATAGGCCAGCAGAGGCTCAGCTTGTCACACGAGCTGGTGGGGGAGCAGCTTCGGCCACTGCAGCCGAGGACACACAGCCTGGGGCCGTGGTTCCATTTTGGCAGTGGTGGCAGAGGCCTCCCCTCCCCTTGAGCCAGTACCTGACGGTCCACGTCCCCCCACAGGGCTGGTGATTCACCCAGGTCGGAGCCTGAGACAGCGCGCTCCCCTTCTCGGGCGGGAGGTCCGTGGTCAGCGTGGTCGGCGCGGGGCGACAGTGGTCAGACCCCATGCCCCAGCTGAAAGGTACGAGTGCACCACGTAGGAGAATGCTAAGCTTATTTATGGTCCAAAGCCCATTTATCGTAATGTCCGGATTATCTTTTGCAAATTTAGGAAAGCAGTTCTGCTTGTAATTATCGTCTCATAAAATGTAATCATAAAAGACATCGCAACTCTGAAATAAACCAGAGGATTTCAGCATATTTTCTTCTGTGAAATTTAACATTCCACTGTGCTCCTCCTTCCAACGTACAAGCTTGGATATGTCAGAGTAACTCGGCCATTCTTTAATTGCAACTCTGTGCAGCAGATTTCGCGTTATTTAAAAAGCTTTAATTAAAAGTCACTCAAATGTGAATAATTGAAATTATTTTTAATGATTGTCCCATTAGAGATCAACTTACACAGTGCTCAAACCGACCTAGTTTTTTTTTCTTTCTGTTATCAGCCTATTTTCCTGGTGAATTTAACCAGATTCATCTCTAATTAGGTATGTACTTTTCAAACCGTGTTGGAAAACGGCTCCCTTCACATTTGTCCCGGGCGGCTGTCATCCCCACAGCCTCCGCGCGCAGCGATTCGCCCGTTACGTGTATACAAGGGTTTTCTCCACAGCTCCCTGTCAGCTGCGCCGCCCCGCACCTCTTGACATCTTCTAACCTTTATGGTGAAGAATGTACATTTAATTACCGGGAATATGCCTGTGATGTAATAGGTCAAGACGTGCGTGGGCCACTTAGGGGCCCGTCCCGCCCGTTTAGAGAACTCGTAAAAATGCCACAGAGGCTGCAAGTCTGCTTTAAACATGTGAAAATGTAAATATTCATCCCATCGCCCTTCTAGATACAGGGCCGGCACCTTCTCTAGAAGAGTTTCCACATTGGAAGGAACCACCAGCTTTGGTTTCTAATCAGGTTCTGTGAGGTCCTTGACCTGTTAAGCTGTTGGCAAAGCGCTCGGAGTGCAGCCACCGTGCTGAGTTTTTCCAGTCTTTTAGAGTTGTCTGGTAGAATGCGCCCTACAGTCTTTCCAAAGCGTTCGGCTTGGGATTCATGAAGGTCTCTTCCCACTTAGGCGTATTAGCGCCGCGCTGTACTTCCGTGGACGTGGGGTAGGCGTGGCCTCATGTTTAATTGAACTGTCTAATTCAGTGCCGGGGGCAGCTGTGTGGCTGGGTCCAGAGACGACCCCAGCTGAGAAACCCGCCCTCTGGAGCAGGGGGGTTCCGAGAGCGGCCCCGGGCTGCGGGCGTTTGGCACCGCCAGGTGCACCTCAGAGGGATGGCGAGCTCGTCGGCTCCCAGCGCCACTAGCGAGAAGAGCCGGGAACGGCCGGCCGGGGCGCTGCCGGGCCCTGGTTTACTGCGTGAGCTCTCACTCCTCCAGGCCGGGCAAGTGGTGGCGCTTCCAGCGCCCGCCGGCTGAGCTCGCGCCCCGGCGGGCCGCAGAACCCGAGCCCGCGCCTGCGGTAAAGCTCGGCACCGGGCTGGCACCGGGCCTGCAGCGGGCGGCAGAGCTCCCCGAGGCTAAGCCCAGGCTCGGGGCGCTGTGTGCATCAGCCTCGGGATCCAGAGCGGGAAGCTTCCAGAGACAGGGTCCTCGGCCCCGCGCCGGCCCAGGCCGGACCTCCGCCCGCTCTGTCCTCTAGTGTTTCCCCAGCAGGGGGGCCTGGAAGTGGCAAGCAGGTGGCTGAACCGGGAGCTCTGGGTGACTTCGGGGAGCACAGCCTGTCCCGGGGGTGGAGGTGGAGACCCCCGCCTGGCACTGGCTCGTTATCAGAGGAGAAGGAACTGGAGGGGCCTAGCCTGGGACCTCGGGAAGCTGAGGGCAAGCGTCACTTGTGGGAAATCGGGAGAGGTGGGGGCCAAAGGGCCTTTCCTTCTCCTTCTGCTCCTGCACCTGGAAAAGTGTGTTTGTAGCCGCCTCCCATGCTCCAAGGAGAGACTTGTGCATGAACTGTCTTAGATATTTACTTAAAACTGGGTGAGAATTTATAAACAGAGTACTACCAAAGTGTACTGAGAACAAACGTCTAAAGGTTACTATAAAACACCCTTCGCAGGGGACCCACGAACGGCAAAGAAGACACTGCCCTTCCTCAGCCACTGTCTGTGCCCTGATGAGAAGCCGCCAGCGGATGCGAGCGGAGGAGCCCGCGCGCCAGCCACCGTCACAGACGCCGGGCAAATGGGGTGCTGATGTGCTTGTTGAACAAGAATGTAAACCTTTGGACACGCGAGCTCGCCATACGGCCGAGCGTGTGCCCGCTCCTGCCTCCCCGCGGTGCCGTATCTGCTCCACTCCACCGCGTGCCAGCAAGGAGGAGACGCACGCCGAGCAGGCGTCCAAGCCTCTGCGCGGGCGCGGGCGCGCGGGACTCGGAGCTGCAGAAGGCAGGCGGGGAGGGGGCCGAGCCGACACCTGCTTCACAGAGCCTCCCGGGGAGCCTGCGGGGCCGGGCCCGCCGTGCCCGTGACTCATTTGGTTTCATTTGCTCAATCACTGCCGCTCCTTGCTGGGCTGTCCTCTCTTCCTCCGCAAGTTGTCCAAATTCACCTTGAACACGGAGGGCGGTGAGTTCTCCTTTGGGGCGACATCTGCTCCATGGTGCAGTCAAGGTGTCGTGCTTCTTTCTTTGTCCCGGGCTTGGCACCCTCGGCCGTTCACTCGGGCGATTGGAGCTCAGCCCAAAGGCAGGCCTCAGTAACGTCAGCAAAAACAACCCCGCGCGTCTTCACCGGGTCTGCGCTGCGTCTGCGCGGCCCGTCAAAGCCTCCGCACCCATCCCCTCGTTTCATCGTCACGCTGCCAGCGCGGCATCGGAGCGGAGACAAGTCCCAGTGCACAGAAAAGCAGACCGAGGCTTCAAGAGTGCGGCGTGCTGGTGAATATTCACCAGCAGCTGCCCGGGAAACCAGGGCTCGGGTGCCTCCAGGCTGCCTATGCCTGGGGTGTAAACTTTCTCTCCAGGCCAGTTTCAAGCCCCTGCTGCGATGTCCCCGAAGGCGGAGCTGCTCAGCGTTGGCGCCGCCGGCTCTTGTGAGCGGGTCCCAGCCGCCTGCAGACAGCAGAGAGGGAGATGAAGCAACTAACGAGCCCAAGGGCTCCCAGCTTGTAAGCGCCCCGTCATGCGTCAGCCCCGGGCGAGGCCTCCTGAGAGCGAGCTCTTAACCGTGTCGGCAAATGTGGCATTGTTTCCGAAGCGTTCAAAAACTGGACACTTACAAACTGGGCCAGCCGAAGCCCATCACTTATGTGTTAAAGCAGTTTAACGTCAGGTCATTGGTTTGTTTCTCAAAATGATATCAAAGCTCGTTCAGTTCCTAGGGTTCCGGGCACCCGCGGAAGTCAGGGTCCCCGCCAGCTGCTCTGCTTTTTTCCCAGGTGTCATTTTATTTTTCGTTTCCAGGGGTCGAGGATTGCCTCTTTCCATAGCCCGCGCTCTCCTCACTCACCTTTATCGACTCATATCCCCAGCGGTCACTTTTGTCTCTTCCCAGATGGACGCAGGGCCCAGAAGCGCAGGGAGCTCGCCCGCTCTTTCGCTTCTTTGGAGACGGGCACACAGTGACCTGATTCCTTCCAGGTCCCCCTTTCCCGGGAGCCCCTGACTGCTGCGTGGTTAAGCTTCTGCAGCTGGCCTTTGAGCCAGGCCCAGGGCCACCACCCACGCTCAACTTTGAGCGAAACTTGACGCCGCGCCGAGGAGACCCGCGCGGTGCCCGGCTGTGGGGGGCGCGCGGCCCTAGCGGGGGATTTGGTACCTCGGCCCGCGCCAGGCGTGCGCCTGCCTGGGAATGAATACGGCAGCGGGAGCCTGCCAGGCCGGCCCCGCTGTGGGCGTGTGTCCCAGCCCCCTGAAGAAAAGGGACTCTGGCTCCCTCCAGCTCCCCGCTCTTCAGTGGCGGGGGCAGGCGCCTTGGGGGGCGAGGCAGGTCTGCTTTATTTCCGTGGAGCAGAGCTGGCGGCGCGCTCTGTTGCCGTGGTCAGAATCGCTGTTTGCAAAGTCATCCACACTTGTTTAGGTTCTCTGGTCGCCACATAAACAAACTCTTAAGAGGGCAAATACAACGTCCAGCATTGTTCTTCACAAGGACAGGTAACTTCACCCAGCCTCAGTTTCCCCTTCTGGAGCATGAGGCAGTGGAGCAACCCAATGTGGTATGGCCCAAACCCAGCCCCACCACGCACAGACGTGAAAACAATGAGAAAAGTCAGTTCCCTCCCAGGGAGGTGACAGAGGAGCATCCCGGGAGAGCCAACGCTGGAAAAGAGAGTGGAAACTGAGGGCCAGCCAGACCACAGGGCCATCGTCAAGGGAGGAAAATGGCCTCCAGTGCTCGCTGCTGCTCAGCCTTTCCCGCCAGGTCCGACGAGGGAGCTGTGGGTCCTAAGAGTGGAGGGGCTGGAAAGCACCGGGAAAAGCAGATGTGGCTCAAGGGATAGGGCTTCCGCCTACCATATGGGAAGACCCGGGTTTGATCCCCAGGGCCCCCCAGTGAAAAAGAGGAAAAGAAAGCATGCCTGCACGGTGGGCCAGTGTCCACGTGGTGAGCCGGTGCCCACGTAGCGAGGTCAGCACCCATGTGAGAGTGCCTGCACGGTGAGCCAGTATGAGTGAGTCATGCAGCAAGATGACAATGCAACAGAAGAGAGTCGAAGGAGAGAGTCAAGGTGAAGTGCAGCAGAGACCAGGAACCGAGGTGGCGCAGCGACAGGGAACCTCTCTCCACATCAGAGGTCGCCAGGATCAAATCCCAGTGAATCCTAGAGGAGAGAAAATGAGAAGACCAAAAGAGAAAGAGATGCAGAAGATGACACAGAGAATGGATACAGAAAGCAAACACAGCGGGGGTGGCGGTGTGGGGAGAAAGGAAAGGAAGGGAGGGAGGGAGGAAGGCAGGCAGGCCCCGGAGGCTGGCTGGGAGCACGCAGGGGCCGCCTGTTCCAGGCCAGGTGGCCGGGTCAGGGGCCTGCCTGTCACCCCAGAGCTGCCGCTCCCTCGCTGTGGGGTCTGGGGCCAGGGCTGGGGTCTTTGAGGCTGAGTGTCCCCGGGGCGATGGTGACCTCAAGGCCAACGCTCGCCGGGGGTCCTGAGGGTGCAGTGGGGCCGGCCCTGCTGCACGGGGTACGGCCCTGGAGGAAGACGCGAAGGAGGGACTTCGGTGGGGCGAAGTCTCAGGGCCGCACCCGCCACCCTCCCGTCCTGGGGTCTCGCTGAGGAGCCCAGAGTGAGCTGGATCAGGCAGGCTCCGTCCCCAACCCCAAGACAGAGCCAGCAGTGGACCGAGGGCTGTGAGGAAGGCGGGCTTCCTGGGAGCCGGTGACAGCGAAACGCTGGCCCAGAGGCCTTCGCCGAGCCGGGGGCTGCGACCAGGTGCGCCCCAAGCTCCGCGGCCACTCGGATCGTCGCTGTGCTGACCGCTCCCGAGGCCCAGGAGCCCAGTTCAGGCGGCCTGTTTCCTTTGTTTTACGTGAAACAACATAACCCCTCCGTTCCATTGTACCTTCATGCACAGTGAGTTAAAAACAGCTCTGTGAAGTTTAGGTATGGAAGAGACAGCGCAGCGCTGGATAGGTTTTGCATTAAAAGCATTCCACAAGAGGGGCATGGGCTTTAAAGCCCCACCCGGGGGTGCTGGACATTGACCAGTCCTCCCGTCGCTTTTTGTAAATGGGCGGGAGGCTGCCTCGCCTAATAAACCGGCTGTATCGCACGATGGAAACTCCTACAATCCACGCTCACGTGACTCCGGCCTCCATGAACCAAAGAGACGGTTCTCCCATCCACCCCCAATTTAAATCGACTGCTTTGTCTCACACTAAATAAAATGCAGTTTCGTTAACCATCGGCTCCTCCCCCCCCCAGGGGACCCCCGGCCAAAGGCTTCCTAGAGCCTTGAACAGACAAAGTAAAAATCCATAGCGACATTAGTTGCAGGTTACTGGTCAATAAGTGTTCATTCAACAGCGAGTTCGCTCTATTCAGGCTACTGTGCCGTTTGTTTTCTGTTTTTTATTAGCTTTGATCATACAATAAGGCTCCTTTTTTCTCCCCAGCCGTAAATCTGTATCAATACAGGTAAATCTCTGGCTAACAGGAGCTGTTGCGTCTTTATTAGCATCAGGAAACTGCCCTGAATGCAAACGCCCTGCCCTTCCCTCGCCTCCAGGGCGCAGGCAGCGGTGCCGCAGAGGCAGAGCGGCTCCCGGCGTCTGCGAGTTCATGGAAAATCCGTTCCCGGAGAGAAGTTCAAGGAACTGACGCCGTCCAGAGAAGGCTCGGCTCCAGCGCTGGACAATCGCCCTCGAGCTCGTGGACCCAATGTCGCGCCCCCAGGCCGGCCAGGGCTGCGTGAGGACAGGAGCCCGGGGCGTCCCCCCCGGGAGGCCAGGCGCTCCATCTGCTGCCCGGCTCAGCTGGCTTGCTGAGGACACACGCACGGCTGAGGACACACGCCATTTCCGTGTCTGTGGGATGGGCTATTGACACTTATTTCCTGATGGTTCAGTGGGATCAGGAGGAGTCCATGAAATAACGAATGTGCCATCCCTCTCAGCTAGGTCCCTGGTCTCTATTGTACATACCTCAACCATGTTTTTAAAATTAGATTTTGTCACCTCATTGTACTATTTAAAATAATGGCCAAATGCAATGGATGTGTCATGAATATGGAGGAGAATGCTGCTATGGGGGGAGTAGTGGGGTGAGGGGGGTGGGGGGTATATGGGGACCTCATATTTTTTGAATGTAATATTTAAAAAATGAATTTAAAACAATACAATAATGAAATCTCTCTGTTTTTAGGGGGAAAAAATTCCTAATACACTTGTAATTCAAACAGGCAAAATGGATTTTTTAAAAAAATTCTTGACCTTTCCATCAAAACAATGAGCGAGTCATCAGACATCTTTCTGGGCAACAAAACCCTGAAAACTATTCACGTGCAAGTCGGAGCTCCTGCACAAGGTGGGAGACCCCTTGAAAACCTGCAGTTTGGATAACCGTTGGCAATGGAGAACTATCTTCCATTTGAACTAGAAATAAGTATATGGTTTTCTTTTTATTATTCCTTCATTGTCAGGGCAAGTTCGAAATGCCCTATTGGAAAAAAATCAGGTAAAAGTTCATAAATTAGGGGAGCCTGACAGAGATCGGGAAATGTCAGACGGGCAGAACATAAATGTGTCTATTTCATTATAACACAGGTGCTGTCTTCTGAGCTGCGCTCCCCCAAGAGCTCCTCGAGGAATTGTTTGCAAACGGCCTTTGGGGCCAAGAACACAGAGAGGCCTTCTTAGGACCCACTTTTGCCCCAAGCCCCGATTCAATAATGTTTACTCGTCTAATGTACTTGGAGTTGTAACCTTCTCTGTTTAGGAAGGCTGGTTTTCTCCTTTCACCCTCTACTCCTTCGAAAAGTTTAAATTGCAGTGCGCTCCCTTCACCCTCTGCCTGCTACGGCCTCTCAGTATTTTAGAGGAAAATGCAACTCTGATGTTTTCGAGCTCTGATGACAGGTGATGCTGTAATCCCTCAAACAGCCACGCTTCCCCAGTTCCTTTCGACCTGGTTACCGCCCTCTGAACAACGGCAGTCTTTGGCAATTGGACCTTTGTCCCCAACATTCTTTTTTCCTTACAATGCCAAATCATAACATAATTTGTAAACTACAGGCAAAAAGGAGAAGGTGGAGCCCACTACCCATGACGGGGCTGCAAAGGCCCCCGAGGAGACGGTGAGAGGGCAGGAGACCCCGCCTCGCGTTGCTGGGGCCGCCAGGGCCGATGCCGCTCCTGGACGCTGGGGTCCAGGTCCAGGGTGAGGGTCTGCGGCGCAGGCAGGGCTCCTCCGGGGCTCGCCCGCAGTCCTTGGCCTCTTGTCTGTCCGCCTCTGTGTCCAAATCCCCTGGACTCCCCTACTCATCTCTCTTTTTTTTAAAGATTTATTTTATTTATTATTTCTTTGCCTTCCCCCCTCTCCCCCCCAGTTGTCTGTTCTCTGTGTCTATTTGCTGTGTCTTCTTTGTCCGCTTCTATCCTTATCAGCAGCACCGGAATCTGTGTCTCTCTTTGCTGCGTCATCTTGTGTCAGCTCTCCGTGTGTGCGGCGCCATTCCTGGGCAGGCTGCACTTTCTTTCGCGCTGGGTGGCTCTCCTTACAGGGGGGCACTCCTTGTGCGTGGGGCTCCCCTATGCGGGGGACACCCCTGCGTGGCAGGGCACTCCTTGCGTGCATCAGCACTGTGCATGCGCCAGCTGCACACAGGTCAAGGAGGCCCGGGGTTTGAACCTCCTGTTTGGTAGGTAGACGCTAAATCCGCTTCCCGGCTCATCTTGCTGAAAAGATCTCCAAAGGCCTATGTCTCAATTAGGTCACGTTTGCGAGCGGGGCTGGGGGCACCTGTAATTCCCTGCCACAACCTTGTGCTTTGAAGGACTTGCGCACACCTCAGCTTCTCTGACCCCTCACCCCCCTACCCCAGGTGTCCCTGCCGCCCTTGGCCTGCTGTGAGTGGGGGCTGCAGAGCGCCGGGTCTGTGGCGTGGCCCCGGGCTGGGGCCCCTCTAGGCTGTCTGAGAACACCGAGTTATAAGGTGCAGCTCCACTCCCTGGTCAGGAGCCCCCCCTCGGGCACCCTTAGCTGCTCTTGACTCAGAAGTGGGGTGGGGGCTGCAGCCCACGCAGGCCCCAGCCGCTGGGCGCCCCTTCCCACCAGGCAGACCGCTGGGGCAGCCCCTTGCCAGCCCCTGGGCTCCAACAGCCCGATGGACCCTCGACTGCCAGTCACGCCAGCCTCACCCGGTGCCCGTGGGCTGCACAGACTCGAGGCCCCTGACCTGTGGCCAAGGGCTGTGCCCCCAGGTTGAGCCACTGAACTCCAGCTCTGCTGCCAGGAGCTGTGTGGCCTCAGGCCACTAAACGCCCATCTCTGGACCTCCCTTCCTGCCGGCAGGGGTGGGGAAGGTGGTCGGGGTCCCTCTCAACTCTCCTGAGGAGGCTGGAGCCCATGAGCAGTCTTCCCTGGCCCCCCTGAGCCCAGCTGCCTCCCGCTGGGAAGGAGAGGAGGGAGGCACCTTCACTGGGATTCCGAAAGGAAGGAAAGGGCACGGGGAGGGGGCCACTGTGACCGGACAGCACAGGCTTCTCCCCCGTGGCCAGGGGGCCAGGCTCTCTCAGGTGCCGGGAGCCCGACGGCAGGGCGCTGAGTCGCCGGGGGGGTGCATCTGGGTGCCCGGCCTCCCTGCCTCCCGCTGGGCAGCCAAGGGGCAAGGGTGCAGCTCACTCCCGGGGCAGCTGAGGGGGCAGCCAGGGGGGCAGCCGAGGGGCCAGGGCGCAGCTTGCTCCTGGGGCAGTCGAGGGAGCAGCCAGGGGGCAGCCAAGGGGTGAGGGTGCAGCTCTCTCCTGGGAAAGCGGGGGGGGCAGCTGAGGGGGCAGCCGAAGGGCCAGGACACACAGCTCTCTCCCAGGGCAGTCGGGGGGACAGCTGAGGGGACAGGGTGCAGCTCCCTCCCAGGGCAGCCAACAGTGGGGGCTGGAATCTCTTCCACATCGTGTGACCTTCATCATGCTGCGGAGCCATGCTCAAGGTCAGCCTCTTCGGACAAGGTCGCCTGACCCCACAGCACTGTCATCTTTGGTGTCTGCCAGGAGCGCGCTTTTCCGCCGGTCGTTTTCACTGCACAAATGGCCCCAGCTCGTCCGTGTCTTCCTGATCGCCGGTGAAGTTTGTATCAGTCTCCCCGGCCCTCTCATTTGAAATGACGTTCCTTGAACTTCAGGCAAAGCCGAGCCTTCTGGAAGTCTCAAGTCCAGCATGGATGAAAATTGCTCAGGAACCAATAAAGACCAAGCAAGAGAAAGGAAATCCCCTTCCCCAAAGCCCACCCCTGGTTGAACGCCACCGGCTCAAGGTCTTAGGCCCCACGTCTGTCCCAGCTCATCGTGTCTGGCCCATCGTGGATGGGAGCTGGGCTGCGGGCTGCCTTGAACTTGTGAAGCAAGTGGCGGCCTGAGCCCGACGCCCGCGGCCTCGTTCCCGCAGCACCGCGCCTGCAGCCTGCGAGCTGCCCGGGCCTCCAGGGGGTGCCGCAGCCGAGCCCTGTGCGAGGCGGGTGGCAGGGCCCAGCCCAGGGTTCCCGCCAGGGTCCCCAGAGGCTGGTCCCCGCCTCCGCCCCCGTCCCCGGCTCCGGAGCCTACGAGCTCAGGTCAAAGCAAAGGCAGCCGCGGCCGAGCCCCGCCGAGCCGGCTGACCGCTGGGAGAACCATAAAACTCACAGTGTGAGGATCAACTGAGCAGTAAATTAATTAATCATCATTTTATGCCTCATCAAGCGCTTTGCCGAAGCGCTCCGCGGGAGCCCCAGGATGAGCCAATGGGAAGCAGACTGTTTTGTTTAGCTGGGTGAGCCTTCCATAAACAGGGGAGGTTTTGACAAGCTAATAAATATGTCATCTGTCTCTGTCACTGGCAGCAGAGCCGCTCCACCTGTAAAGTGCTGGGAAGCTGCCCGGCCTGTGGGCAGTGAGTGATGGCAGAGCAGGCCGGGCAGGGGAGCGGCCGCGCGCTCCCCGAAAGTTCCTGCAAGCTTTGCCGGAGAAGTGCCACTCTCCTTCCTCCCAGGACAAACGTCCTGAGCGTTTCCTCTAAGGGTCCTTTGCTCCATCACGCAATTTGCAGGCGTCGTCCGCCTTTAGTTCCTCCGTACAGGGACTGGGTCATCATGTTGTAAGAAATGACCAAGCAAGGGCCTCGAGAGAAGTTGATCTAGTGGTAAAATACGCGATTTTGGGAGGTCGTAGGAGCAGCTGTTGCCTCTTTCCCTGAAACTTCTAGATGCATCATGCAACTTTCCAAGGGAAAAATGTTTCAAACAGAGCTCAAACTATCTCTGTTAGAAATAAGTAATAATAATAAGAGGAAGATAGAACAGCAGGGAAACCACCACTTTTTAGGAAATTAAGTTTTTCAAAGGTAAGAGAAGCTAAAGAAAAGTTGATGTTTGGATGATCAGGTGGTTACTTCATTATATGGTTGCTTAAAGATTTTAAAGAACAATGCAAAATTCTAGACGATGCTGGATGGAAGAACAGCAAAGAAATCCAAATGCCAGTGATTCACCCATGTCTCATTTGTCAGCGCATTTCAGCCAGTCTTCTAAATGAGTTTGAAAACCCTCACACACCGTGTGAAGGGCACTCACAGCAGGCGCAGAACGCAGGCTTTCTAAGCGGCAAATAACACATTTTCTGCAGGCTCCACGTGAAGCCCCATCATTCTGGTGTCATTTTTTCTCAAGATAAAAAGGGGAAACCTGGAAAACCACAGAAAGGCAGCGCCCCCGTTTCTGTGCTAAGCCACCCTGTCCCACCACGCCCGTCTCCAACAACAGGGCCTCCCCCGAGGGAGAGGAGCCCCCGGCCCACCGCCTCGTCGGGGGCACGGCGGTCTGTGCCTTCCCCTGACCTCAGGGGGACTGAGGTGGAAACTATTTCAGATTCTGACCTCAGACCCACACTTGGCAGGGGACCCAACACTGTGATGCTCTCGGGGCTTGGAGGAAGTAACAGAACCTTCCCAGTCGTCCTCTCACTTCCTGGCATGACTGTCTGGGTAAGGAGGGGTCCCCTGGTAAGGAGGGTATTGAGGGGTCCTCCTGGGTATTGAGAGGTCCTCCTGGTAAGGAGGGGCCCCTGGGCACTGAGGGGTCCCCCTGGTTAGGAGGGTCCTCTGGGTATTGAGGGGTCCTCCTGGACATTGAGTGGTCCCCCTGGTAAGGAGGGGTCCTCCTGGATATTGAGGGGTCATCCTAGTAAGGAGGGGCCCTCCGGATATTGAGGGGTCCTCCTGGGCATTGTGGGGTCCCCCTGGTAAGGAGGGGTCCTCCGGGTATTGAGAGGTCCTCCTGGTAAGGAGGGGCCCCTGGGTACTGAGAGGTTCCCTGGTAAGGAGGGTCGTCCTGGGCATTGAGGGGTCCCCCTGGTAAGAAGGGGTCCTCCTGGGAATTGAGGGGTCTTCCTGGGCATTGAGGGGTCCTCCTGGGAATTGAGGGGTCCCCCTGGTAAGGAGGGGTCTTCCTGGGCATTGAGGGGTCCTCCTGGGAATTGAGGAGTCCCCCTGGTAAGGAGGGTCCTCCTGGGAATTGAGGGGTCCCCCTGGTAAGGAGGGGCCCCTGGGTAAGGAGGGCCTCTCCTGACATGACTCTGGGCCCAGAACCTGCTTCCGGGCTTTTGTGGCTGCCTGGCAGGGGGCTGTGGACCAGGAGCACAAGTGGCCTCGACACGGTCACCCCCCGTGGTGGAGTCAGTCCGATCCCCCTCGCAGAGCCGTGGAAGGCGGTCTCCACGTCCATGCTGACGTAAGGCCGTCCAGCAGGAGCCCACCTCTTCTCCCAGCTCCCACTCACCACCGTGTTGTGGGGAGAAGGCTCCGTGTTCCTCCAGAGGAGAACAAGGCAGAAGAGCTGCACACCGGACCATTTTAACAGAGCTGCATTTTACTCCAGCACGTGGCACGTGGAATTGGTTTTTGGAGATTTTATAGACTAACCTTGGAGACAGGTTTTAGGATTTAGGATGAGCCAGCTCCCAGGTTTGCACACTGCGCCTGCATTTGTCACACAATCACCTGTTTAAGGTCATCTGCCGCCACAGGCTGTAGACAGAGGGCAGAGTTCCTGCCTCCAGATGACATGTCCTCAGGGTCAGGCTGGGAGAATGCCAGGACACAGCAGGAATGATGGAACTGTATGAAAATCGAATAGAAAGTCCTGGAGGAATCAGGCCAAACAAAGGTCGAGGACCGGGGAGTTCTTTTCTCTTTAAATGTCTCCTTCTAAAAATTATTTTCAATTTTCTTTCTTCTGAAACCTAATTCTTGAGAAAGAATAAAAAGAGAAAAAGAAGGAAGGAGAGGGGGAGGACGGGAGGGAGGGAGCGATGAAAGCAGGACGGAAGAAAGAAAGGAACTCAAATTCAAAGGGAGGTTGCCTGATAAAAGTATTTTCCTTCTTGCTTTACTTGGCTTCATGACTTGAAGCAATGAGGAAGCTCACACACAAAAGCAGCTTTGCTCACAGAGGATGTTCTGCAACTGTTGCAAGCGGTGTGAGCAGACCTTTCAAACTCAGTAAGGGGAGGCTGCAGCCATGGGAGGAGTTTAGGAAATCATACTTGCTGCATCTGCGTTGTAGAACCTCAAAAGGAATATTAGCTCATCAGAGACTCGGAGTTTTTCTGCAGTGGCAGTTTAATTTTGCTTCATTCAGTTTCTCAAACATTTTAATCACAGTACCCTTTATGGGGCAATGGCTCAAGAAGCATTTGGGAAACATTTCTCTGAGCTACACTCCAGCCTTCTTAGCTGCTCTCCTTGTCTCCCAAAGTGCAGAGTTCCCCTCTCCAACGTTTCCTGCCTTCTCACTCAGGACCTGCTTAGGATCACGCTTAAAGCAAAGGCTCATGCTTAAAGCAATGGCTCACGCTTAAAGCAATGGCTCACTCTACCCATTTTGCATGTTGCCCCTAGATATTTAATCTTCCTAAAAACCACTTTAAAGGGCCATATTGATTGTGTTCTTCACATTTCAGCAGGGGTGGAGTTTCCCCAAAGGGGACAAAAAATGATTCTTAGAGAAGAAAAGATTGTATTCTTTGTATATGAAAAGTACAGATATTTATATTATACAAACAGATAACCGTATACCTATATTATTTGAATTTAAGTGGGAGGGGCCATTAGGAAAAAAGTTGAAAAAGAATTATTAGGGAAAAATAATAAAAAAATAATGTTGAGAAAAATGCTCTATTTGATTTCTTAAATTATGAATAAAGTCCACTAAAATACTCCATCTATTCTTTGTGTACTTGAGTTTGTAAATGCATGTATGTATGTACAATTATGTATGTATGTGTATACACGTGTGTGTGTGTGTACATGTATACATATTGCTTTTATATGTGACTGCTATATTGACTGGTACAAAAATTTTCATGAATGCCATAACTTCTTTATAAAGGACATATTTTATCATTACATAAGATCAGTCTTTATCCTGTCTAATGGGTTGGACCTTAACTTCCATTTTATTCAATAGTAACATTTCTAGTTCTGCTTGGGTTTCATTTGATTTCTACACTAGCTAGTGACCCGTATCTTTATTTTCAGTCTTCCTCGTCACTTTTTTTGAAGAGTTTCATGCAAATAGCAGAAGTGGACATTACGTTATAATCAAATCCGCCACTCTCTTGATGGGTTTCATTTTATCATATTTTATATTTATTACACTGTGCCTTCACTGCTTCCTTTCCATCTTGTTATTTTCCTACCTTGATAAAGTACATTTACAATCAAATCAAAGAGTTATGTCTCAAATTAATTTGCCACCCTCTCCCTTCTGCCATCTAAATAAGTCACTTGGAAAGTTTTCACAATATCACCACCAATTACTATTTCTTATCTTTCCAGTTCCTAACTATACTGACTAGCACGTCAAATAGGTGCAATCATGGTAAACAGATACATAGATAAATAGATGATAGATAATATAGAGAGAGAATACAATAGATAAGAAAGATAGAATAGGTTAATAGACATATAGATAGATGATACACAGGTCAGATAGAGATAGATATAGCTTTTAAGATGAATTTTTGTGCACAGAGAAATAAAACTTCAATGTGGATCATCTGCTCCCAAATAATAATTGTCTCATCCACTCCATCTAGCTTCAAAAATTGTTAATTGTGCTTTTCCCTTCCTGATTTATCGTTTGCAGATATTATGTTAAATGCTTGACCTTAAAACCAAGAAAACAAGCAATTCAGAAACATGTAAACAAATTAGCAAGCAGGCAAAGAACCAGGAACAGCACTTTTTCTAAAGTTCTCTGTATTATGAATGTGCACTTGGTTTTAGAGACCAACTGAAGAATACACAGAGGATATATTTTCTGAGGCTTTTTACCCAGCAAGTTGTCTAACATGAAAGACGAGTCATATGAGAATGAAATTTCAGGTCCACACTTTCTTTCATGTGTCATTGCTTCCTTATTTCCATCAGCTAAGAGGACAGAAGAGCTGCCTACAGATTAAACTCCTTTTTTTCCTCATAAATACTTGCAAGGATATTTTTTAATCTTTGGGTTTCAAAAATTACCAGGGTCTTTATAAGCATGCATGTTCTTGGAGAGGGACCTCTAAGGAATATGCCTGGAATGTTTAACGTTATTCTTATCTACTTTGATTATCTCATTTCATCTAAACAAGTTTTTCCATTTGGGTTTTTAATGGTTACTGCTCTTCTAATCATTTTAACTTCTTTCCTATGAAAGATACGGAACAAACCTTGGGTTTTCTTTTTCTGTTTTCCACATATCTCTTTTTTTATGTGGTTTAACTTTATTGTCTATTTTTCCACCTTCTAAGAGACAGTCTCAACTTTGCTCTTTGGAACACTGAATTAATTTTTCACATTGTAAATTTTGCTTCAGATTTTATGAAATGCAAATTATATCTATCTTATCAAAGTTATACTTTTTAATAGTTCTAACTCATCTGCTTCTTTTCACGTCAAACTAATGTCTTTTTTTTTTTTAAGATTTACTTATTTATTTCTCCCCCCTTCCCCCCACCCTGGTTGTCTGTTCTCTGTGTCTATTTGCTGTGTCATCTTTGTCCGCTTCTGTTGTTGTCAGGGAATCTGTGTTTCTTTTTGCTGCATCATCTTGTTGTGTCGTTTCCCTGTGTGGGCAGTACCATTCTTAGGTAGGCTGCGCTTTCTTTCGCACTGGGCAGCTCTCCTTACAGGTGCACTCCTTGTACTGGGGCTCCCCTATGCGGGGACACCCCTGCGTGGCACGGCACTCCTTGTGCGCATCAGCACTGCGCATGGGCCAGCTCCACACGGGTCAAGGAGGCCCGGGGTTTGAACCGTGGACCTCCCATGTGGTAGACGGACACCCTAACTGCTGGACCAAGTCCGCTTCCCAACCTAATGTCTTTAAACATCATCTCATTATTTTCCATCTCAGCATTCTTTTGGAATACTGCTCCTATTTTCCAGAGACTGTGATTTTTGCATTCCTTTAATGTTATCTAACATTTTGTTCTGATTTCTGTTATAGATCCTTCTGTGTCCTCTTGACCTTGAAATTATTCCTCCCAGAACCCAAAGAGGTTTAACAGGTATCACAACCAGCTTCCATTCCCACCCCACCCCCATCCACCCCCCTCTTAGGCCCTTGTTTACACAGCGTTCTGGTGTCCTAGTGAGTGGAGAATAAGTTATTGATAAAGGATGTGTACAAAAGAATTCTCACCTCCTCCAAAGAGATGGCTAACCTTTTATTCTGTTGGATACCTACCCTGGGTCTCTCAGTCTAAATTTAGACAATGGAGAAAGGATAAAACATCTTATTTTATTTGGGAGTAGAATATGTACTCAGTGAGACATCAAAATGCTTAATTTGTATTTTCACTGGAGTTTCATAAACCTCATTGTTAGCTGAAATTTCTTCAAGAATCAGTATGCTTTTTCTTCATTTTCTGTTTCATTAATAATATTTTAACAGAAAGTTGGAGAGTGGTGTTGCAACCTGATCTCCTCTTGGTTTTTTCTCCAGACTTCCTTGTAATACTTCTCTGTCATTCATAGTAAATTATTTTCCAAAATTCAAACCACTTCCTGAAGAGACCACAGCGTGCTTTTGGCCAGCTGTCCATGGGCAGCCGCTCTGATGCCACTCTGCTGGGGTTAAGATCCTCCCCCTGAAGCCATCCTATTGGCTTGGAATCTCTTCCCCGCTGCTGTCTGTGAGCCCCCTTAACCAATCTCCCAATCTGTTTCCTGCATCTGAAGAGAGAGACACTCTCGAGGAGGAATCAAAGGAACCCAAGTTGATCCCCATATTTTCTCTTTCTGGTCTGTTCCCCCTCACACACACACACTAAAGTTCCCTTCCAGGGTCACTCTGCCAAACCACGGGACCAATGAGAATTGAGCAACCCTGTGGGATTCCTTTCAATGGACTAGAAGAATTCCTTCATCCATTTCCGTATCTTAGTCTGATCTAATGATTAGCCTACAGTGCCAACCTCAACAAGTATTCATCCTCCATTCAGGGGCTGTGGATTTTCCTCTTGAGATGTAGATATTAGTGGCCTTAACAAATAAAGAGCAGCACTTTCCCCAAGTGTGTCAGATCTCAAGAATTTTCCCGGGGGTTGGGGGGAGGTGTTGGTGTGAACTATTGGCTCTGGTCAGGATAAAAGGTAGAACTCACCATGAAGTCATTCTCAAATAACAGCTCTCTTTGAGGTCTCCTTGGTTTTGGATCAACCTGTGATTGGGTCTCTCCCAAATGGCTACCATTTGCCCTTCGTATATAAGATCTGATCCTACCAAGGTCAATTGTTGTCACCATGGGCCTACAGTGAGGTGACCTTCAGTGGTCTGGCAACTCGCCAGCCCAAATGCCCTTGGGTGCTCGACCTTCCTTGTACTCCAGGTGGAAAACTCATGGTCTCTTCATTTCTGAGAGGTCCTGCAAGAAAGAAGCTACGACATGATTTCAAAGCCAACTTATGAACCTTCTGTACTAAAACATTTTAGGAAACTTCTAGACAGAAAGGCAAAGGAGTTTTTTCATGGATTCATGAACTGTGCTGCTTAAGCAGTTATGTCAGAGGAAAGCACATCATCAGCTGTACCAGATGGAATTGTCTAAGAGGTCAGGCTGTGTGTTGTGACATGGAACCCCAAAATCTCAGTGGATCAAAACAACCAAGTTTTGTTTCTCATCCATTCACACTACACGTGTGAAGTGGATTGGAGGCGGGCAGGAGGGGGTTCCTGCTTATCCCGGTGATTCAGAGGCTCAGCCCCCTAGGCAGATGGGAGCTCAGTCTCGACACAAGCTACTTTCCAGGCATGTAGAGGAGGAGGTACCTTATCACACATGGCTCATGGAATTTCCATGCGGAAGTGACTCACATCACTTCCACTCAAGTTCAACTAACCAGTGCAAATCTCCTGCTCACATCTGGCTTCAATGGAGCCAGGCAGTGATTGTCCATGTGTCCTCAAAGAAGAGGCCTGACATGAGCAGTCCAAGGGTTCCAGGAGCAATCAAATCACATGGGTTGGTAGAACCAACTCTCTTGTCAGAGAAGTAAATACAGGAGATAGATTACAAATGGGGGAAAAAAAATAGATGTTTTCACCCTGAGCAAAAGACAAAAAAATAAAGGAACTCTATTTTCAAAATTGGATCTCTCTTATGCATCTTTTTTTAAGACCTAAGTTTAACCCAATTTTTTAATCCACTGCTACTGGATAGTAATATATGCTTTGGGGTATCTAACCATGTCCTTTTAATTCATTAAAGATAAAATTTTAGGAGAACCATTAGTGCAAAATTTGACTTCTCAAAAACCTCATGTTCAGAAACCAAGGGAATAGAGACCCTATCCCTGTTCCCACCTTCATCTGACTGTACTCTCCTAAAATGATAAAAAAACTTCGGTATATTTTAACTAAGTGATTTAAGTGATGTGCAATGGATATTTGTTATTTGCTGGTTAATTGGGGTGTTCAATTAATAGAATATGGTAAGTAATTTGTGTACAACAAAAGCTTTACTTTATGGAGCAATTGTGCTCATGTAATGTGATTAGATCTAAATTTTATTCAAATCTGAGCCAAGCCATTGTAGATAAAAGTAATTTTTACTCCATGTTTCCAACACACAAACCAAGAAAATGACTGATATACAAATATGACCCACCTTTTCAATGGCATTCCTTCTATAAATGGCCATAAACATTGGTTGGTGGGGGAAGGGTAGAGACTTTCAGGCCAGGACAACTGACAAATGCTTTGATTTACAAGGACAAGACTTTCAGCTTCAGTGATACATTACGTCACTGAGAACCAGGACACCTAGTGGAATTAATTGCTAGATTGTTTTAGAGATAATGCTTGTGTTTACCAAAGCCTCTAGGCCCTTTCACTAACATTAGGTAATTTTTAAAGAAGAAGAGCATCCTTTATGATTCTGTAGAAAATTGTGAGGGTGCATCACTTCTTCTTTATAGATTAAGTCTAAGTTTGAAGAATGTTCCTTCCAAGGTGACTATTGTTTTCTGAAGCAAAAATGCCCTCTCTACAAGTGGGTTAAAAAAGAAGCAAGGAGCAGCAGAGCTTTGCTTTGATTTTCTGGGCAGAGGAAGAAAAATTTGCCTTTAAATGGACAATAAGTAAGAGGGTGCATTCTAGAAAGCTACAAGTCTGGGGAGGAAATTACAAGGCAATACAAAAAAAACTCTACGGTGCAGACAGAAACGTGATGGTGGTGAGGATGGTCCAAAGACCTACGATGAGAAATGGGATGCTCTTCTTGTGATCCAGCAGGAGTTTTGCTCTTAATGAAGGCAAGACGAGTCCAAAAGAAGCCACGAACTCTGAGTCAGCCGGGAGACTGGAATGCTATTTCTTACAGTAACATCAGCGGAACCCTCCCTTTTAAGGGTCTACAAAAATAGAAATCACAGTGCCTACTTCCCGAGCCTTCAGAGGCATTAGCTAATAAATTACGGCCAACGAGTGCCACACAAAGGCCCTGGGTTTCAACAGACTTCCTTTGGTTTGGGGCCTGGGATGATGTTAAGTAGAAGCAGAACTCAGAGGGTGTGAATCTATGCAAACAATTCCTGCTGGGAAACGTCGGCAGACGCCGTGCCAACAGCGAGCCCCGGGCTCGCCCATTTCCCCCCGTCCTCACCACCCTGAGTGTGCTCTCGGGAGCGCGCCCTCTCCAAGCCTCTGACTCATTTCCGTTCTGCAGCTCCTCTTTCCATTCACTTCTGAGTAAAATCAACGCCAAGTCTCAAGTCTTGTCTCCCCAAGTCTCATGGGAGAGCACCCCCTCGCAGCCTCCGTTCCCCCGTCAGTCCCGTTGGCAGCACCCACCCGGGTCCCCGCGTTCTGGTTTATTTCGAGGAGCAAAGCGTCTTATTCCAGCTGTTCCAGGAGACCACAGAGAGCAGCAGACAAAAGCGACGAAATAATACCAGGGGCTTAGGCTACGCAACGCTTCTTTGTTTATTCCAAAGTCGAATTCTGCTCCGGATACAGATGCTATCACTGGGTTGAGAGAAACGGACGCTGCTGGACACCCCGTCTGCAGAGGAGGAAACAGGGAGTAGGCGGAGGGGAAGAGGTGTCCCCCATCGTGGCTGCCATGTTGAAATGACTGCTTGGCATTTGTCTGCACTGGCCAGGGCCACTGCACCCAACGTCTCAGGCTGGTTGACCTGAGAACCGAAATTTGGGGCCAGACGACCAACCTCGCGGCGCAGGGCCTGGGCCGCTGAGGTCTCTGGGCTCTGGGGCAGCTTGCCTGCGGGCTGGGGCTCACCACCGTCTCTCCCCTCCTGTCTCCTCCCCATGGGGCCCGAATTTCCAGGTCCCCCTGGAACGAGGCCTGTTCTCCTGCGGTCTGACCACACCTTAGCTGATAACACCTTCAAAGGCCCCCCTGGGGGGATGACCACCTGAGCATGTCCCTGTGGGGCACACGATTCAGTCCGTGACAGTCCTGTCACAGCCCAATAATTTGGTTTTCAACCTGCTCCCCTGACATTGTGTCCACAGGGTAGCGTGAGAACGCTCATCTGCTGACTTCAGTTTGCTGTGGTTGATGCCGTTGTTGTTTTTCTTTTGTCTGAAAAGAGTGGGAGATGCCACAGCGCTCCCCCGGGGCACCGCCCCTCTGTCCCCAGCTCCACAGGCTGGGGGGCACCTGCGGGGCCCAGCAGGGTCACGCCGGCCACGCAGACCCTCACGTGGGCCACACAGGAGCTCTGCTGAGCACGCGTGGGTCAGTCCTGCCGTGCGGGCCGTCGGGCCGGTCGTCCGAGCCGACAGAGTGGAGTTTCTCCGCCTCGTCCCTGTGTCCACCAGCA
Organism: Dasypus novemcinctus; assembly: GCF_030445035.2. Taxonomy (NCBI): domain Eukaryota; kingdom Metazoa; phylum Chordata; class Mammalia; order Cingulata; family Dasypodidae; genus Dasypus; species Dasypus novemcinctus. The sequence goes on from NC_080674.1 coordinate 882,369, forward strand.
GGACCTGGCCTGCCTGGACCCCTCCCCGTGTAGACGTGTGAAAGGACCAGGGGCAGGGCCTGGCAGGGAGCGGGGGCTCAGCAGGCAGCCGTGCCAGGAGGGAAGGGGCTGCCCCGAAGCACTTCTACCCTGCAGGTGCCGGAGCCGGAGCCGGCGCCCGCCCCCCCAGGGCTGCCGGGAGACGCCCAGGCGGGCTGAGCTGCTGTTCAGAGCGGGCAGGAGCGGAGCTGCGGGGCCCGGGACGAGCAGGCGGGCAGCCAGCCGGGTGGGGCATGGCTGGCCCTGGCTTCTCTCTGACCAAGAGGCCTGGGGCCTGGAAACCGGCCCCCACCCTGGGCCACGGAGGGCCACGGCCACTGCTCAGGCCGAGGCGCCAACCACCACACCGCCCCCCTTCCCCTGGGCAGACCCACTGGGGAGGACTGAGCGACGGGGCTGAGCTGACGGGCAGCCCTGGTGGGCAGCGAGAGAGGGATGGCCTGAGCCCGGGCGGGGGGCAGCGGTGGCCCGCTCCGCCCCCTGAAGCCAGAGGAGCCGTCCTCTTTCCCGGAATCCACCCGACCCTTGGACAGACCCTTGGACAACGTCGTCTTCTTCCTGAAAGCCCACGAGGCAGGGGGGCGTCTGCAGGGAGAGGGTGGGGGGCTTCCCCTCCCCCCTCCCAGGAGATGGGGGATTTTAAGCTAGTCCTCCAGGGCCGATAAAACGATCTGTTGTCCTCTGTGCTCCCCTGAAGCTAATTCCAAAGCATCTGAAATTTGACACTTCACAGGACCCTCTTAGACTTTAAATTAAACTTGAATTTAAATTGCTTTGCAGAGGCTACCTTACTGCAGAGCCTTTGGGGAAATTCCAAAGGAAGACTCCGGTAGAGAGTGGAGACTCCACTCTGAGACGGCAGTCTTGCTGACCCAGTGTTCTGGATGCTTCTATGCAGGACTTTTCCCCGACGGTCCTGTGGGGAGGTTATTATGCTCTTCTGATGGGAGGTGGGAGGCGCTGAGCGCAGGAGGCGCAGGACTGGCAGAACCTGTCTTCCCAGGTCCTCAGCCTCAGCTCCCCACCCGCCTCCCTCCCGGGCAGGCTCAGCACAGGACTCCGGGGCTCTTCCATCACCGCAGGTCACCGTGAAGCCGGCTGAGATGCCAGAGCAGTGAGCCCCCTAGCCCCCTGTGTGCCGGGCAGGAGGGAGAGGGGCCCAGCCAGCGGGAGGCTTCCCTCAGAGCCGTCACCGACCGACCCACGCAAGGCAGCAAAGAGAGTAGATTTATTGGGCCCGAAGTCCGTTTCCCTTTGTTTCATTGTGGGTTTTTCTGTAATTGTTATAGTTAGGGAAATTTCTTTTAAACAACTTACTAAAAGATGCTGTTTCAACTGGGTGCAAAGCAGGACCTGCTCTCTGACCCTGCCGGACGCTGCCCCCTCCGTCATCTCACCCCTGCGCTCAGAATTCAGCAGCACGCAGCCTCCGCGCCCTGCCTCGACGGGCTCTGCTCCAGACTTCCAAATTTAGCAATGCTCTCTCTACGCACAGCTTCGGAGAGTCACAGCCATAACTTAAAGATACAAAAAAAAAGAAAAAGGCAGCCCATTAAACACAATCTGATGGCTATCTGCAGGGTGAGCGATGGGGCTGACAGCTCAGAATGAAAGCAGATACACGACTCTACAATATGTGCACACAAAGCATGCCTGCGACCGTGCCTTACACACCCGGGCGGAAGATTACATCTTCCCAATAAACCCGTGTTTCAGCACCAAACTCCCACGCAGTGTGCGGCGCCCGCCCCGTCACTGAGCTAATGAAGAGGTTTGGGGGCCGGAGGGGGCAGCGCAGGAAGGCAGGGGTCACCATGGAACTTGAGAAGGAACGAGTGGAGTGAGGAGACAGCTGGTTTTATCTCATCTGCTCTCCCGATGTGTTTTTTAAAGTGAACCTAGATTTTAAAGACCCAAAAATGCACCCACCAGTTAATGGAGTACTTTCCTCGCGGAGCGCCCTGCCTCTCTGTTATCCCTTTCTCCCTTCTAGAACCGCTCTCCTGAGCACAGCCCCACCTCCGCCGTGTCCTGGGGGCAGGGGAGAGGGGAGGGGAGGAGGGCATGCAGCTGGGCAGTTAATCTCCCCAGTGGAAAGCTCAGAAGACTTTTCACCAATCACGTAACTGGCCGCCCAAGGACTGCTGTGTCAAAATTAATTGTTGTCTAGAAGGTGATTAGTCAAAACACTCAGTTTGCTCTTAGGGTAAAGTTACTTCTTAATGAACTGCAATTCCTGGGCTAACCCCACCTCCAGGCTTTTCTCATCAAGGTGATAACATCGGCCCAGGTGCTGCAACCGTCCTGAAAAAGCATAACTCTCCACCTGTCACCCAAGGGAGGAGGAGACAAAAGGTTGAGCGAGTCTGCGGCAACTCTTCCCAGGTGTTACCTTGAAGCTGGAGGACTGAATGATGGCTCTGCTGTAATCGTTACAAGCCATCACCAGCCTGTAAACACTGCCCTGTCCAGGGAACGCTGGGGGTGACGCCCGGAGAGCAGCATGGCCGATGGAGACGTGTCCTTGCGCTCAGATAGCGCCCCTCGATCTCCCCCGGCTTTTGAAGAGATGACCACGTGGAAAAAAAACAACAACTAAGAACTGAAATGAAGCCCAGCGAAGACAATTCTGTTAGCAACAAGCATTTGATTAAGGAAGCACCTGGAGACACTTGAATTGACTTCAGGATTGCTCATCTTTCTTCACCCCAAGTTAGCTCATATAAAGGCATAAGGTTTGATCCCCTTTCAATTTTAAGGCGAATCAATCTTTTCGCAAGATGTTAAAAAGCCAGTAAAGCCTCCCTGTGGTCGCACCCTGGAAGCAGAGAAAGGAATTTAACTCGTGATGGCTCCCGCGGCCTCCCAGGGCTCCAGGCTGGACTCCTGGGGTGAGGGTGGGTGCAGCTGGCGGAGAACGCCCACACCACAGGGAACAGCCCATTTCCATCGGCTTCGCAAAGAGAAAGGAAGGGGCCAGGCACTTTTCTAACTCCTGCCCCACTGAGGGCTGAGCCTGGGCTGGGGCGACTCTGTGCTTGTCCTTGCTGACTCCCCTGCAAGAGGCTGGGAGCTCGCACAGCGAAAGCCCGTCTTCGCCTTCTCGCCTCCTCCTTTTTATTTTGCAGCCTGGTTTCAACTGCATTTGCTTGAGGATATTTTTTTTTCTCCTGAAAATAGTGTTATGCTTCCATAGAAAATGACGCAAACCGCCCCCTCTTTGAGGATGGGTATTCGGACTCTATAAATAAATCCCAAAACAACCACGGGTGGGAATAAGTCAGGTCTGACCTCGTTCCCTGTTCCGCTAAGCTGTCTTGTGTCTTTACCATTTGTAAGTTAAGGAGCAAATACTTGCTGATTTAAGCAGATGGGCATAGCCAGGCCCTTCTCCCTAGGGTACGCCGCTGTGCAGGGAGAGCTTTCCAGCCTCCCGCCCAGGTCCAGCCCGCGAGCGGGGCAAGGCAGCCAGGGCGCCTGGCTCACCTCGGGGCGAGAAAGGGAGCCTCTGACCTCTGGAATCCCTTCAGCTCCGCTCCCCTTCCGTTTGCCTCTGGCGCTGGGTTTTGGAACTCAGTTTATCCCACGGCCCTGTCAGGGCTCATGATGCGGCCGACACGCTGCAGGAAAGGCGTGATGGAAAGCCCCTCGATTTCTTTCCATAGCTGCATCTTGTTTTCTTGTTGTTACTCTCATTTTCTTAACAGCAGAGTGCTGGGTCCATGCAACGGCCATTTCCTAAAATCAGTGTCTGTGGACTGATGCACTAACAGAGCCCAGGTGGAGGGGTCAGCATTGAAAGGAGCTTGCAGGACCAGCCTCATGAAAATTTGAGGGCCATCTGTGGTCAGGCTGCCCTCCTGAAATAACACCTCCGCGGCCTTTGAGAGCCCATCCTTTAAAAAACCGAGTCCCGTGGTCAATCCCTGGGACCACTTACGTAGGAGGCAGGCGCTCAACCACTAGTTAAACCCACTCCCCTGGCTTTGTTTCAATGTATTTTTATTTATTTTGGGGGAGGAATACATAGATCACACAAAATGTTACATTGAAAGGCATAGGAGGTTCCCGTGTACCCCAACTCCCCACCCCCCATGCCTGCTGTTTTTAATACCTGTATTTGTTATGCTTTATTAGAGTAAAGAAAGTCTACAGTTTAGCTGATGATTCCAAAAAGGATCCTTATGTGCAAGGCAATTATAGGCAAAAAATAAAAACAGAAAAATTTTAAATATCAAAGTAAAAACGTAGAGGACGTTCCCCAGTGCACAAGCCCCGTGGCAAAGTGAATTCACACCCACCAAGAGAAGGACTCTGCGGGGTGGAGCGGTGCGCTTCCTAACCTCAGGGGAACGGCTGCCCTGGACCAACTACAGGCCTGTGAATTTTTCCCAGGGGTTAGGCACAGCCTGCCTGCCTTCCAGGCTGCTGGCGCTTACGTTTCAGTCTGTTTTATAGATGTGTTTGTGTTTAGGAGCGTGTGGAAGTTAAGGAACCCATTTGGGAAGCTCCGTAAAAGTAAAAGCATCTACACCAAACCCGGTAGTTAGGAGCCCCCGTCCTGCCCACGTGCCCCCCCAGCTCCAGGCACCTGGTGTCAGCGGCCCCTCCCACAGCCGTGGCCAAGTGTGTCCTTCACCAGTTTTCAGTAGATGGACTCACTTTTTTTTAACTTAATAAAGTTAATTTGAAACAAAACATTACATTGATCTTGTATGTGGAAAACCAGTCATTTGTTATTTCTAAATAAAAGTATATTTGAAAAAAAAAGCTATTAAATTCTAAAATTGGCATTAACACCACCTTACATGTGATAATAAATCCGCTACGTCATTTATCACAAGGTGTTTCTCACTGAGGACAGAAGGTTTCTCAAGGAGGAAAATACAGTTGACGGTAAGTCAGTTACAGGGCGCGGCAGCCCCGTGCCAGCTGCGGGTGTGGCTCTTTGTCAGGTGAGCGGCCTCGGGATTTCTGTTCAGCCTGGGATGTTCTCGTCCTCTACACTTCAGAGAGTAAGTCCAGCTCCAACGGCCAGACCGTTGAGGGAGCCTCTCGCTGGCCTCCCCTCCCGCGCCTGCCCGGCCCTGCCGCCGACCCTAGCTGTTGTCCTTCCTTTCCCGTGGGAAGAACTCCCTCTTGGGGCTTGACGGCCCCTTCTTGAAGCAGTCTTCCTGGGCACGGTCATGGTGCCCCTGACCCGTGGACAGTTTGCAGTCCTAGGAGGTGCACCGCCATCCCGTCCTCTACTCCCACACAGCCTCGACCCACGGAACCAGGGACGTAAGTATACGTTTAATGGCAAGTTATTCAGAATGACGAGCTCTGGCCGCGGAAGGATGACAACCCAGCTCTGAGGATCCCACCCCCCGCCCTCTGCCTGCTCCCTCTGGCGCACCCCCCTTCCCACACGAGAAGGGATTTGGTAATTTGGCCGTGTCCAGGTGCTGAACGGGCCTTCCGTTTGCATGCCTCGAATCCAGGGGGGGGATGTACGGGACAGCCAGGGCTGGCGCACTCGCAGAGGGGGCCGTGCACCTGGACGTGGCTTTGCGTAGCTCGTCTAGTATGCGTATTTCAAAGCATCATCCAAAAAGTATTTAAAATGAAAGAACAGCAGAATCTTGGATTTGATAACTTTTAATGCAGCCAAAACATTTACATTAAAAACAGATCATTTGGCCGCACAAACCAATTCAAGGCCTCTGAACATTTCTCTAATGATCTCGGCGTGCAAACGCTTCCCCGAGTTGGCAAGTGTGGTCAACCCGCCCCTACTCGTAAAGAATCGGAGGCTGTGCCACCCGGGGCTCGGCTCCTGCGGCGGGGCCGCGTCCTGCTGGGCCGAGGGGCAGCTCACGACACGTGCTGCGCTGCGGGTCTCTTAAACTTGCGTTTTGTTACTTAAATACTGAGGGCTACGGAGGCAGGATGGGGTGCACTTTTTGTCTCAGGAACTCAGAGAAAACACAGGGTGGAACATATCACTCAACCTCTTTGGTTATTGAAATGCATTTCCACCAAAAATGACAAAATCTTTTTGGAGTAATGAAACTGTACTAAAATTCTTTGGGGTGATGAAGGCCCATTGTGATTATGCTAAAAGCCATTGATTGAGCACTCTGGATAGATTGTATGGTGTATGACTATATCTCAATAAAACTGCTTAATAAATAAATAAATAATTGTGCAAGAATAGCCAGCAGTAGTAGCTATGTACAGCAGGGGAAGCACAGAGAGACTGAGAGGTAAAGACTTTTCTTGTTTGTTCTGTGTCTTTTTTTTGTTTAGTCTTATTATTGAAATGATTTAAAAAATGCTCTAATAATGACTGAAGTCATGAATGCACGACTACATGATTATACCAAACACCACTGATTGGGCACTTTGGATGACTTGTATGCTATATTAATATGTATCGATAAAATTAATTTGTTAAAAAAAATGTGAACATAGGCAATGCGTGAATAGGTTTGTGAGTTGAAAACTTCTCAACTTAACTACTCTTACCAAACTCTTTTGAATATTTGATCATCAAATATTCAAAAAGCCCCTTTATAAGCAAATATGCAAAGAAGTCCCTAAAAAGTCTTAGAGTCAGAATCTAGAATGTGCTTACCAGGGAGCAGGTGGGGGTAGGGACGGGGCAGCTGAGGCTTCACGTGTGCGGGGCTCTGGCTGGGCGCGATGGAAGTGCTCTGGTAACGGAAGGCGGGGAGGGCAGCACAACCCTGGGAAGACGGCAACACTGAAACAAGCATCTGAATGCCAGTAAGGGGGACATGTTAGGGTGTGTCCGTGGTTAAGAGAAGAATTTTTTTTTAAATCCAGACCTGCACTACACAAGCCATGAGCCCTAAGTTAACCATGCTCTTTAATCCGCTGCCATTGTTGAACTACTCTGTGATCCAAAACTTCCCGTAAAGTGAATCCCAACATAATGTCAGCTTCACAAGAGTCTTAGATCACCGAAATTCATATATACAATATACAGTATTTCCCCAGATCCACCATAAAACCTTTTCCCTTGCACAGCAATAATCTTTTAACTTATTCATATCATATTTCCTGAAACTGATGTACAGATTCCAACACTATAGTTTTCAAACAAGGTGACATTTGTGCTTACTATGTGGTCCATATTTTAGGCTGTACAGTTTTCTAAATTTTTTAGTTATCCTATGTTTTGTCTTATGGTTTTCATTATTAGTCTGTCGTCCCCTATATGTTTTTGGTGTAATATTAGCTGTTTTATATTCATCCTCGTGTACTCTCACATAACTCCTCTTTTGCCCCCTTATTTACCTTTGTTCTATCCATTCCACATCATTTTCCCCTCCCCTTAGGGCCCACAACGCCTGCCAATCTAATGCCCTGGGAGCCGTCCTTTCTCACGAGAGATACAGTTCTCTCTATTCGACGGCATTAGTCTTCCCCAGGATATGGGTCCACCCCACCCAATGGTAGAACCCACCTTGGCAAAATGAGCCTTCAGCTATTCCCTCCGGAGTCCGTCACGCATCAGACCATACCCCCTGAGCGTCCTAACCAGGTGACCCTCCTACTTATACTTTGATACGTTTTACTCAACATTTAGTTCTCAACGAACTTCTGACACTCTCCCATATTCTTATGTTGCCCCTCCCTCCCACCTATTTCTTGGACAATATTACCCCTCTTCCCATCCCCAGCCCCCCTCAAACCCAGAAAACCCCACCCGAAGGTAACCCCTTGCCCCCATTTTGTCCCTTCTTTGTGCTCATACTTACTGCCAGCTCATCACAGATTCCACCCCTGCAGACATTAACTCACATCCTTCCTCCACCCCCCAATTTCCAGTAAGCCACTTTTCCAGACTCTAGCTCTCTGAGGCAGTTAACTTATTTCATATCATTGAGGTCATGTAGTATTTGTCCTTCAATGCCTGGGTTGCTTCACTCAACATAAGATTCTCAAGGTTCATCCATGTTATCACGTGCGATTGTAGTGTATTGGTTCTTACAGCTGAGTAGTATTCCATTGTGTGTATATACCACATTTTGTTGATCCACTCATCTGTTGATGGACATTTGGATTGATTCCAACTTTTGGCGATAGTGAACAGTGCTGCTATGAACATTGGTGTACATATATCGGTTTGCATCCTTGTTTTCAGATCTGATGGGTATATACCCAGCAGTGGTATTGCTGGGTCATATGGCAAATCTATGGATAATTTTTTGAGAAACCGCCAAACTGTCCTCCAGAATGGTTGGATCCTTCTGCATTCCCACCAGCAATGGATGAGTGTTCCCCTTTCTTCACATCCTCTCCAGCATTTGTATTCTACTGTTTTTTTCATGGCTGCCAATCTTATGGGAGTAAGATGGTATCTCATTGTAGTTTTGATTTGCATTTCCCTGATTGCTAGAGATTTGGAGCATTTTTTCATGTGCTTTCTAGCCATTTGTATTTCTTCTTTGGAGAAGTGTCTGTTTAAGTCTTTTTCCCATTTTTTAAATGGGTTGTTTATCTTTTTGTTTTCAAGATATATGAGTTCTTTATATATGGAAGTTATAAGTCTCTTATCAGATATATGGTTGCCAAATATTTTCTCCCATTGTGTGGGTTCCCTTTCTACTTTCTTGACAAACTCCTTTGAGGTGCAGAAGGCTTTAATTTTGAGGTAGTCCCATTTATCTATTTGTTCTTTTGCTGCTCGTGCTTTTGGTGTGATATTCATATGGGATGTTATTGACAGGATATATATGGTTGACAGGGAGTTATACAGGGCATATGCCCAGGGTATATGGTAATGTCTATATATAGTCATAGTGGAAACAAAAACAACAGCTGGGGGGGGTACTGGGCTCCTGGCCGGGGGGTCACTGTTGTGGGCCCTGGGAGAGCAGCGGCAATCCTCCAGGTGCAACGGCAAGAACCAGGAAGGAAGGAGGGCGCAACAGTGGGCTCGTGATACTAATGGTTACACTTTTGAGCCTATACACCTGCAATAAGAACAAGGCCTAGAGTAGCATTGTGCCTGGGGGTTTCCTCCTGACAGTCTGCATGTTACTCAAATGTGGCCACTCTCACAGCCAAACTCAGCGTGTAGATGCGATGCATTCCCCCCAGCGTGGGACATGACACCCGGGGATGAGCCTCCCTGGCACCGAGGGATCACTACCACATACCAGCTGAAGAAGCAACTAGAAAATGACCTTGAATTAAAGATTCAATGCGGAACAGCAGAATATACCTGTCTACATATAATGACATGACTTCGGGAAGCTGTTTGACCTAATGTAAGGGGGAAATGGAAAGGAGAAATGAGATTATAAGGCTGTGAGTCTCTAAAAAAGAGTCTGGAGGTTGTCAGAAGGAATACCCCTATGTACAACTGAACAGAGTCTAAGAGACAGATAAGGTAGATACAAGCCCAGGTATTGGTTCTTTTGAGGGATAAAGAGACCCACGGGTTCTATGGTCATGGCAGAAGGGGTTCACTGCCATGACAGATAGCCCTTCTTTGGAGCTGGTGTTTCTGCGTGATGGAATTGGACTCAGAGGGGATCACTTTTCAAAAGACTTGCATGCTACTTTATTGGAATTGTAGTCGGTGCTGGGTTTAAGATATATGTAGGGGATTTGAATCTCTGGACTGATAATATGACACCCAGGCCCAGAGCCTCAACAGACTTCAGCTCCTACACTTTGATTTATTGGACTTACTCCACTCAGCTAACATGGAGTTGAAGAAGGTCAACCACCACAACATGGAGCCTAGAGTGTCTACAACTGGAAGCGGGAGGAGTGCATCCAGTACCCATATGGAATCTAAGCCCTCACTTGACATAGATGTGCAATGGACACAACCAATCCAATGTCCACAGAGAAAATGTGGAATGGGTGTGGGAACGGTAGCCATGGTGGCTGCTGGGTGTGGGGAACGGGAGGAAGAGATGAGATGTGGAGGCATTTTCGGGACGTGGAGTTGTCCTGGATAGTGCTTCACGGACAATTACGGGACATTATAGATCCCCCCAGGGCCCACTGGATGGAACGTGAGAGAGTCTGGGCTATGATGTGGATCATTGACTATGGGGTGCAGTGATGCTCAGAGATGAACTTATCAGGTGCAATGGATGTGTCATGATGATGGGAGAGAGTGTTGCTGTGGGGGGAGTGGGGGACGGGGGCGGTGGGGTTGAATGGGACCTCATATTTTTCATAATGTAATTTAAAAAAATAGATAAATAAATAATTTAAAAAAAAAGAGTACAATTACAAACATGTGCAATCATGAATTGTAACAAACGTTGCACACCAACGTAAGCTGCTGGTGGGGTGATACATGAGATCCTGTATTTTATGCATGATTGCTCTGTAAAGCCACAACTTCTTTAATATAGAAAAAATAAAGTCCCCTCTTTCATATCCACTTTTATGCATGAAGCACCTTTCCAGCAGATAAAAGCAGGACATTTTAAACTGACTAACAACAATTTTCAGACCCCAGAGAGAGTGTTTCATTTTGTTTACATAGGTTTTAAAACAAAACTACTAGTAATGGTCCTACCATATTTTGTATCTTACTCTATTAAAAAAAATGAGTATAACAAAATGAATAATTTTTATTTGAGGAAATTTTCTAGTGTGGCTAATATCCAACATTATATGTCTCATGCTAAATTAGGCTTAACTTTAGGAGAAGAGCACATCTGGAAAAGATGCTGAGTTAGTTAAAAAGAGACGAGATGAGGAATTCGCCCAGAGCCTGGACGAGGGGAGGCTGATTTGGGGCAGAAATGGGCTGTTGGAGACCCCCTGCCCTCCCCTGTGCTTGGTGCTGTGGACGGGAAAGCTGTGTTTGTGCAATCATTTTTAAGTGAACAACGTGAAAAAGTTTGCAAAAAAAAAAAACCCTCTGCCTACGAAAAAGAAACCAAAACTATTGCCGTCTGAAGTTTCTGGTATCTTTACTGGCATGACACATGTATAGATATTCAATAGATTTTCCTTGAGGAAAATTTATTAAATTTTGTTTTTAACCAATTGTGAAAATCAAAGGTTGACTTTAGTCTTTTTTTCATTGTGCTCAAGAAATGCCAAGAAGAGGGACATTATAAAAACGTAGGCCAAAAACACTCTAATATTTTGGAAATTTTTGCTTTCATAAAAGGAAGAGAATCTTCTTCAAGTTGGAAAATGTTCCTTTCCGTTTGACTTCTGAAAGAGGTTAGTTTTCTTAAAGGTTTGGTTTTTAAATATATTTCCCTGTCCCATGAAATCTTGTTGCAAGTCATTTGGAGGCCAAGTAGTATGTCCTTCCAAGGCTTGCACAGAATTTCACTACCCTAGAAACCACGGTGTGTCAAAATCTTCCTTTGAGTGAAAAACCCCCGTCTCCTTCCTCTCCTGGAGCCTTCCCACTCTCCCTGAGGAAAAATAAATCCTGCATTTTACTCGCGGTAGTACCCAGCTTCGCTCAGAGGTAAGAAAATTTCTTCTCTCCAGCGCATGTCGACTGGAGAAAACAAATGGCTTTAACTCGGCTGGGAGCATATTTCCCTCCTCAACTAATGTTACTTCTGTCCAGCAAAAGCATCTCATTTAACTAATACTAGAGGAGTAATTAGAGTCTGGGACTTGTATTCCAAGTAATACTTCGAGTTGTCCCTTTCTTGCACATTTTCTTTATTTTAACAACTGTTCCTTCATCTGAAAGAGCTTGCGGTGTCAGCAATGAATGAGAGCTCATGGTTTTTGTGTTTTATAGAGGGGAAAAACATAATTCAGTCATGAGAACAGAATTTTAACCTGTTAACTATGCAAGAGTTTGAAAATTTCTCTGTGTTGGATGAGCTAAGGTAGAGCAGCTGACGTGCCCACCGGACTCCAAGAATGTAATCGACAGAAATAGCTGCAGGCCCGCAGGATTTTCTCACTGACGTTAACCAAAGAGACCCCAGTAGTTTTGACAACTTTAAACTCTAAAAACAGTTGCTAAAGCTAAAAATGCACACCTTTGCAAATCAACGAATACTAGCTATATGCAGTTCTCAAGAGAGAAGCAGCCACATGCATTTTATGTGATTTAGTCACTCTGTATTTCATGTAATTAAATCTGACGTGTGGCTCGAACATCAGATGAGAGTAAAAACTTTAGAAATGGAATAAAGTACAAACAAAAATTTGGTAATTGATAAAATCAGCCTTTCAAATCACTGTTAAAGAAGACAGAACTTTCCATATATATGGTGTTGGGTTAGCCAGAACACAATTTAATCCATACCTCACACTACATATCAGGGGGAAAAAATTTAATGCATTATAGATCTTACTATACACAATAAAACCAAAAGTATTAAACAGATTTAAAGCATGGGTTGGTTCCATTTTAATGTGGGACCTTTTTAAATTATGGATCAAAATCCAAAAGCAATAAAACAATTATAAATTAGACTGTGGAAAACATTTTTAAGTTTATTCCCCAAAAAGCACCATAAGGGTATCCAAAACATAAATGACAAACTGAGAGAAGACATATTTACAATTTTTAGCATAGGCAAAGTGAGTAGCATTCCTAATATAAAATGAGTTACTAAAAATGGAAAAGAAAAGGCTCAAAAGCTCATAAAATATAGACCAAAGACAAGATATGCTCAACTTCACTCAAAGTAATTTAAAACACACAACCATATATAATTCCTCGTATCAATGTGGCAACGGTCCCCAAAGTCTGGCAACACACCCTGGAAAAGTTGATACTTCCTTCCTTGTTGGTCATCAGGAAGTATTCACCAAGGAGAATCCTGCAGAGATTGTATCCAAACAGTAAATACAAAAGAAGCATTAAGTATCTGAGTGAGGAAAATAACGCTTTCCTTTTATTTTAATTCTCAGGTTTATGGTTTTTTTGGATTCTCTTCTCTATCGGTGTGGAACTGATTTCAAATGTTCTAAAGAGAGAAAACAGAACTCAAAGTCGTTTTATTTTTTTAGCGCTCATGCTGTCACCCTCACACAGGCACACATGCACACTGACAGGCACATGCTGACATATGCACATCACACACGCACGAACGCACACATGCCCCCACACTCCCATGAGCGCGCACCTGGCCTCTGCCTTTTGCACGGTCAGCCAAGGCTCGTGGGGTGAGATGCTTCCCTGGACAGATTTCCTGGGATCTCTGCACACTCTCGCCCTTTAAGGACAAGGGGGCTCTGGGTTGTGCCCCCTTAAATCAGCCCCTGCCTTGGGGGTTCAGCAGAGAGCTAGACTTGGCACCTTGCTGGACCAGGAGTGGGCTCCCCTGACCAGCCCCCCACGCTGTCCACGCCCTCCCCTCGGGCTGGGGGTCCTGCACAGGGTCCCAGCCCTCCTGACTCCCCAGGGTCAGCCCACTGCCCTGTGCCCCCGTCCAGGCTGGTCCAGCCCCCGGGGCCGCCTCGGAGCCTGCCTGTGTCTGGGAGGGTCTTGCAGGGCCTTTAAGGAGCAAGCTCCGTTTCAAAACCAGAGCCCCCGCCGGCGGGGCTCAGCACCTGCGGCTGCTCAGAGAAACGGCTCCTGAGGGACCAGGGGGCGCCCGGCACCTGGCAGGCGCCCCAAGAACGCCGGCGGCCACGGCTCCCCCACCCCCAGGCAGCCGGGCCCGGGTCGCCCCCCCGCCCATGGGTGTCACGTCCCTCTGCAGCCTGGTGCTTGGGCTGGGCCGGCAGGCCCTGACTCCTGCCCTGTCTGCAGGGAGTTGGGGGGTCCTGAGCTCCAGACCCTCAAGGGCCGGGGGTCGCACCCCCACTCGGTGGCCGTCTCTCAAGCCACGTCACACCGCGATGACGAGGCTCGCTCCACAAGCCTCGCCCGTCCATCATCCGTCCTAACCATTTATAACAGGTCATGAGGCGGAGCGGCTCTGATTTCCGCTCATTCACCCCGACCTGTTCTCTTTATTGGGTATCTGAATGTTTTCCATTCACAAGCCCATTTCCCCAGCAGGTTTAGAGCATGCCAACTTCTCGTGCCTCTTGTAGGTGTAACCAGACTGACGAAGATAGCTGGGAAGTTAGGCGTGTTCTCCTACACGAGGTCACAATATCAGTCAGTTTGGGAAAAAACCGAAGTCAGTACTTACCTATATAAGGCATGAACAATAGAAATTCAAATTTTAAAGCTAAAATTTAAAGCAAATGCCGGCCCAAATTGCCACGATATCTATTTATGTAAAACTTCATAATTTCAGGCTAAATAGGAAAACCTATGAGTAGATTCATAAAAGGTCTCAATTGTGACTACCTTGAATAACCATCAAATTTATTACATTCAAGCATTTACCATAATTACTGCTAAGCCACAGGCATACTAATCCATCACAATTCTCAGGGGATTTAAGTTAACAAGTACACAGAGCTACTTATCACGCCTGCCAGAAAGCTCAAGGTAGAATCCCTGAGAAGGTGCAGGCTCGCATAGCTGGAGCCATCTGATGCAGTGCTTCTCTGTGCACGGCTATTTCCTTAAAAGTCAGGCAGGTTTCTAAACTTTTAACTGGTTTTATTAGTAATAAAAGGAGTCAGACTCAGGGGCTCTTGGGAAAACACACTGCTTTTCTCTCTGAGAAGGGTCCTTTAATGTTTCACGACTTCAACCCACAAGCACCTCAGCACATGCACAATTTTCAGAATCAGCTCATTGGCATAAATTAGGCAACAATGAGTGTTCGCCAAAAGAAGACAGCTCGGAAAAATCCCACTGGAAGATGAGTCTGCTCCAGCAGTTTCAGACTTCTCAGGCTGCATAAGGCAAGCCCGACCATGGAGATGGCAGCTCCTCTTCGGAGTCGACATCTGTCGACCAGCGAGCAGGTAACAGGAGCAAACGGCTGTCCGTAACGTTCCTAAAGTCTTGGAGCCCGCCTCTCAGAGCCGGCAAGCGGGCCCTTCCTGCCAGCGATCCATCCAGGGTCTGGGCCCAGCACTGAAATGACCTGGTCAGGCAGCCAGAGGTAAATGGACAAAGCTGCGGAGATGGAAGTGGCCAAGCCAAACGGCGGAGGCCGCCAAGCAGCACCTCCTGGACGGCGTGGGGGTGTGCTGAGCCAAAGCCCCCAGAGAACGGGCACCCCGCTTCCAATGCTGTGCTTAAGAACCTGTTATCAAGCAATGCAAAGGTCAACAGAACGCTAAGGTAGCCTGATCGGCCAACGTTCAACCTGCTGAAAGCTCACTGGCCAGGCTCTCTGGGTGGGCAGGCCATGCCCAGGACCGGTCTCTGCCCTCAAGGGGTGCGGGTCTCCGTGCGGGATAGAGATGCAGCACCCAGTGGTTGTACTGGGGGCTGTTCACGTGGGCATCTCTGCCCAGCGGGTACCCCTACTCCAGACACCCCACAAGAAAGCCGGTGCTCTGTGGCTTGGTTTGTACATGCTGCTTTCACCAGTTGGGAAAGCAGGAATACTCTGGAAATTCAAATTCCCAGATGCCAGCCAGGGGTCAACCCTGCGAGCCTTTCTAAGTCTGCTCACCTGACTCTCTTCTGCACAAATGCATTTAATTTTTCAAGAGATTTGTGACACGGTGATTATTAGCTATTGACTGGGATATTTTAAACTGAATAGCAGGAACTTAAGGGGTGGCCAGCTGAATCAATATGGCAAAGGAAACCCTGATAATAAAAGGTTAGTGGGAGATCCAAAGTGCTTAACAGTGGGTATACTGCTGTATGTCTCTTTCCTTCTCCAGCCACCATCCCATAATTTATAATTAAGCCACATCTATAGTAAAAAAAAAAAAAAAAAAGAGTCTGATAAACTAGAGGGAAGCCCAAGAATCCAGGAATTCCCCAAACAATACCTCAGAGGCTTTTTCAAAGCTCTTTACCTGAAGGAGAAAAACGGCTCCATCCCCCAGCACGGGCAGTAGCTGTGACTTGCAAGCCTTGCCTTGGGCGACAGACATCCCAACCTCAAAGGCATGCTTGCAAAGTTTGCGTCTACCTGCCACTGACCATATTTTTTTAAGGTTTGTTCAAAAGAAGAACTGATCTTGAGTCCACAGCATGCTTAAAGTCATGTGGGAGAATTTCTCATCATATACTTGTCTCACTTCCATTGGTAAGGACCCAAAATCATGGATTTTTCCTGTTGTGCTTGATAAAGAGAAAGTGTCCACAGCTCCCGTCATCATGTGATGCATGTGATGGGTCTCTTTTAATATCTTTGACCAGCCAAGGGATTTAGCATAATTTGACAAGGCCTAAGCCAGAGAAAACGGGGATTGGTTAAGAAAGAATTTTAATAAAAACTGAAACTGAACCACAGCTCTGCGGCTGCTTGCTCGGTCGGTAGAGGTGGGGTCTGGCTGCGGACGAGGGGTCGGTCCAGCTCAGGATGAGGGGTCGGTCCCGCTTGGGACGAGGGGTCGGTCCGGCAGCAGACGAGGGGTCGGTCTCACAGGGGTTGCGCGGTTGGGCTGACGGGGTCGCCCGGAGAAGCAGGCGACGAACTGGGGACAAGGGAGGCCAGGCCCTTGTCGGGGGCTCTCAGGACTGGAGGGCGCACGGCAGAAGAACTACCGCGGAGACAAGGTAAACACGAAAGTCCACTTTACTGAGGGAGAGGCAACAGTTTTATAGGGGCTGGGGAAGGCTGATTGGTCGAAGCCACGCCCTGTTCTGATTGGTTGCCGGCGAAAGGTCAGTGGGCGGTACTGGACGGGGGAGGGGTGGTGATTAGGGATTGGCTGTCGCTGTTGCTGGGGGAAGGGGCAGGGTTTAGGGATTGGTGGCTGCTGTTGCTGGGGTGGAGGGCAGACTTGAGTTTCCCGCCCACGCCTGGCTGTTGCTGCTGTCGGTGGGAGGGAAAAGGGTGGGCTGGATTTTTCCGCCCACGCCTGGCTGTTGCTGCTGTCGGGGGGAGGGAAAAGGGCAGACTGGAATTTTCCGCCCTGCGCCTGCGCAGGGAGAAAGAAGAAGAAGGGTGCCGCCCTACAGGCATCGTGTGGCGCCATCCGGGAGGAGGGGCGGCCGCGGAAGCATGGCTGCCGAGAAGGGGAGACCCGAGGGCACTCTGCGCCCATGCCAAGCTCCCTTCAGGGGTGGCGGTGAGTCCGACCAGCCACCCTATTATGGGGGCAGCGGCTTGGCCTGTCGCGGCTGCTCCCCCGCCAGGCCAGCAAACCACACTTCAGCCCGAGGGGTGACCGCACAGCTCTGTATTACACATTCCCACAGCACTGCTCATATTTCAGTTAACATGGGAAAAATAGGGGACTGCTGCAGAGCTCTTAAACTTTTCTATAAACTGACATCTTTCTAGAGTTCACATTCACTTCAAGTTGCATGAAAGTACCATGTCTAATTACTTTCCAAATCTGAGGAAAATCTCCAATCATCACATCCACTGTGCTATTATCTGCATCAGATGGCTACCGGTAAAACTCACCTGAATGTCTGTAGGCAATGGCACAGGTGAGGAGGAGGTGGAGCTGGAAGCAGTTTGGAATTGTTGCCAAGTCAGCCGGAGGAGCCTGTCAAGAGCAGGGGCCGCAGAGCCGTAAGGCACTGTCCACCTTGGCAGTGGGGGGGTCACAAGGTGCCAGGGGCCAGAGCAGGGGCAGTAGGCCCTCCAGGTGAGGGCCAGGGGCAGCCGGGCTTCAGCCGACTCTAGAGAATGAGCTTCCGGCGAGGGTGAGGAGAAGTGGCCCACTGCAGATGTCAACACCGAGGCACTTGGCGCTACCCCGGAGCCGCCCAAGCACTGGGCTGGGTCTAACAAGCCTGTGGGGCTGTCACCACGCCCTGGCTGACCAGACAGCAGGAATTCACGGCCAAGTGGGAGGCTAGAAGCCTACTCTCAAGGCTTCAGGAGGAAAGGCTTCTCCCCAAGCCTGTGGTGTTAGGGAGCTGGCCAGCCACCAGGCAGGGCTCCCGGCTTGCCCCTCAGCCCGTCACACGGGGGCTGGCGTGCTGCCGGCAGGGCTCCCGGCTTGCCCCTGTCGCATGGCGAGCTCTCGTTCCCTGTGCATCCCTTCCGTTCCCTGCTGGCTCCTGACTTCCCCCCTGACCCCTGGCTCCTTCTTCTCTTTTAAGGTCTCCAGGAATATGGACTAAGAGCCCCCGATCCAGCTGGCCACACCTTAACTGAGAGCAACAGCCTCGAAAGGGTCTGCTCCCACCCCCAAGAGTGAGGGTTAAGGCTGAAAACGTGGCTGTCCTTCGGGTTTGTGACAGCTAAGTTCGCATGTCAGCAGGGCCAGGGTGCAATGTCCACTTGTCTTGCCCAGCAAGCACTGGACTGGCATGATGGTTACTGTGTGGCTATTTTGAGGATTATTTTTTTTAAGATTTATATTATTTATTTCTCTCCCCTTCCTTCCCCTTCCCCCAGTTGTCTGTTCTCTGTGTCTATTTGCTGCATCTTCTTTGTCCGCTTCTGTTGTTGTCAGCGGCATGGGAATCTGTGTCTCTTTTTGTTGCGTCATCTTGTTGTGTCAGCTCTCCCTGTGTGCGGCGCCATTCCTGGGCAAGCTGCACTTTCTTTCACACCGGGCGGCTCTCCTTACGGGGCACACTCCTTGCACATGGGGCTCCCCTACATGGGGACACCCCTGCATGGCAGGGCACTCCTTGTGCCCATCAGCACTGTGCATGGGCCAGCTCCACACGGGTCAGGAGGCCCAGGGTTTGAACCACGGACCTTCCATGTGGTAGACGGACGCCCTAACCACTGGGCTAAGTCCGCTTCCCTATTTTGGGGATTTAAATCAAGAGTAACTTGACTGCACCTATGGCCGCTGACATCTATTAAGACCACCAACAAAGGACATTGCCTTCGGCGCTGAGAGAAGGCTCATCTCATCAGCTGAAGCCTCAAAGAGGGAAGGAATGATTTCAGCATCAGAAGGGAGAACACCCACCTCTCCTTCAGCCAGGCGGCTGCTCCAGCTTGTGCCCTGCCCTGTGGAATTCAGACTTGCCAAACCCCGTGGTCGCGTGAGCCAGTTCCCATAATAAATCCCATAACCCTTACATTGTAAGTGTGTATATCTATGTGTGTATCCTGTTGGTTCTGGTTCCCTGGAGAACCCTGGCCCGTACGGGGAGCATATTTCACCCACCGTAATCTCTCAGACGTTGTCAGAGTCCTAGGCTATTTTTCTCCGCTATTAGCTAAAAATATAACTAAGATTTAAATATGTTTTCTTGTTCCGAGATTAATGATGCAAAAGCCTCTGAAGGTAATATTTCTCTTGAGTGAGCAGTGGCGTGCCCCCTTAGGATTATGAGAAGTGACCTTCAGAAAATGTGGTAAATAGACCCTAATAGGAGGTGGAAGGCATGGCTTTAATTTTCCCCATTGCTTGCCACCTCCATTTGTCACTTGGAACACGTATTGTTAAAGAATAAGCTCTCTTTTTGGAAGGGTGAACAGAAATCAGGGCTCTCCAACCAGGTTCAAGGCGTTGCTTTTAGCCTGGCACACGCTGTTAGGCCCTGAACAGATTCGAAGGTGGCTCTCCAGCCCTGCAGCGGGGGCTCCCGGGGCAGGCGGCTCTCCACAGGTGTCTCCCTGCATCTAGGTCACCAGAAGTCAGGGCAAAGCTGTACAAATGAACCCGATCAAATCGCGGCGACGGAGATATCTATCAGGAAGACAGCACCCCGTGCTCAGGGTAATTGCGCTCCGGGCGCTGGAACAAAAACCCAGTGGCTGATTCAAAAAGGGACAAAAATCTCATCTAGAGAGGACCCTGGCAAGGATCTTGATTTCAGGGTTGGCTGTGTCCTTGAGGGAGACTGAGAAACCTTCAAAATGCAAAGAGCCGGAGACTCACCGGGTTGAATCCCCTTGACAGCAGACTTAAGTGATCTGTTCCGAGAATCACATCATGCAAATCTGCAGAGTTCTGCAGAGGGTTCCAGCCAAGGGGTTTTCTCCAAAGGACCCTCAACAAGGGGCCACGCTGGGGTACAGGGTCCGGGAAGAGGAGAGGCTTACGGGTGGGGGTCACTTGATCAGCCCCTCTCTGTGTATTTATGCATTGAGTTTCCAAGTAAGAGGCGACTTGAGCAAAGACGTCTGTGCTACCATAAATTTTGAATAATTCCACATCACAAAGAAATCAGTGGTGATCCCCAGGAATAGGAGCCACCCTAGGCTGAAAGTTCTAGAACTCAGACTTTCCATGGACCCATACAGCTGCGTTGATGACACCCTGGAGGGCCGAATCCCCCAGGGGAGCAAAGTGAAGGTGACGCTGGAGGCTGCATCAGTCAAAGTTGAGGCCCCAAGTAGGCATGGGAGAGGGAAGTTGGGGTTTAGGGTTTCTTTGAGCTGTGCGTGTTGGTTTTATCCATTCTTTACCTTTTATTCTAATAGTCTGTGATGATGCAATAGGTCAGATAATGCCCCCCCACCCCAAAGAGGTTTATGCCCTAATTCCTAGTACTTGTGAGTAGGCAAAGGGAATTTACAGAGGTGATTAAGGGTGCAGACCTTAAGATAGGGAGAAAATTCCAGATTATCAGTGTGGGCCCAATGTGTTTGCACGGACCTTTAAAAGCAGAGGACTTGCTCCGGCTGGAGGAGGAAAGAAGCAGCTGAAGGGGACGTTGGAGGCATTTGGGGGGATTGGACCCGCTGTTGCAGGAGGGCCACATGGAAAGCATGTGAAGGAACGTGAGTACCGCGTAGGAGCAAAAGATGGCACCAAGCTTAGAGGCCACAAGGAAGCAGGGGTCTCCATGCTGAAACTACAAGGGACTAAATCCAAGCATCACCTTGAATGAGCCTAGAGGCAGATTCATCACAAGAGCTTCCAGAAAGAAAGCAGCCCTGCCAACAACTTCACATTTTGGATTGTGAGACTCTAGGCAGAACATCCAATTGAGCCATGGAATGCAGGGACTTCCATCTTCAGAACTGTGATGTAAGAAAATTGTGTGGGTTTAAGCCTCTACATTTGCAATTACTGGTCATGGCAGCAATAGAAAGCTAATCCAGATAATTACATCTTGTTTCTCTTCTTAGGCAAGTAAAATTTCTAGAAAATTTTGTAAGGGAACTCAATAGATGCAGTAGGAGAACTCTGAAGAAATCCTATTAAATACCCAGGCTGACTCTTGGCATAGTAAAAATCAAAGGGTAGAGGCTTCTGGTCAACCAAGATGGTGATGCAAAACCCTCCAGGGTGGGGATCCCCTCCAGACTCCTTAACATCCAGCAAAAACTAGCAGAGCCATCTTGCTCAAAACCCCGGAGAACAGTTAAAATTGGTACTCACTGGGTGAGGGAAAAATTGAGTAAACAGCTTTAAAAATGGTAGGAGACACTTACTGCATCCTTGCTGGACCCACCCTGTTCCCCTCCTGGCGCAGGCTGTTTGGAGATACACTGTGCTCCCACTGTGGTCCCTGGAGCTGGTCCAGAGGGAGGAGAGTAACCCATATGCACATCCTGGGGTGCCTGCACATTGGTGCCAATCTACTGGGGAGCAACCTATAAAAATAAACCAAGAACTGTGCTTCTGACTTGCCGTTCCAGAACTTGCCTTAGTCAGAAACAGCTTGTGGATAGCTAAATCAGCTCAAGAAGTAATTAAGTGAAAGTGCCCGGGGACAAAGGATTAAGCACCCTGGAAAGGGATCATATTAGTCAGGGTTCTCTAGGAAAACAGAACCAACAAGAGACATCTGTAAATAGTCTGAGATTTTATAAAATTCTCCCATGCAACCGTGGGGATGCATGAGTCCAAATTCTGTAGGGTAGTCTGTAAACCAGGGGCTCCAGTGAAGGTTCCTGATGAGTTCCCAGGAGACAGGAGACATTCGTTGTCCAAAGTGGAGCTGGAAATTCTTTCCCTGATTGCTGAAATCACTTCCTCTTTTAAGGCCTTCAACTGATTGGATAAGATAAGAGTCACTCATTGCTGATCACAGTCTCCTTGGTTGATTGTAGGTGTTATCTCTGATGATTAAAGTCCATGAAATAACCTTGTATTATAGTTAGCCCAGTGCTTGTTTGACCAAAAACTCGGCACTATTACCTGGCCAAGTTGACACATTACACTAACCATCACAGTGATGAAGTCTATTTCATAAGAAATAGAGACAGCTTTAAATTCCTATAAATGGGGAAATCCCTAGGGCCACAAACAAGCAAAATCCAGGACAAGTTGGAGGCTCAGAAAAGACAGAGAGGACCCTACCTTGCTATCCACCCAGGTGATCTCTTCGATGGAGGACTAAACTCTGAAGGAGAGCACCTGTCATCCCAGAGCAAATCTGCAAAGAATATGAAAGGTGATTTTTGCATTGATTTGTCTTTATTAGCTCCTGACTCTCATGGAAACCCCTGTCATATCACCAGATGTATACAAGTCTAAGGAATAGCCAGCTCAGGTATTAAATTCCAGAGTTAATACTTTAAAATATTAAAATGTAGAGTGTGCAAAAAAGACTACAAGACAAAGAAATAAGAAATGAAGTCCAATCCAAAGGAACAAGATAAAGGAAAACACTGAGAAAGAACTAAAGGATTCGAAGGAAAATAATGAAAGCTTTGTAACTCCACTTTTCTTACAGGTTCTAAAATACATAGGTATAAAAGCAAAAATAAAATTAATGATTTTGGACATTCCAAGTATTAACTTATAATTTGTAACAAATACAGCAAAAAGGTGGGAAGACAGAGGGCACAAGAACAGGGTTTAAGAGGATGTTAAATTTAGACTCTCTGTTAACCACAAAGAACACATATGAAAAATATACACAAAAAGAAATGAGAATGGACTCAAAATGATAAACTACAAAAATAAATAAATAAATAAATAAATAAATAAATAAATAAATAAAAAGTTGGCCTTAAAAGGTGTTTGAAGGATAAAAAGATATAAGTATTGCAAGGACCAAAAAGCAAAATGGCAAAACAAACAAACAAACAAAAAAACTGCACTGCATTATCAAAAGTTACTATGAATATAAATGAACTAAACTCCCCAAAAGGAGTCAAAAGGCAGAGATTGGCAGAATGGCTTACTAAAAGCCTGACCCAACTATGTGCTGTTTACAAGAGACTCAGCTTAAATTCAAAGCCACAAGTAGATTGAAAGTGAAAGGGTGGAAAATCTATATCATGCAAATAGGAACCAAAAGAGAGTTGGGTTAGCTATACTAAAATCAGATAAAATAGACTTTAAGTCAGACACTGTTATGATGGACAAAGAAGGTCATTCTATATGGATAAAGGGGTCACTTCAAAAAGAAGGCATGCTACTAAAAATACATGTGAATCTAACAGCAAAACCCCAAAATATATGAAGCAAATATAGATATATCTGAAGGGAGAAATAGACGGTTCTGCATTTATTGCAGGAGACTTCAATGCACCACTTTCAATAATGGATAGAAAATCTAGACAGGAAATCAACAAGAAAATAATACTATGAGCCAAGTAGATCTACCAGACATATACACTTCACCTAGCAGCAGCATAATATGCATTCTTCTCTAGGGCACATGGACCGTTCTCCAGGATAGACCATTTGGTAGGTCACAAAATAAGTCTCCACCATATGGGAGGACCCAGGTTCGATCCCTGGGGCAGGGCCTCCTGGTAAAGGCGAGCCTGTGTAGCTAGCCAGGCCCACCCAGTGAGTGATGCAACAAGATGATGATGCAACAAAAGAGAGACACAGGGGAGAGTCGAGGTGAGACACAACAGAAACCAAAAACTGAGGTGGCACAAGAGACAGAGAACCTCTCTCCCACATCAGAGGTCCCCAGGATCGAATTCTTGTGAAGCCTAGAGGAAAAAATGAGAAGAGAAGACAAAAAGAAACAGACACAGAAGATCACACAGCAAATGGACACAGACAGCAAAAGAACAGGGTGTGGAGGAGGAGAGGGAGAAGAAAAGAAAAAGCAGTGCTGAGCTAAATGCTTTCTTTAGAAAAGAAGAAAGATGTCAAATCAGAGACTTAACCTTATAAGGGGAGGATCTAGAAAAAGAAGAGCAAATGAAACCCAAAGCAAGCAGAGGAAAGTATATAACAATGTTGAGGAGAGAGAAATTAAATAGAGAATAAAGACCAATAGAAAGATTTAACAAAACCAAAAGTTGGTTCTTTGGAAAGATCAATAAAATCGACAAACTTTTATCTGGACTGAGAAAGAAAGAGGATGCAATTAACTAAAATAAGGAATGAAAGGGGAACAATGCTATTGACCCAATGAAAATTTTTAAATTATAAGAGAATACTATGAGCAACTCTGCACCAACAAATTAGAAAACCTACCTAAAATGGACAAATTCTTAGACACACTCAAACTATCTAAACTGTCTTAAGAAAAAACAGGAGATCTCAATGGGCCATTATATAGTAAAGAGGTTGAATCTATAATAAAAAAACTTTCCAAAATAGAAAAGCCAGGACCAGATGTCTTCACAGATGAATCGTACCAAACATTCCAAGAAAAATCGGCACTACCCTGATCAAACTCTTCCAAAAAACTGAGGAGGAGAAAACACTTCTTAAGTCATTCTATGAAGTCAGTCTCACCCTAATACCAAAGCCAGACAAAGATACCACAGGAAAAGAAAATTACAGGCTTCTGTCTCTTATGAATACAGATGCAAAAAAATTCTCAACAAAATACTAGCAAATCAAATCCAAAACACATTAAAAGAATTATTCATTTTGACCAAGTGATTTTTATCCCAGATTTGCAAGGGTGGTTCAACATATGATAATCAATTTTGTAATATACCACATTACTAGAACAAAGGGGAAAAAAATATATATATATATATAGTCACTTCTACTGATGAAGAAAATGCATTTGACAAAATTCAGCAGCCCTTCTTGACAAAAACACTCAGAAATTCAAGGCTATAAAGAGACTTGTCAACATAATAAAGGGCATACATGAAAAAGCTACAGCTAACATCATAAGCAATGGTAAAAGAATGAACTCTTCAGGTCAGCTGATGGGAAGGTGAGGATGGTCAACCACCACACCAGGGAACTGAGAGTGTTTACAACTGCTAGCAGGAGAATCACATCCATCAGCCATGTGGATCTAAGCTCCCTCAAGATATAGAGGTGGAGTGGACATTGCCACCCCAGGGTACTCAGAATGGAAGAATATAATATGGATTGGAGTGGACTTGCTGGTATTCTACTATAGAACTGTTGTGACCCTAGCAATGGAAGAAATTGTACCATTACTGTAGAGACAGTGGCCATGGGAGTTGCTGAGGGCAGGGAGAGGGAAGGAAAGGTATGATATGGGACATTTTCGGAACTTGGAGTTGTCCTGAATGATGTTGCAGGGCAGATGCAGGATATTGTATATCCTGCCAGTGGATGGAATGGGGAGAATGTGAACTATGATGTAAACTATGGTCCATGTGGGGTGGCAGTTCTCCAGGGTGTATTCACTGAACACAATGAATGTGCCTCACTGATGAAAGGGGATGTTGACGTGGGAAGAGCGGGTGGGGGGTGGGGGGTATATGGGAACCTCTTATGTTTTTTAATGTAACATTTTGTATGATCTATTTATCTTAAAAAAAAAAAGACAACCATAATAAAAGAATGAACTCTTTCCCTCTATGATCAGGAACAAGGCAAGGATGCTCACAGTCACCACTGTTATTCAACAACGTACTAGAAATTCTAGACGTAACAAATGAAGTAAAAGGCATCTGTTTCAGTTTGTTACTGCCTGTCAATGCCATATATCAGAAATGAGTTGGCTTCTACAGTGGGATTTATTAACTTTAAACTTACAGTTCTGAGGCTGAGAAAAACCAAGGCATCAGGCAAAGCTCTCTCCCTGAAGGTCAGCTGCCGGCAATCCTGGACTCCTGCCATGTGGCAAGGCACAGTGGCTGCTCTCTGGTCTCTGCCTTCTCTTCCAGGCTCTCTGGGCTCAGCTGTGAACAATCAGGCACATGGCAGTGTCCTGTCTTCTCTCCCCTCTCCTCTGGGCCCCATTGCTTCAGCTTCTGGATGCTCCATCTATGGATTTTCCCTCTCTCAGGTTCATTGATTTCTGGAGACTTCTTTCTGTCTCTAAAGTTTTTTTTCCCCTGTGTCTGTGGCTTTTTATTCTTCCATTTATAAAGGACTCCATTAAGATGATTAATAACCACCCTGGTTATTGCAATCTAATCAAGTGCCCTTAAGTGATAAAAAAAAGATCCCTCTTATAATAGTATAACAGGCACAAGAATGGATTCACATTTAGAAGAGGATTTTCTGTGATCCACCCAGCTTCAAACTGTTACAGCATCCAAATTGGAAAGGAAAAAGGAAAACACTCCTTATTTGCAGATGGCATGATCTGAACAATCTTGAAAAATCCACAACAAAGCTACTAGAGCTGATAAACAAATTCAGTAAAGATCAGCATGCAAAAATCAGTAATATTTCTATATACTAGTAATGAACATATGAAAAAATTACCAAAAAAATTTCATTTACAATAACAACTAAAAGAGTCAAATATCTGGAATGAATTTTGCCAGATATAAAGGACTCACACATAAAAGAAATCCTAAATAAATGAAAGGATGTTCATACTCATGAATTGGAAGACTAAATATTGTTAAGATGCCAACTCTACCCAAAGATATTTACAGATTCAATGCATTCCCAATAAAAAATTCACAACCTTCTTTACAGAAATGGAAAAGCCAATCCTCAAATTTATATAGAAAAGTAAGGAACCCTCAACTAGCAAAAGCCTTCTTGAAAAAGAGAATGAAATTAGACTACTCACTTCCTGTTTTTAAAACTTATTTAAATCTATAGTAATTGTAACAGCATGGTACTGGCACAAAGACAGACATATAGACAAATGGAATTGAACTGAGAGTTCAAAATAAATGCCCATATCAAAGGCCGATTGATTTTCGTCAAGGATACCAAGTCCATCCTATGGGGATAGAATTGTCTCGTCAACAAATGGTGCTATGGAAACTTCATTTATAGAAATACACAAAAGAATGAAGGTGGAACACTAACTCACACCATAAAACAAGGAAATCAAAATGGATCAAAGACCTAAATATAAGAACTAAAACTATAAGACACCTAGAAGAAAACAAAACACAGGGAAACAGCTCCAGGACCTGGTGTTAGGCAATGGTTTCTCAGACTTTACACCAAAAGTATGAGCAACAAAAGAAGAAAATAGAAAAATGAGACTTTATTAAAATTAAAAATGTTTGTGCATCCAAGGACATCATCATAAAAGTAAAAAGGCAACCTTCAGAATGGGGGAAAATATTTGGAAACTGATTTTCTGATAAGGGTTTAATATCCAGTATATAAATAGAAATTCTACAAGTGAACAACAAAAAGGCAAACAACCCAAGGAAAAGATGGAGAAAAGACTTGAATAGACATTTCTCCAAAGAAGATATATACAAATGGGAAAAAAAAAATATGAAAAGATGCTCAAAACCATTATCCTTTAGGGAAAGGTAAATCAGTACCACAATGAGATACCATTTCACACCCACTGTAATGGCCACTATCAAAAACAGGGAATACAGCAAGTGTTGGGAAGGATGAGCGAGGGGCACACACTTTGCCTTGGGTAGTGTCATGTCAGGCAGTGAGAAAACTGGTACTGGAACCTGTAAAGTTGTTAGTCTGTAATGTGCAGTGGTGACAAATCCCTCACTTGTGATCATAGGAATGGCATATAATATACTTAATAGATTGGTTGTTCTAGGGAAAGAAACTGGATGGTAGTAGGTTAACAGTACGCACTGGTTACCATTGGCTGCCTTAGATGTGAGACCACAAGAGACACTTGAGCTCAGAAGAGAAAATAGGAAATAGAGAGAGTCCAGATACTAGAGGATATTGGGAATTGATCCATGTCTCCCTCAAAGGCATGTTCAAGTCGTAACCTCTCATCCTGTAGGTGTGAACTTACTTGTGAATAGACCTTTGAAGATGTTAATATTAGTCTAAGTTTGGATTCATTTATAAAGAGGGTCTTTGAAGATCCTACTTGGATGAGGCCAGGTTGAATTACGGAGAGCCTTCTTCCATGGCTGTAGGCCTTACAAAGAGAAGAAGTCTAGACAGATGCACTGATGATGGAGCCGAAGGAGATGCCATGGACAGGCAGCGATGCCAGCCAGGGAACCCCAAAGAGTACGGCAAGCCAGCACCCTTGATTTGGGGCTTTTAGCCTCCCAAACTGTGAGCCAATAGAGCAGCACTGTTTCAGCCCACCAATGAGGGACTTTTGTCATAGCAGCCCTGACAAACTAAGGCTGAGAATGTTCAGAATTGGAAGGCACACTTTTTTCTCACGGACATAGCCATCGAACCCTTGGTTAAAACTTCTTAATAGATGAGGCGCTGTGATGGTTTCTATCTAAATGGACACTGAGGAAATACCTTTGAGTCTGGTAACCGGCTCATGGAGCTGATCAGACCCAAACATATTAGAATATAGTGGTGTTTTTAAGATAGACATCTTTCCAAAGGAATCATGAGCTTGTGCTAAAAGTGTCTTTTTATGCATGCAATCCACCTGTGCTCAGGGAGTGCCAGTTTTAGTGTATACTAACTCCAATAATGTAGCTATTGCTTAAAAATATTCAGAAATTCGCTCAAATTCTTTTTGGAATCATCTTACAAAACACATTTTTAAAAAAATCTCTAAAAGAGTCAATGTCATTATTTATAAACACATCATATTTTATGACAACAAAATACCTTGATTTTGCACTTTAATTCTCTTTACCTGCTAGTCATTAAGAAACACTGGGTTACCTCTTCATGTTAAATCCACCCTCAGTGAAAGATACGTACTGTCACTGGCATACATAAAATGGTAATGAACTGTAGATTCTGAGGACTTTGAATCTGGAGTGCTTGAGTTAAGAGGGGGCCCCCACCTGGAAATACTATATTCGAGAGAGTATATTAATTTAAAAGTGTAATTCTACTCTCATCCTTATAAAAACACCACCTTCTTACTTACCTTGTGTAACTCACAAACTCCGCTTATTCTTGGTGTTGTACCTGTGGTGTTGATACCCTCTGGCCGTCTGATGAGCCTGGAACAGGGCCACTTCCTTCCTCTCCCACCCTACCTGTCGCAAAGTCAGCCAGCCAACATCACCCACCATCACCATCTGCAGCGTTGCATGACCAGCCAGATATGCTGATGGGAAGGCTTCAGAAACCCAAAGGTGCTTTTGATTCTGTGCCATTATTGAGTTGATGATTGGCATTCTTTGTCAGAGACAAAGCTCTGTAATAACCTGAAGAAGAGAAAAGTCATTCATTTATTCAACTGATCGCTCTGAACACTGCCAAATGCTCCATCCTAGAAATTACGCATGCCAGGGTAAACTACTCTGTGATCAGTCTGAAAACTCTGCATGTTCCGATGGGTACCAAGGAAGCTCTGTCTGCTTCTTGTTGGATTTCTGCAGAATGGAAGCAGTTCTGCTTCTGTCTGATATCTCAAGACAGATCATTTTGACTGGTTGAGTTCATTCAGGCAACCACTCAATTACATGCTTCCTAGATGGTGATCTGCATGACTCACGTTGAAAAGGACAGAACAGGGAGAAGTTCTAAAGAGATGATTACCTGATCCGTGTTCTCTTGGAGAAGTATGGCTGTATTAGCTTCAGTGCCTCTATTTTTGTTTTGTCTTAAGCTCCATCTTTAAATAATGGTAGACTGTGAGTGAGAGTAATTGGCATGAGCTGAGCAGTCCCACAGTATCTGCAGCCAAAATAAATCCAGACAAAGAAATTAAAGTCTGCCCATCTGAAACGCGTCGTGTTGCACAAAGCCTGGCGGTGTGCGTAAATTACAGAGCCCAAAGCCAATGGATCCCTTGGCTGACTCAACATCACAAAAATCAACAAAAGCCAAAATATGAATTAGACGAATGCCAAGGAGCATATCTCATGTTTCCTGATAGTCTCTGGATGGCAGCATAAGGAGATCAAAGAAGAGTCCTTAGGAATGAAAGTGAGCTTAATGTGGAAGTTGGCAAACAGAGTTTGTGTAAAAGTTGATGAATGAGATAATTCTTCTGGAAGCAACTTTATTACCTGTTTATTTTTAATTCATCTCCAATGGACAGAAGCGTATGTGGGACTATTTTTAAGTTATTCCTGCTTTGAGACTAAATTATAACTGGATTTTACTCCATCTAGCTGAGGTAGAAGCATGGCGCTAAAGCAGGCATGCAAATTTTACATGCATGGCTCCTAAACACCACTCAGCCACGACTTTCAAACAGTCTGGGGCTAAACACAAGAAACAGCAACAACGTCCGTGCATGAGTTTCAAATTGCCAGCCAACCATGCTGGGGAAGAATTATTGGTTATACTGAGTTACATAAAGTCTTCTACATTTCAGGGATTAAAATACACTCTCTTTTATAAAATGGTGACAATGATAGGAATAAAAGTAATTTGTTTTCTGTTTATTTTTTTAATATTTTAAAAATAAAATATGGCAACATTTCACCCAGGCTCCAATAGTATTTTTTAATTACTAGTTCATGGAAATTTAAAAGGTTCAAATCAACTCTTACAGAAAACAAGCTAAACTGTGGTATAAGAACTCTGAGTAAAAGTGGATGGAGGGAAGTGGATGCGGCTCAATCAACTGGGCTCCCGTCTACCACATGGGAGGCCCTGGGTTCCTTTCCCGGGCCTCCTAGTGAAGGCAGGCTTGCCCATGAAGAGCTAACTGCCCGCACCCGTGGAGAGCAGACAGCCCACGCCCAAGGAGAGCTGGCGCAGCAAGATGACGCAACAAGGGGAGACAAGCAGACACAGAAGAACGCACAGCAAATGGACACAGAGAACAGACAGCAAGCAAGCGGCAAGGGGGGGGATTAATAAATAAATCTTAAAAAAAAGAAGTGGATGGGTAGAGTAGCAGGAAGAGCCACTGTGATGCAGAGAAAACCCCAGAGAAGGGCTCTGTCTGCAGAAGGAGAGGTGCTCATTCTAGGGGCTTCCGGAAGCCTCTGTGGCCTGGACCGGCTCCCCTGGCTGTTGACACCTGGACCTGGCCTGTAGCGTTTCCTTTGTTCAAGATGCAGTAGCGAAGTACCTCATTGGGTAGAAGCCATGGATAGGAGCCAGGCTGTGGAACGGGAGCAAATTTTGACACACTGCTTCAAACAAAGGATGAAGAGCCCTCCTAATTTATGGAGAAATCAAGTGCGTTGATTTATAGGCCCAGTGTTTCAGGTATTGCAGAGCTGACATGCAGTTGTGCAGCCTTGGAGAAGTCCTGCCAACAGTGCACAAATAGGCGGGCCCCAGTGGAAACCAAGCCAGGAAGTCAGCAGCTACTTCGGAAATTCCAAGAACTCCACCCCTGACATGGCGATTTCCCTCTACACACGCACACACAATGTGGCAACAAAATGAAACATGGAAGTGACAGTCCTGCAATTTGGTAAGTTACAGCAACCAAATCAGGCAAACACAAAGCAACGTGCATTGAGATCAGCAACTTGCCCGCTCCGGGGCCCAACCAGTCTGCAAAGTCTTTGTTTCTGCAGCTCAGCTCATCTTGGCTCATTTAGGGGTTTGTCATGCCACAAGCAATTAGCAAGCACCGGAAGTCAGCCAGACTCACCAAACTCTAGCCACACAGCCTACCATGTCCACTGAATTCTCTTCTATTGTAACATCGTGTAGACTCACGTAAATCCTCTCGCTATATGCTGATACCAGCGAATGCAATTTAAAAAATATATGAAGGGTCAGTGAAAAAGGTGAAACAGAAGGACCTCTGATGCTTGAGCCTCATCATCAAAGTCTTCTGCGTCACCCAGGGAAGAAGGAAGGCCGCTGAGCCCAGGGCAGCTATGGACACTGAATCTTTAGCCCAGATGTGGGGAGCCCCCTTCTCTGGAATTTGCTTAAGGACAACCGAGTGAGGATACCACACCCCACTCCCAACCCCCACCCATCACAGAATGGTGCGTGGGAAGAGTCAGCAGGAGTGCGGAGCGTGGCCCTGGCGCTGCGTTCACCCCTTCGCCGGCGGGAGGACTTTTTTCTCCCTTTTAGGGAAGTTGAGGCAGTCCTTGTCATTCACCGGGATGCTGCAGAGGAGAAGCTCTAGAGGAGCTCATGGCATGCTCAGCACCAGGAAGAGATGTCATTTCCTTCAACACTCCCCTTGCTTGTGATCTCCTGGATACTTTAAACATATGACCTGTTTTCCTCGTTTTTGTTTTTTTTTTCAAATTAGGCACATGAGAGCAGAAAGCAAAGTATGTGTGAAGTTTATATGCACCCAGGATGTGCTTCCTCAGCACGGTTTTCCTTTTTTTCTTCAACCCCACCCTTCAGTGATGTTAAATATTTATCATTTTATATAGCTGGGAAGCTTTCAATTCTTTCAGAATAAGATGGAGCATAACTAAAAAGAAAATTTGTTTTGCAAATTTGATTTAGAAATCTTGGCGCTTAGAAATGTCCACCTGCAAGGAGGCATACTTCATCTTAAAGTAGCTGTTTCTCTTATTAAGAAAATACTACGTGTTTACCAAATAATACTCAGAAAATGCAGAACGCAACAAAGAAGGACGTGAGAAGTCATCCGCTCGTGAGCTTGTACACTTTGAACTGGTGCAGCTTTAGCGCGACTTCCCCCAGGAACCCTCAGCCCTAGCTGTGACTTTGCAGGAGGGGCCTGGCCTCCACAGCCACCCCTGGACGTGATCCATTTTAGTTTTGTCTCCTTAAAACAGACTTCTTATTTCAGTTTAAGTTGTGTTTTCTACCACGGGCCCGGCTACAGTCTTTGGTATGTTTGCAGGCTCTCTATGTGGTAGCTGTTGTGGTATGAGTGGTTTGTCCTTGAACATTGCCTGTTTTTCTATTAGGAGGTTTTTCTTGGTCTGTGGAACTATTTTCCTTCAAAATAAATATAATTTTACCATTTTATCATTTCTTTGAACTTTACTTTTGTTCTTATTTGCCCTAGTAAACTTTAAATTTTCATCAATACAATTTTCAGTCCTTTCGGAATAATTCAGATTTATAGTTAAGTCCTACCCAAAACCAAATCAATATCACAAAAAGTCCACTGCATGTTCTTCTAGAACTGCTATGGTTTTATATTTTTGTATGTCTTTATATTTGAATATTTTATCCACGTTGATTTTTTGCATGTAGAATGTATTTTGTCAGATGAACTTTTCATGAAAAATACATTTTTACATATGTTTTCTTTTTTCTCTAATGTCTAGCCAGTAGTCATATCACTTAGCAATATTCCACCATTTTCTCATCAATGTAGACGCCACCATTAGAAATTGTTAGATGCCATGGTAGGCAACCACCTGCCCTTGGACTCAAACTTGAGTCCGTTACTTGTTCTGCCTTTTCCTGCACAAGTACTAAACCATTTAATTAGTTACTGAAGCTTTCTTGTAAGTGATAGGAGAAACTCTCAAAAGGAGTTTTTTAAAATAAGACTTCTATTGGTAAAAACATGTTATGACAGGTAAAAATCACACTAAGCCAATAATAGAAAAGTCAATGTGAAACATTTGCACCAACGAGTTGGCAGAAGACATACAAGAAAGGATTATCGACATGTGCTGCAGAGTGGGAGAGCTCACTAGTACTAAGGAAGAGAACCCGCCTTTCAGAGAAAGCGGGGGGCAGCATTAGCAAGCTGGAGTCCAGGGCTCGCCCACGCTGCGCGCGCGGGTTCAGCAGACCAGTTCCTCCTATGCTGGGTTAGCAACCCCTAATGAAAGGGGCCGAGAGGTTTGCGTGGGGCACAGCAGTCAACAGGGCAAGAGGAGACGCCACTGTCGGCATTAGAGACCCCAGCAGAGCATGCCCGGTGCACCCCACTCCCCCCAAGTCCTCCATCCTCCCTTTGTGACATCTTCACTCTCTTCTTGCCCAATAAATGGATGGCAACCTAAGGCTAGGGCATCAGCTCTGTCCAGGGGAGCACTTGCAAGGGACTCAATAAATATTTTTGAAAGTAATAATGAGTGTCTCAAGCTAGAACTCTCCTGCAAGTGCTTGTGATTGCTGTCCTGCCAAGGCTATGCTTATAGAAAAATAACCCTTTGTACCAGGTAAAGCTATTATAATGAACAAGCAGACCTTGAACCACATCTACATGCCCTGTGAAAAGGTCTTCCTCAGAAAACTTGCACCTCTCCTTGCACCAAGCTGAAGAGAGAAGAAATTCCTTACACTTCAGGAAGGCAGAAGGCAGCAAGTTTATTCGCCCAGAAGTTACAGTTATCTCAGATGTTACAATTTTGTTGGCAGTGCAAGATGCTGGGCTTGGTAATGAAAGGGAGAAGTCCCTAAGAAAAGAGGAAAGTGGTAAGAATGTAAATCTGAAAATATCTTTGGATCTCTGTAGAAAACAAAAGAGAGAGACTAAAGCAATTTCTCACTTCACTTTGAAAAAACAGAATCAGTTTGGAAAACAAGAAAAGGGTAAAAAGAAAGAAGGAAGAGAAAAACGAGGAGGAGGAAAGGATGGAGAAGGGGGAAGGAGAGGGAAGACCAGAAACAGGGAGAAGGGATGGAAATGTCTCTTGGAAATGTCAGGAAAGTGGGCTCTTTACCATGCAAGCACCAGCTAAAGCATTTGAACGCCTCACAGAGCCTGTGTACGGAGCCCAGCACCGGTCCCACCCCACGGGGAGAAGCTCCCCTCGGCTCCCAGCAGTGCCATGTCGGCCGTGAGTAGCAGCAGCTGGTGACCGGGGCACTCGGCTGCCAACGTCCCCCTCAAGGCAGTTCCTTTCCCAATATGCTGGTGTTGGGTGACGGGGCTCATAATCCCATCTTGGGTTGGAGATAGACTGCATTTCACATAGAATCGACATTAGGGTAGTTAGCTGCCCTGGGGGGGAAATAACCGTTTTAGCCCTTTGATGGGTTGGCCTGGGATCTAACCACAATCTTTGGTTGCTTTTTTTGGAAAAAATTGTATTTCAACTTCCAAATCCCTAACTCCCGCCCATTAACCATTGGGATTCAACCCATACATAAACTGAAGATGGCTCCTTCTTGCCAGAACCAAGTTTGCCCTCTCCTGCGTTGCCAGCTTCCGTGGCTATACAAGACTTGGGTGACTGTCAAATTAACTACAAAGGCGTCCTTCAAAAGCCCTGGCCTGGGGACTCTGAGAGAAGATTTCTGGGTCCTCTCAGGCTGAATCTCTTCCCGCATCTGCCAGGTGAGTGAGATTTACAGGTGTGAATGTGGTGCACCCCAGGCAAAGCCACAGGACCATCTTAGTGGAATAGTACAAGAGCTGTGAGCGCCTGCTTCATGCAGCGGTGTCACGGGTGCAGCCGTGGTAACACTCCCTTCTGCGCTACTGCTCAACAATTTTAGGTCACTGATGAAAGGAATGGCATGGCTCGTTGCCCTGTCTCAACACCGTTGGAAAACTGTCGGGTATACTGTAATGTTTAATTGCTATCAAAATATTTGTCTGTCAAAACAGCACCAGATAAAAGAAAGGCATTGTGCAGAGAATGGATTAATTAGTATTTAATTGCTATAACTTGCCATTAACCCACTAATATTAGGAATGGAAGCTTGTAACAAATTAGTGATGAACAAAAGAACGCAGCCAGGAATGAAGGATCCTTTGGCAAACCCTTAGCCCAAGAGAGCCTTAACCTGCAGCTTGGGACCCAGCGAGTCGTCTAGAGTTTCAAGGTGTTTCCACGGGTTGAAACTCGGTTTTCCTTTCTAACCTCCCACGTGGTTTTAGGTGGCTCTGGTGAGCTCAGCACCAGGGGCGATGACTCACCCTGGGGAGAAGGAACGCCCGGCAGGAGTGGGTGTCTTCGATGGAGCGCACACCTGAAAATAATTGGTTTGCAGGGAGGTGGGGTAGGAAGCTTTAGTGAGGCTTGCTCCAAAGAACACAGAACCCCAGACCAAACAGCGCCCGGCGCACCCCAAGGCTCGGGCGCAGACTCGGCTCCTCTGCTCTAAGACAGCGTCCGTTTGGGCAGGAGCTCTGTTCAGGGCTGCTGCCACCACCCTGACCCCTTGGGACAGCTCGGAAAGCCCCCGAGATGAGCACGTGCCCGCCCAGGGGTCCTCGAAGGATGGGCCGGGCTCCCGAGAAACCCAAGGGGGCTCCCACCTGCCCCCGGCCCAGGGTAGAGCTGTCCCCCTGCCCCCACAGAGTGACCCCCGCTGCTAATTAGCGAACGAGAGCCCCGCTGGGGTTGCGCCCCGCTGGCAGCCCGGGCCCTTCCACCCACCGCCAGCCCTTTAAAGGACTTGGAGGATTGTTTGCTGTCAGCAAAACAAGTGTGCGTCCTGCAAGCCCGCAGACAACAAAGGCCGGCAGCGGCATTGCAGGCAGGTGACATCACCCAGGTAAAATTGTACTGACAAGCTTTTAATTAAAGTTTTCCCACACATCTTTCCGCGGGTCCCCGGAGCTATTACTCATTCCGTGCCGACTGCCAGCCAATTGTGAGTGGGGAGGGAAGTGTTTTATTTTCAAAGCTCTTGCTGACAGCTAGAGAACACTTTGTTATACAATCTGTTTACGTTTTTTCACACATATGCGCACACACGCTCTTGCTGAAGGGGAAATGGCTGTGCTGGGTGTTTAGCGTTCGTGGCCATAATTAAATACATCTGGTGCTGAAAGAAACGCAGGGGGCGGCAGGCGTGGCCAGGTCCCTTTATAAACAGGCCCCCCCACCTCGACGGCACCCCCCCAAGCTTGTCAAGCGGGGCTGGTCCAGGAAGAACACGTCCCAACAGGTGCACAGCACCCACGGCCGGAGCACCGAGGCCCTCTGGGAAAAGGGGGAGCAGTTGCCCAGGAAAATGCACGCTGGCGGTGGAGGCAGCAGGGGGTGCACTGAGCGGCCGTGCGCAGCTGGAAGCAGGCTTTTGCTAGCGCAGGGGTAAGGCGCGGGCCCGCACTGCGCCTCCGAGGGCGGGCCCCAGCGCTCAGGGGTGCCGCCACCTAGAGGGAAGGAGGAGGGGTCCGCCCAGAGCAGGCAAGTCTGACCCCAGCCTCGGCTCTGATCGCCGCCTCCGGGCTGTGGGTGCTTCCGAGCTGGGTCCCCTTCTGGCCGTGCCCTACTAGAGCTGAGATCCCACGGGGCCCACCTCCCAGCCTCAGTTTCCCCTCGTTCAAATGTGTGTGAGAACGCCTGACCCAGCCTGACTCGTGGCCTGAGGTCCCGTCAGCCCTGGAAATCGTGGTGGGGGACCCGGCCAGCCCGTGAAAGGACCACAAAGCCTCAGAGTCCCTTGGGCCCCTCTCCCCACCTCTGTCCCAGCTCCAAACGGTGTAGGAGAGTGTAGATGCCAAACCTCAGCCACCCACGAGCGGGGACCACGACATCCCCCAAAGGATGTTATGCCCAAGGCCCTGCTTCTAGAAAGCCCCAGAGAGGCGTGGCAGAGATGCCCACCCAGGTAAGAGCAGGCCCTCCCATCGGCCCCGTCCCCACTGGACACAGGCCCACATATGTACGGTCGGCTGGACCCAATGGCACCTTTTCCAGCCCAGACGCTCTGGAGACAAAAGGGGTGCAAGCAGCAGCCCCCTGGAGGGGGCCGGGCGCCGATGACGGTCAGCTCTTGTCTTCTGCCTGCCCAGGTCACATGCTGCACGCATCATTTCCTGTTTCTTGCATTCCTTGACCGCAAACACTTGGTTGGACTCATGAATATCCGTCGCTGTGGCTGCTCCCCCAACCGAGTCCAACATGATTGACAAGACCTGGCTGTTTGGAGGAACAAGTAGAGGGGGCCAGGCAGCCACATCCCAGCCCACCCCCCTCACACATTCTCTGCCCTCCTCCACCTCACACTGTCCCAACTCTGCCTGCCATGTCTTCCTGCCATTAAACCTGAAATCTCAGCTACTAAATTCAGAAAAGCCCCTGCATCACGCAGGGCACGGGTGGGAAACAGAACCTGGGCTAACAGCCACGCCTTTCCAGGTACCCGCGAACTCCATGTGTCCTTCCAGCCTCTGCACACCTGGCAGGTGTGGGGCTGGAGGCCGGCAATGCTGGGCCAAGGCAGGTGACCAAGAGGGGATCTCCACCGTGGGATGGCTCCTCCGACTCAGCCTGCAGATGAAGACACTTCACCCGGGATGAAGACACTGCCAATGTGAGCAATTTGCCACAACCATCCAAAAAGCAGCTTCCAGGGAAACAAATGTGGCTCATGGGAGGCCCACGGTTCAATGCCCAGCTCTCCTGGTGAGGGCGAGCTGGCCCACGTGGCGAGCTGGCCCACACAGAGTGCAGACCCATGTAGGAATGCTGCCCCACGCAGGAGTGCCGCCTTGCGTGGGAATGCCGCCCCGCGCAGGAAAGCTGCCCCACTCGGGAGTGCCGGCTGATGCAGAGAGCTGGCGCAGCAAGATGACACAACAAGAGACACAGAGGAGAGAAAATAAGAAGATAGAGCAGAACAAGGAATTGAGGTGGCACAGAGAGTAATCGTCTCTCTCCCACTCCAAAAGGTCCCAGGATCGGTTTCTGGAGCCACCTAACGAGATTGCAAGCAGACACAGAAGAACACAGAAAGCAGACAATGGCGGGGGGTGGGCAGGGGGGAGGAGGTGGAAATAAATAAAATAAATCTTCACAAAAAAGCTTAAAAAAATGGCAGCTCCCCAGCAGGCGGCAGGTGCTGGCCGTCCTCCTCCAGGGCAGGAAGAGGCGTCCTGGAGGCCACATCTCGGTGGCGAGGTCAGAGTGGCCTGCCCCACAGGAGGCAGTCCTGCCTCGACAAGATGTGAAGCCACCACAGGCAAGTGTCTGGGTAGAAGCCTGCAGGAGGCATAACCCAGCCAGCTCTGGGAGTCCAGAAAGGCCTCCAGGAGAAAGACGTTTCCCTGAGCCCGGACGCCTGCCTTGGAACTACTCACAGCGGGGAGGGCAAGAATAGGGGACTGTCCCCAAGGCCAGGAGAAACGGTGCGTCCAGGGAGCTGGACGGAGCATATGTTTGGGGCTTGCAGCTGTCAGGAGAGTGAGGGAAGGAGGTGGTGGGAGATTATGAGGCTGGACATCCGGGCAGGGCCCCGGGACACTCAGAGGCCCCTGGTGTTTGTCTTAGAAGCAACTGCAGCCCCTGTTAAGTCATAAGCAAGAAAGCATGCCATCTATTTTGCAATGAAAGAGAATTTACTGGTTGCCAAGTGCACCGTGGATGAGTGGGGACCGACAGGGAGGGCAGGGGGCACTCGGGAGGACTGGGCAGTCACCCAGTAGTGGGAGAGGTCAGCCAAGACAGATCGGCCTGGGGGAGGCTGGGGGAGGATCCCGGTGGGGAGCAGAGGCACCCCTGTGTGACCGGGCGTGTGAGCTGCACTGGGATGCCTGGGGAGTCGAATGTTTGGTGAACACGTGTGTAAACATGTGAAAGCATGCGTGGATGGATGGACGGATGTCATTAATGAATGACGGAAAATTTTATTCCCAGCTCTCTGGCAGTTTCATTATTTGGAATTGGTTCAGTTAATCTGATTTGGCATGATGCATACAACAGTTTTAGGAAAACAGTCACAAAGGCCTTTGATGTGGAATCTATGTCCCCTCCCCTTAAACCCTGGCAGACTCGCGGCTGATTCAACCCATCCAGTGTCACAGAGATACACTCTATGACGTCTGAAGCTAGTGCAAGCAGTTATTGTAGCTCCCCTCGCGGTTCTGAACGTGGAGCTGGAGCCTGGGCTTGGAGAGGCTGTCAGGTTTAAGGAACCCAGCCACGTGTAAACATCTGGTCGACCATCTGAACTGAGTGTGGCATTTCGTCATCCCAGTTCAAGCATCAGACAGTTGTGTTTTTTTTTTTTCAACTGACTCTGTCCTCCAAGCTTTAGGAAACTCGCCGGCTTTCGTGCCCTCCCACCAAAGCCCCGGGAATGGTGTATCAGAAACATACCATCTCCCCTGTGCCCTGTTTGAATGACTGACCCCCTGAAAACATGAGCCAAATGAAGCAGTAGTTTGTGCCACCAAGTTTTGGTGTGATTCATTAGGCATCAGTGGTAAGTAGAATAGAATTTGGTACCTGAAAAGTGATGCTGTTATAACAAAAATCCCTACTATGCAATACTGGTCTTTAGGTTTGGCAGAGGCTGGACAAACCTTGGGAGGTTGTTAGGATAAGGTGTCAGTGAAAACTCAATGAAAAATTAAGAAAGAAGACACTTGCTATATAGTGGTGGAAATTCTGACATACCTGGAGCCTGAAATAATGTGGAAAATAGAAAATGTCTAATGAACTGATGATTTGGGATAAGGAGATTTTTAAGCAGAATGTTGAAAGTGTCAGCTGTTTTCTTTGAGCTGCATTGCATAAGGATAAAGAAGGATGAGTTACAGAAAGAATTATTCTGTTTTCAAGCAGAAGTTGGAGGAATTACAAAAGAGCCAAACTTGCTACTTTGAAAATAAAACTATTTCACATTTTCAGACTCTCCCAGAGGAAGATTTTTAAGTCAGTGTTTCATTAAAACTAACAAAAAGTCTTCTAAGGCTCTTAAGACTGTGCCTGACAGATG
This sequence comes from Dasypus novemcinctus, assembly GCF_030445035.2. Taxonomy (NCBI): domain Eukaryota; kingdom Metazoa; phylum Chordata; class Mammalia; order Cingulata; family Dasypodidae; genus Dasypus; species Dasypus novemcinctus. Next base: position 922,977 of record NC_080674.1, read on the forward strand.
CTGCCTGTTAAACATTAAGGCTTCTCAGAAGAATCTTAAGACTGTTCTCTCCACAGTCTCAAAGGGAACCCAAGTTAGAAACGACTTATCTTGAAGAGCTTGGTGGGTGTGACTTTTGACTAATGGAATGAATTGTAAGCCAAAACAAAGGAAACCCACAGTGTTCTTAAAGAAATGAAAAAAAAAAAAAAAACAACCCTGGATTTAAGGGGGCAGAAACAGGACAAAATGAGAAGAGCCATTTGGACCTATGATCTCTAAGGGCAGGAAATAGTTGGTGAGGACTGTTCTGCTACCAACACAGACCATTTCTTACAGAAATGCATGGATGCCTCAGAGGGCAGAACCAAAAGCCTGCAAAGAATAACCCAGTGAGTATGATAAAAAACCCAGCCTTAGCCAAGGAACTGGACACAGGGGGCTGTCAAGATTTCAGAACTGCTATGGACCAGTGCTCATGTGCGCTTTCTATTTTACCCTCTAAGACTGGAAGTATCTATATCGGTCAAACTAAACGTGCCCTGTGGTTGCAGGTGGATGTGGGGTGGGGAGTGAACAGGACAAGCAGCTCTTTGTTGTTCACAGGTCTTTAGATAGAGAGTCACTCTACTCAAGGTACCTGCATAAGAAGCCTCTTCCACACACAGGCCTGACCCTGAGGCCAGAATGGAAAGATATATTTTGAGGCTGGTCTTGAGATAAGGCCAGTGTGTTTTGCACATAGGAAGAAAGTAAACAATTTGTTGCCAGAAGGAAGACTGTAACGTTGTGTATGTGTTAAATAAAAATGGCCACAAAATTCTTTGAATTCCTCCCATCAAGGTACAGGGTCTATGACTCCTCTCCTCAGATCGGTGAGGGCTGCCAATTGTTTTAACCAATAGAATACAGCAGAAAGGATGCTTGTGATTTCTGAGAATAGACCAAAAAGTGAACCAGCTTCTCCCCGGCTCGCTGGAGACTCACTCTGGAGCCCCATGTCATCTCAGTAGGGGTCTGCTGCCCAGAGCCACCATGCTGTGAGGGCGCAAGCAGCGAGAGAGCCATATCCGCCTGGTCCACATTCTCAGATGGGCTCAGCAGCCTCCGCCCAAGTGCCAGACGTGTGAGTAAAGGAGCCTCCAAGAGAGAGCTGCTCCCCACCCTTTGAGCTACTCCCAGCCTTCAGTCCTCCTGCTGAAGCTGCAGACGTGGCGGAGCAGAGGCCAGCCCACCCTGCTGTGCCCTTATCCACAGAACCTGTGAGCTTAAAAGGACTGTCGGCACCACTACATTTCAGACTGTTTTGTCATGAGGCAATAGCACCTGAAACAAAGCGTGGAAGGATGGGCCCTTCCAGATAAGGGCTTTGCTGAAGTGAGCTGTACTGACAGACAACTCGACAGCACACTTTTCAGCACAACTCCCACCTGGATCTTCAACCCCACAGTAGCAGGGAGGACTAGGTGGTGCCGCTTCTCCAGACATCAAAGAAGCGCAGCATTCAGGTACATCCTAGAGACAGGCAGGGGCCCACACACAGACCCGCAGGCCCCAGGCTCTGTGAAATGTCACAGGGGCCCTGACTTCCAGGCAGGGTCAGAGAAGCAGCACTGGGCCTCATCCGGCTTTGGCTCTTCCATGGCCAACTGGTGTTCCCATCCTTTAGGGAAGATCTCCTGGTGCCAGGCAATGAGCAAGGCGAGCTACTTACAGAAAAAATGAGGCCTCTGAATGAGAAGGCGAAGGTGGGTGGGCCGAGGTTGGGAAAGAAGGAGGAGAGTGGAGTGGGGCAGGCAGGGGGAGGTGGGAGAGAGGCAGCCTCTTTATTTAAGAGCAAGCTCTGGAGAGAATGAGTTGTTAGGACAATCCCAAAACCGAGTTCAAGGACAAACTCCTCAGCAATCACAAGACTTTAATAATGATTGGACAAATGAATAATGGCCCCCCAAAGAGCTCCACGCCCGAATCCCCATAACCTGTGACTGTCATCTCATGTGGGAAAAGGCCACTGCAGGTGTGATGGAGTTAAGGATTTGAGATGGGGGCCACCCTGGACTGGCCAGTGGGGTCCTAAGTGCAAATTCAAGTGTCCTAGGAAGAGGGAGGCAGAGGGAGACTTGACGCACAGAGGGGGCTCAGGCACAGAGGCCGAGAAGTGACCACGAGCCAAGGAACATCCGCAATCACACGGATTTCAGAATTCTGCCTCTAGAAATGTGACAAATACCCGCATGTTGTTTTCAGACACCAAGTCTACATTGTAGCAAGTTGCTCAACAGGCACTGGAAACAAACATAGTGACCCTACCTCAAAGGAGGAGAGCATGCCGGGGACACTGGCCTGGTCAGGTCTGTGCCGAAGGCCAGCCGGCGGGAGCCGTGGCTTCTTGTTCCAAGGAGCTGGTCAATGCAGGGGCCTGGCAGTGCGGGCAGAGCTGGCGTGGGGAGTCCAAGGCACCACGCACAAACCCAGGGCCAACGCGAGGGTGAGCTGCGTGCTGGCACCTTGGCAAGGGGACTGGGGGGGGGGTGCCCCCAGAGAGGGAGGGGTGAGGCTGGGCTGAGAGCCTGCCCCAGACCCGTTGGCAAAGGGGTTTCAGGGGCGCCCGCTGCCCCCAGGCACGCGGGATCCTGAAGCCACAGTCCAGCCACCAGGACTTTAGACCAATACCAGGAGTGAAAGGCCGTCCCTCCTGTAAACGGACCTTCTTCTCGAAAACGCCCATCGTCCTACAGCGCCTCGTTTTCCACTGGTGCTAAATAGATACTCAATAGCAAATCAAATGGCCTGCATCGGAGATTACAGGGCTCTTTCTCAGGACATCTCTACAGTATCTTGTTTCTTTTTCTTTTAAGATTTATTTATTTATTTATTTCTACACCCCCCCCCCCCCCCCCCGCCCGGGTTGTCTGTTCTCTGTGTCTATTTGCTGCATCTTCTTTGTCCGCTTCTGTTGTTGTCAGCAGCACGGGAATCTGTGTTTCTTTTTGTTGTGTTATCTTGCTGTGTCAGCTCTCGGCGTGTGCGGCGCCATTCCTGGGCAGGCTGCACTTTCTTTCGCGCTGGGCGGCTCTCCTTATGGGGTGCACTCCTTGCGCGTGGGGCTCCCCTATGCGGGGCCACCCCTGCATGGCACGGCACTCCTTGCACGCATCAGCACTGCACATGGGCCAGCTCCACAGGGTTCGAGGAGGCCCGGGGTTTGAACCGCGGACCTCCCATGTGGTAGACAATGCCCTAACCACTGGGCCAAGTCCGCTGCCTATCTTGTTTCCTCTCCTCCTTCCTCTCCTTCCCTCCCTCCCTCCTTCCCTTCCTTCCTTTCTTCCTTCTTTCCTTTTTTAAGATTCTTGGGAAACTCTTTGCAAACATAAGGAGGTTGAGAAACAAGCTAACCTTTTGTCTTTGGGTTCAGAGCCTTCCCACTCCCTGCTGGGATTTTGCGGGCACACTAGAACAGCATGTACGTTGTTTTTGTTTGTTTGTTTTCTTCCTTCTGTTGTCAGGGAACTTCAGGGATTCTAAAGGCCTGACTTTGTGAGAAGATAACACGGATAGGCCTTTCATCCACGCAAGTGGATCTGTCTTTCCCCTATTACGTTTCCCTGACAGTGTGAGCGGATTTGCTGACGTAGGATGCTGGCCGTGCAGGCCTGTTTGGAGGAAAGCAGCGGCAGGAGAGAGGAGGCATGGGTGTCCAGCAGTTTCCCATAGCAGCTCAGAGAGATTTGATCTCCAACAAAAATGCACATGGCCAGGCGCCTGGGCCAGCGTCCCTGGCTGTTTGTCCAGCAGAACCATGAGGAAGAGAACATCTGAGAACAATCAAGGAGGAGCTTTCTGTTTACCCACGAGGTGAGGGACACTCAACGGGGTGAAACGCCACCAGGCAAGACCCTTAGCTGCTGAGAAGTCCACGTACCCTGGCTGCAGGACGGAAAAGGCTGGAGCAGCAGGAGATGGGAAGACAGCGTCCCCGCTGTCCACGGCTTGGCTACTGGCCCTGCCCAGGGCCACCTGACTCCTCCCAGGGTGGCCGAGAGTCATGCCCACGGAGGCCGGCACCATGGCGCTGCCCACCCAGGAGCCCACCCAGGAGCAACCCTGGGCAAACAGGCCCTGGACCTTAGCCCCCAGGGGTCCCTGGCCCCAGCTGGCCGGTCCCTGGGTGTCCAGGTAGGTGGGAGGCCGTTCATGGGACTCACAGAAGCTTAACAGACCCTGGCCCGGTCCGCCCTCGCTCAGTAGGAAATGCCCTAAAGGCAGCTGCCTGCCCTGGGCGCCTCCTGCCGGACGCCCTGGCGCCAGGCCGGGGCGGGGCTCCACCTGCGGCCTCGGCGCCCGTGGCCCGAGCTCCTGCCCTCGTGCAGGGACTGCGGACAGGCTTGGTTTTCACCAGAAGATCCTCATTTCTGTGTCAGCTTCTTGGTTTGCATGCTTTCTGGAGGCAGTGGCTCTGTTCCGCCCTTGCTTCTCAGTGAGCACCAGAAGGCACTGGTTGGGAAGCACAGCGTTTCTTATTCAGGGTCCCCTTCCCACTGGGCGGGTGGGCTGGCTGAATTCCCAGGCTTTCCAGCCCCCAGGACACCCCCCCTAAATTCGTGCACCAGTGGGTACTGCTGCGTGCAGCAGAGAATGACCTAAGTGGAGAGAAGTGCTGAAGATCTGACAGGCGCACGTGGAGAGGGACAGAAGCGTCCTGGGAACTGAGGAATGGCCGGACTGTCCAGCAGCCCTGGGAAGACAGGCCGTGGGCCACAGGTGCTGTCTGAGGAGCTGCGGGCACGTGAGCCCAGAGCACCCCTCCACAGCTTCTCACCAACAACCCCATACAACGAGGAGGACAGAAACCCAGGAAGGGCAAAGAAATACAGCAGAAGCAACACTGCCTTCCCACGCCCCTGCGTGTGAGACCTCTTTCATCCCTCTCCCGTCGTATGCCGGGTGGGCACACGGGTGCCAGCGGGAGGCTCGGCGGGGCACGTGCCCCTGCACGTCCACATGGTGGGCAGATGTGCTGGAGGCGGTGACAACCAGGAAGCCCATGAACAGGCCACAGAGGGACCTGACCTGCCAATGAACGCGCAAAGTTACATCACCTGGGTCAGGCTCGTCTTCGGAAGGATGAATCGTTACCTCAGGCAGGTCAATAGAGTTTCTAGAGTCTTCAAAGTCCTGCATGCTCTTGGCAAATTTGTTTTCTTTTCTGAAATCCTTCTCAAGAGAACTGAAGAATGTTGCAAGGGCTCATCATTTAACATTTAACAGTGCACCTAGTTACGTAACAAGGGGGTCAGGGCAAGGGTTTGCCACAGGGTCACGCCAGGTCCTTCCACCCCACAGGTGGGTCTGACGTTTATCTGCCTGACACCAATTCACCACGATGGTGACGTTCCCAGGTAAAGGTGGTGCTTCCTGTGGGACTTGTGTGAGTAAGTCTCTTTGTAGGGGTGCACTAATGCTTTATTAATTCAATGCCCCCTGACACCATTTGAGGCAGTTTGATACAGGTTATGAATTCCAAAAATAGATATTGCATTATGTTTGCAAACTGGTCTGTCTGAAGTTTCACTTTTACTTAAATTACGATTAGGGCTTTGATTGGGCCACATCAGGCGGGTGCTGAGTCCCCGTCCCTTGGTGGTGGGGACTTACAGATAAAAGACAAGGAAGAAGACAGAATTGGGAGTTTTGAGCTGGAGCCCAGAAAGTAAGCACACAGAGGAGCAGAGCAGCTGGGCCTGGAGAGAATCAAGCTTGGGGAAAGAGAGCCAGTCACTTGATAGCCTACAGCTGGCCTTGTGGAGAGAGGCAAAGTCTAGAGAGCCTCATAGTCTACAGCTGACCTTGTGGAGAAAACAGGAACTGAGCCTGGAGAGAAATGAGCCCCAGAAAGAGAGGAACCCAGGAAGCCTGAACCCTGGCAGACGTCGGCAGCCATCTTGCCCCAATATGTGGCAACAGACTTTGGTGAAGGCAGTACCTTATGCTTTTTGTCCAGGTAACAATCAACTTATACCTCAAATAATTACCCTTTATAAAAACCAACTGATTTCTGGTATTTTACATCAGCACAGCTTTGGCTGACTAATATGCCATTAGAGCAAAGCAGAGAGATTTATTTCCATGAATTCCCACTTTGAACAAGAGGAAACCAAAATACAGAGGAAACTGAGGCTGAACCCCAACCTTCCAGAGACACATGGAGGGAAGCCCAGCAAGTTTTCCTCCCAGAAGAAAGCAGTATTCTGTTGGTGACTAGAGTTTTTCCAAGCATTGGCTACAAATCTAAGGTGTGTCCATCGATCTCAAGGGACTTTCAGATAGTCTCAAATTTCAAAAAAGAAACAAATACATAAGAAGAATGAAAAATAAATCCAGAGAGGAATTTGAAAGAGGTATGCACATAAGAAATTCATTTTAAAATTCAAAGCACTGGGTTTTGAACAGGTGAACTGGACATCCTTCTTCACCTTAGAAAGCATGCTGATGGGGTGATCTTGAAATAGTTACTATATTGACAGGTGCAAGAAGGAAAGGCAGCCTCCTGTTCTCACTCAGCCCCCATTTGCTCCCTTTGGGATGCACTTGTCCATGAGAGGGCAAAAGTCCTCCAAAAGGCTGAGCACTGCTGTAGGGTGACTGAGAACACCCCTCAGGGCGCCAGGGGCTGGGAGGGGGTGTGCCTCTGACCTCCCTGATGCTGAGTGAGGCACAGTTCACTGACCTTTACCCACCCAGGGAAAGGAGAAAGGTGCCATGTAGGGGAAAGAGCCCCAAGCCCTCCCTCACTCTACAAGATGAAATTGCAGTGGGTGATGCAGTGGGGCTGCAGGCCCGTGCCGGCACACGTGTGCCCGTGATTGGCATGCATCACGGCCACTTCTGTTAGCCTTGATTTTCCTAACAGGCCCTGATGGAGCTGCTGTCCCAGTCCCAGGAGAAGCTAAGGCCATCGGAATGCAAATGGCATAGCCCCGAGGACACAGAGGGCTGAGCAAGGACAGTGCACAGGTGAGAGCAGCCAGAGCACAGGTGAAGGCAGCCAGAGCACAGGCGATGGCAGCCAGTGCACAGGTGAGGGTAGCCAGCACACAGGTGAGGAAGGAAAGTACACAGCTGAGGACAGCCAGCACAGGTGAGGAAGACCAGTACACAGCTGAGGACAGCCAGCACAGGTGAGGAAGGCCAGTACACAGCTGAGGACAGCCAGCACAGGTGAGGAAGGCCAGTACACAGCTGAGGACAGCCAGCACAGGTGAGGGCAGCTGGCACACAGGTGAAAGTGACCAGCACACAGGTGAGGGTGGCCAGCACATGGGGGAAGGCGGCACCTGGGGAGGAAGGTGGATCACGCCGGCTGTCATCACCTTCCCCTGCCTGCACTCACCTGGGCTGACCTGCTCCTGCCTTCCAGCCAGGCCACAGAGGAGAACAGGTGAGCACCTCTGGAAGACTGGGGCAGGAGCTGGGCACGGAGATGCGGGCGGGAAACGCCTCCATATTGGTTGGCACAGGCTTGGGGAGGGCCCAGGGCCGGCCTGGCTCTTTCCTGGCCACCACCCGGGCCAGACCTGGCTCTGGGTGCCACCTTGTGCGCAAGCAGGGCCACTACCAAGAGAGGTGACCTGGGCACTCCACGGCCCCGCGTGCCCTCCTACAAACCAACAGAAAGGCCGGGCACCCGGGCAGGAGGCACGCAAGCCACTGGACAGAGGAGGTGACCGGCACAGGCCTCCTGGGCAGATGAGCTGCTCCCTGCACGAGTCCCGATGGCCACCTGCGCAGAGACCCAAGGAGCCTGTCCTCCAGAGTGGGAGCACGAGGATCCCTCCATGGGCCAGGGGCGCGTCCTCTGTGTCAGCGGGAGCGGCAAGGCCCGGGCGCTGACACCTGCTCAGGACGCCCCAGCACCACCCCCAGATCGGGCAATCCACGCTGCAGACCTTCGTTCCTGCCCTCCCCGCCACCCTTGCCGCGCAGGGGCAGTGCTGACGGGCAGATCACCTCCCCCAACCCGGGCCCAAAGGCCGGATGGCATGGGGGCATTTCCTCTCCATCGGACGTACCTGGGTGCAAAACCCAAACGGAAGGGGCGTGCAGGTGTCGCCGAACGGAGAGTCACCGGAACGACACCCCCAGCGTGGGAAGTACTTCAAGGCTCGGTTCTGTGGAGGCAGCAGGTCCAGCAGGAGCGCAGCGCCTCTTCCCTTCCCAGCACCCTCCACCCTGGGAGCAGAGGAGCTGGGGCAGAATTCACACCATCAGAGAGCCATTCAGGCCTTAAACTGGGCCAGTTTCACAGGGTCCATGTCCTCGCCTTCCCCCACCCTTCCCACCTCTCCATTGTTTCTAAAGAAGCCTCAGGCCTGGGAACAGTGCCAGGGACTGGACTGGAGAGAAACAGAGAAACAAGCCAGTCAGGTCCTTTCCATCCACAATTAAACCTCAGTCAAGCGCCGAATCTGCTGACAGAGCGACGACCGCCTCCTCCGCTCCTGGCCTCCTCCGTCTCTGATTGGGGCCACCAAGGACGCGCCTGCATGCTGACCCGTGGAGTGTCGCAGGAGAAGCTCCTCCCTGCTAAGCATTCTGCAACGTGCATTTTGGTCAAGAAAGAGGGACCCACTGGACACCACTCAATTACCAAAGAATGAAGGGTTTGATTTGCATATTTAAGGTTTAAATACCTTTAACATTTCATAAAACCCTTTAACGGAAATTATCCCTACATCTCAGATTCAAACCCTTGAAGCTGTGAGAATGTCTTGTCTTGATATTTGGTTACTTAAAACATTTATTAAGGTCCACTTGCTCGCTCTCTGCCCTTGGACCTCTGGGCCGCTCCTGCTCAGCTGCGCCCCTCCGGCTAGGGTGTGGCCACCCTAACGACAGCCCCCAGGCCACCTTGCTGCTCTTCCTGCTTGGCTTCTCCCCTTCTTTCTTGACCTTGGCTCTTCCCTCTGGACGTGGCGCTTGCCGCTGTGCCTCCAGGCACCTGCTTTCTTTGCTGGTCCCCCAGACCTTGGGACTGGGGTAAACCCCTGCGCCTTCTTGAAGGCCCGTGAGCCCACACGGCGAGTCCAGCCAGGACTGCCCGTGGACCCCTCCGAAGCCGCCCAAAGCCAACATCTCTGAACCGCACTTCACCCCAGCTCCCCCCTAGGCCCCGGTCACCTGGGCCAGAGGCTCACGTGCCCTGCCTGCGCTCCTCTCCGGGGCAGCCAGACCTGAGGACCTCCTCCCTCCCCGCCCGGCACCCTGAGCCTCCTCCCCACCTCCAGCTCCTTCAGGCTCCCCAGCCATCCTGGGGCCCTCCAAAGCACCTCATAAAATGCACATGAGGTCTCACGACCTCCCCGCTTTGCTCCCCCCCCACTCCACATGGGCGCTGGGGGTCTATCAAATTCAGCCTGCTGCTTTGGGGGTGAAGTTGACTGCTGTCCTCCCCCAGTGCCAGACCCTGCACCTCCTGCTGTCCCCACCGATATCCAGACCCAGTGGGTCAGCACCGTGGAGCTCAGTCCCGGCTGAGCGGCCTCTGTCTTCAGGCCTCTGCCTGGGAAGCCTCCCTCTTCTGTCTAGCCAATCCCACCGGAAGTACCCCCAGCATGCCAGACAGTCTTCTGCACTCCCCTCCTCCTGGCAGCTCCTCCGCAGCCATGCCCGGAGGGGACCAGGCCACCACCTCTGAGATGACACTGTCGCCTCCGTCTCGGTGTGCCCGCAGTGGCTGTGCATTCATTCCCCAGTGCACTCATTCTTTCCCGCAGTAACCATGGCTGAGCTGCAGTTACTCACCAGCTCCTGTGCAAGGCACTCAGGACGCCCAGGTGACAAGACAGACAAACCACCTGCTCCTGGAGCTTATTCATCAGAGGGAAGAGCGGCACTGACCACAGGACTCCTCATGCCGAAATCCTGTACACAAGTGAACGGAAAACTCTCGAGCTTTCGAAACACCAAATCTTAAAAACATGCTTTTGAGAGGGAAAAACAGTAGCTTTTACATACCTTATGATGCCACAAACATTAAAAATACACCAAGAGAATCTCCTTTATACTGGTAACGTTTAAGACTGCAGGTGTCTGTTGGTCACGTTCGCACATACGTTGTATCATGGGCACACATTGTGTCACATGCACATACATGGTATCACATATGCACATTTATTGTAACTGCTTCTAAAACTCAAAGCTGTCTGCCCAACTTCCAAAATAACACAGTTGTGCCGGCTAATGCTACCTGATTCCTTACCAGGCAGCATGTCCAGAGAGAAGTCTGTCTGTAATTCTGTCTCCATGAGAGGTCAAGCACTGGTCTCTGTCTGTCCCACAAGGGCAGATTCTGAGCGGCCTGGAAACGGTGGGACCAGCAGAATCAGCACCCGGGCCATCTGATGCTCGGCCCCACGGGGTCCCGTGCAGATCTGCCACTGTGCTTGTATTTGCCATGAGAGACTGCGGTTCTCCAAAGAACACACAGGTCCACGTCGTGTGCTCACAGCAGAACCACGGTGTTACCGTTTTTTTGACTGCCAGCTTCCAAAGAGAGTGGCGAAGTGGCTGCAGTCCGCTCGCTGGGTTTCCAGCAGAGCCCTTGGGAAGCTCTGCAGATGCCACCCAGAACGCTGCCGTTCAGAAGAGCCCCAGGCTCCCCACTCCTCTAACTCACAGCAATCTCTCCAGGGACCCCTGCTCCCCCAAGTGCCATTCCACTCTGCCCCCTTTCCTCCTCCCAGTGCCCGGCCCCACAAAGCATCTTTGCATACCTTGCCTGCACCACCCCCTGCAGAGGTGGGGGAAAAAGGGGGGAAAGCAGAAGGACTTGTGGGGCGAGGGTGCTGCCCATTTTCCCTTGTGCCCCCAGTGCCCCGACCGGGCATCTCACAGGGAGGCAGTTACTCACCAGGAGCCCTCAGAGGAAGGGCCCAACCAGCAGGGCAGGTGGCAGGTGGCAGGTGGCAGGAAGGGCACAGCCAGCCGGGCACACTCAATCTAAGGAGTGTCCGCCGTTCAGAAGACGGGGCTTTGGGTGGCCACGTGTAATGCACACAGAGCCTCGGAAGTGATGCACTCATATTTGTGATGAGCCACCCATGTCCCTGGGGCAGCCTCTGGCAGCTCCACCGAGCCCGGCTTGGGAATGAACCAAGTTCGGAAGCCTCTGGGAGCAGGGACCCCCCCAGGAACCCCCACTGGGACCCCACTGCGGCCTCCCTCCAGACTGAGTGTGGCTGAGCAACTCAGTGTGCGGCAGCAGGGGCCGTCCCGCCCCATTGCTTCCCGGTGAAAGGAAAATAATAATAATTTTCAAGACCTTCAAATGCAACTTCCCAAAGTACTTTTCCAGGAGCACACTTTGAAAGAACGCCATAGAAAATACGGGCCGGTGACATGGGATTCCAGACACGCTATGATTTAAGGGTCGGGAGCACCGAGGGGTTTCTGGAAGAAATTTTTGTTTCTGAGATTTCAGAAGAAGAAAACACACCTTTGGCCTGAGCCTGTGCCGTCAGCATTCAGAACTGCCCGTGAGAGTTGCTAGGTCTGTGCTTGTTCCGAGCTAGAGGACACACTGGCTGTGAGCGTCTGGCTCTGTGCAAGCCCTGCCATCAGGAGGGTCTGTTCCCAAGGTGATTTCTTCGGGGAAAATACCCCAGTAGCCATCTGAGTCGGTGTCACCAAAGTATTTATTTGGGGTCCGGGGAGCTTGTTTCTGAAGTGATTTGCAGGCAGTGTTGGATTCCAGGGACTTAAGGTAAGGGGGAGCATGGAGCCACGCAAGCCAGCCTTTATGCACCGAGCATCTATTGAGCACCTAGTGTTTGCAAGGCATATTGGGTCCAGGGCAAGGGAGGGGGCTCTGTCTTAAAATTGCTCACCTGCCTCAGCAGAAGGAGGTCGCAATGCCCCCCGCGGGGAGCACAAGTGCTGTGAGGAAGTATGCGCATGGGGCCTGGAAACAGGGCGGCCCAGCGCTGCGCGGCAGGAGGCGCCCGCCAGCCTCACCTCTTCTGGGCGTGAGGATCCTCTCACTCCAGCAAGGAGAGCGTCACCTCGTCAGAGAGAGGCAGGCTCCCAGCTCTGCTCTGGAAACCCATGCTGAAACTGCACGCCGTGAGGAAGGCACCCAAATCCCCAGCCTCCCTGAACCGGCCGATGGTTTTGCAATTCCATTTCCAAAACTGGGCCGGGAAGCCGGTGAGGCTTCAGACAGTATCGCATCAAGCTTTCACTCTTTCCCCACAAATCCTGGAGAGCAAACTGTTGGCGAGAATCCCGACCTGAAGCTGCCCCCCTGACCCTTCACCCCCACCCCCCACCCCCGCTTTCCTCGGACACTCAACATCAAAGGATGAATGATACAGTTTCTTTCTCCCAGGGTGACAGCAAAGATAAGCACACAGCAGGTCACCGGCACTGGGCTGGCTTGAACCAGCAGAACAGCATTTCCTGTGTCCCGACCAACAAAGTGGAGACCCCGTGTTTCGGGGGCGGTGGCAGGCCACTTCATGTCCCACGTGGCATTGTGCCCGGGAGAGAGCTCAGGCACGATGGCAAGGGCCCGTGGAAGCATGGGTGAGAGACGAGCCCAAGGGCCCCGATGGCTCTTGCAGCCCGCCGCCGCCTGAGCGCATCTTACGGGAAAGGAGGCAGGCAGCGCGTGAGAGCAGTACTTTGCCTTTTTAATCTATTAATCTACCAGCTTTGGGACATGATTTTAAATCCACTCCAGAGCAGAGTGACTGGAAATTGTTGGGGGCTGACAGCTTTCAAAGACACAAGTGAAATGTGTTAAGAAGGTCTCCCCCAGAGGACAGCAACCTGGACATCTGCCTGGCACTGGGGACACCTCTGCACCCTCCCTGAGAGAGGGCCCGAGACGGGGAGTCACGTGCCCATGAGAAATGTCCCGTCAGGCAGGGTTTAAGGAACGGAGGCCCCACAGCGGGCCCACGTGGCTGGGCGTGCACTGACGGGTGTTAAAGATCTTCAGAGCAAGCAGAGAAGCTTTGTCCTTCTGGACGAGACCCTGGGATGGCACCAGGCAGTGAAAGGGGAGGAGAACGGAAGTCCAAGGGCATATCAGGTTGAGCCTTGTGGTGCAAGAGAATGTAAAAAGTTGCTTTTAAAAGTTGAAAGTTCTATCACAGAGAAGCAAAGGGCATCTGCATTTTTCAAGCAAATGGTTGAGCCCCTTCTTTCCTGGTCATCGACCAGCACCGCCTGTCCAGCTGCAAGGATGCCGGGAGCAGGTGCCACGTGTGAATCGCTCTCATCGGGACCAGCAGCGCCTCACCCTCCAAGATGAGGTGATGCCTCAGGGGTCGCCCAGATCATGTCCAAGCACAGAGTTCTCCAGGTCCCTCCCAAAGCACAGGCTTTCCAAGGTCTTTCCCAAAGCACAGACTTCCCAGGTCCCTCTCAAAGTGCAACCTTTCAAGGTCCTTCCCAAAGTGCAGATTTTCCAAGGTCCTTCCCAAAGCACAGACTCCCCAAGGTCTTTCCCCAAGCACACACTTCCCAAGGTCCTTCCCAAAGTGCAGATTTCCCAAGGTCCCTCTCACGGCAGACTTCTCCAGCTCCTTCCCAAAGTACAGACCTCCCAGGTCATTTCTAAAGCAGAGACTCCCCTGCAGGACAATGGCCAGCCAGACTTTCTGAGGGGACAGCAAGCAGGCCCCAGTTACCTTGTCAGAAGGAAGCACCTCCCCAGCCGTCCAACGCCCAGGCCGCTGCACTAGGTGCAGAGCCACCGCTCCTGCGGTCACAAGGCCACCTGGAGGCCAACCTTTTGACAGTGTGAAGTGGAAAGTTTTACCTTCCTCTCTTGTCTTGGAAACAGAGAATTGCAGTAAAACGCTGTTTTAAAAGCTGTTTAATTCTTCATTTAGAGCAGCCAACAATCTTTGTCCTATGAGCTGCCAGCAGCCGGTGCTTTCCTAGATGCATGAGCTGGGAGCAAGGCCGCCTACAGAGAACGCCCGGCCAAGCTGCCCTTAGGCTCACAGCACCCTCAGCACAGCGCAGCGCGGGCTGAGCAGATGGTGCCGACTGAGCTAGTGGGTGCTGGGCAGCGGGTGGGGCTGCGCGCAGCGTCAAGGGACCCCAGAGGACCAGCCATGCCCAGTGCTGTGCCAACAGCGCTGTGAGACGGCCTCACGGATGCGCGCTTTGTTAGCAAACACCCAGGCGTTTATCTACAAGAGGTAAGAGGCGTTGATCTATGCGGGGCTGACCTCAAGATCTCAAACCCCAGCTATCCCACTCAAAGCCAGGCATGTCCACCCCCTACCCCCCCCCCCTTCCAAAACTGAGGCCTGGCCAGGGCGATGAACACAGCAGAAAGTCCCGTGAAAGGCCGAGTCCACTGTCGTCCTTTACAGGGGAATGTACCCCCTTCCCGGGGTCGGGGAGCCTGTCAGCCAGAGAGGACGCGGGGTGAAGGACCCTGACATGCTGCCAGAGGGCCCCTCAAGACGACCCTCCCAAGGGGGCACAGAGGAAGCTGGAGGAGTACGGGAGCTGCTGGGGCGGCAGTGAGGGTGGGCGGCAGGGCCGGCTGTGCGCAGGGGGAGGCCCCTGGGCTGGGCACTCCCCGCACCTACTCGCAGCAAAACGCCCAGGAGAGCTGTGAGGCCCGAGGAGGAAACGCGGCAGGAAAGTGGCGCCGACACGCGTGGCTGGACACCTGGGGTCCAGGCAGCAGGCAGGCAGAGCAGGGGACGCAATCAGCGTGGACAGGGGCCACGGGCAGGCCGGGAGTTAGGGACAGAAGCCCCGGAAGTCCCTGCATTTGGAGGGGTCGGGGACGCAAGGGCAAGGGGAGGAAGGAAGGACCGCAGAAGAGGAGGAGGGAAGTCTAGGCCCCCCGCCGGGAGCAGCAGGGGGAGGCGAGGACGGAGCGCCAGGGGGTGTGGGAGGAGGAGGCAGGGGGAGGCAGGGAGCAACGGCGGCCTGGGCGCACGGATCGCCGTCCAGCGGGCGGCGCGGCTGCCCTTCCTGGCAGGACCAGGCGCCCTGGAGGTGGCAGCGCGGGCGGCCGACCACCTTCCCCGCACCCGGCGCAGACCCCGGCGGCCGCGTGGGCACAGCGGGGCAGCCGAGCGCGCTCCGCGGGAAGAGGAAGCCGCCCCGGGAGGGGCGAGGCCCAAGCGCAGGAGCAGGTCGGGGCGTCCCCCAAAGCGGCGCCGTGGCAGGGGCTGGAGATGCTTCCGGCCCCCGGGGGGTCGCCTCGGAGTATGGGAGGCCCCCAGTCCCGCCAGCGCCGCCCCTCTAGCCTGGCTGGGGGATGGACAGTGGCGCCCGCCGTGCGCGGGGTCGTTGAGGCCCCGGTGGAGGGGAGCGCCGGCCCGCCCCTTCGCGATGGTCCTGGATGATCACGCGCACACCTTCCAGCAGCTGCTTGGGGTACCCCGATGAGAGCGATTTTAAGGTAGATGAGAGAATTTGGGAACACGTGGCAAGGCCTCCTGGTATACAGGGACAGGTCAGGACTGACAGTGAGGTCAAAACCCAGCGCCAGGGTCGGCAGTGCGGGAGCAGCCGAGAAGCACTTAGAAGAGTCTGGGGTTCAAATCTCAGAAAATGCCCCTTTTGGGGGCCGGGTGTTTAAAAATGAGAACGATGATGGGGGGAAAAACACCCTGAAAAAATGCTATTACAGTCGTAGAGATTACCCAAACATTATCCTATTATTAATAATTATTATAGTAAATATTAGTATTATAGAGTATATTATAATTATAGTTATATACTTATTACCTATTCCTAATAATAGAATTAAAATGTGGGCTGGGCTGTGTTAGGACCACCTCCCTGCTGTGCCTACTATCTGCTTTGATTAGCAAGTTCATTTCATAACTGAGGAAGACGTTTCTTTTCTCCCATCAAATTGCCCTATGCGTTAAGAAAAAAGCACTCATGGTTTTTCTTGTGCACTACTAACATATTCCTAGTTGGTTTGCTTTTTTTAATTAGAGGAGAGTCCCGTCACATCATCTCCCAATTTAATGAGTTCCTCCAGATGTTGAATTAGAAGCAAGAAACCACAGAAAAGCAGCTGGACATTAAATAACGCAAGAATTACAAACAGAGAATTGTGAAGACAAGTCCATATTCGCACATTATCTTTAAGGAATCGCTCTGTGGTTCCTCTAGAAATGATCAGCAAGTAGTTCCGGGGGCTGGGCAGGAAGCCCCGGTGCTCTCCTCCATGCGTGCTGGCCGCCGTTGCCTTCTTGTCCTCCATTCTGCCTCAACATCCCGCCCCGCAGCCACCCTGGCATCGGTAAGAGCTGGCCTGCATTTGCCAGCTGCACCCCAGACCTGGCCAGGCGGCTGGGTGAGCACTTCTCCCATCAGCCTCCCCGCCAGGCCCTCCGTGGTCAGGACTGGAGCCCGTTGACATGTTTTGTCTTAGGAAACCAGCACCGTAAGGTGACTCATCGTTGGAGGAGCCGCTTCCCCATGGAGAGCCAGGTCTGCGAGGTCACAGCTTGTGTGACAGCCTTGAGCAGCAAGCCCAGGCAGACAGGGACCCCAGAGCTCGGCCGTGTCTCAGGGGATGCTGGGCAAGCTCCTAGCACGCCGGGTGTGTGCGTGGAGATGGAGAAGTCTATCCCAGTGGTGAAAAAGTGTCATGCCCACAATAATGTGCTGCAAACAAGTTTGGTTGAGTTCATGATCAGTTTACGGTCATAAAAGTGCTCATCACAAATAAAGGAAAAAGACAGTAAATCACCCACATGAGTTGACTATCCCCTCATTTTAATAGTTTGGATATTCCCTTACAGTCTTTTTTCAGCATTTTAATAAAATTATTTGGTTTATAGATTTTGTGTTCTGTTCCTTTTATTTATACAAATGAGATGTTTGGACTAATTTCTGCCTGTGATTTTTGCCTTTAAGAAGCATCTTCAGGGGCGGCGAACTTGGCCCAGTGGTTAGGGCGTCCGTCTACCACATGGGAGGTCCGTGGTTCAAACCCCGGGCCTCCTTGACCTGTGTGGAGCTGGCCCATGCGCAGTGCTGATGCGCACAAAGAGGGCCATGCCATGCCAGGGTGCCCCCCTCCCCCCATAGGGGAGCCCCACACGCAAGGAGTGCACCCCATAAGGAGAGTCGCCCAATGCGAAAGAAAGTGCAGCCTGCCCAGGAATGGTGCCACCCACAGAGAGAGCTGACGCAACAAAAAGAAACACAGATTCCCATGCCACTGACAAGAATAGAAGCGGACAAAGAAGACGCAGCAAATAGACACAGAGAACAGACAACCGGGGTGGGGGAAAGGGGAGAGAAATAAATAAATAAATAAATCTTAAAAAGAATTAGCTAAAAAAATAAAAGGAAACATCTTCAATGGAAGGTCACTAGGAGGTGACTCAAGATGGGAGTCGGAGTAGCTCAGGCAGGGTGCAGCTCTCTTGCAAAATAGGGGAGACGGTGTAGAAAGGTCTAAGGGAGCCACTTTGGGGACCCCTGCAGGTCAGGACCGTGCCACACACATCATCCAGGAGGAACTGAGGATGCAGAGAGATGGGAGAGGACAGAGGGAAAACTGTATTTGATTCCCCCACAGCTGGGAGCTCTGCCTATCCCCCACCCCAGTGGCGAACAGCAGCAAAACCCGAGGCTGAATGGCCAACAGAGATTGAAAAGGATGGATTCACTCCAGGGAAGAGGGAGGTGCACAGAGGGCTGACTGCGGTTTGTCTTCTGCAGATGTAACTATAATAGTTTGCTAGTGCAGAAAAGATAGTGGAAATTGAAGGATTCATCTCCATAGGAGAGTTGACTGAGCAGCACCATTTGCTGGCCAGCCAGGAAAGTGAAGGAACACACACTGGTCTCTCTTGATTTTTCCTCAGGCAGTGTAGACCTGGTCAGGCACCATTAGTAGCTCACTACCACAGTTTTGACTGTTTAAACAGGACAATATTAAAGTTCTAGGAGAAAATTAAAAATTCAAAGAAGAGGTGTGAAATAAAGCCACTAGGCAAGAGAGAGAAACTGACCAACAGACAAAATCATCAACAGAAGCAGATGCTTTGCTTTCACAAAAGATAACAGTGCACACTCAGAAACAGGAAGATACGGTCCAGCCAAAGGAACAAGCCAGGAATCTAGATGAGACTCAGGATTTAAGACAGCTGATAAATGATGTTCAAAAAAACTTCCTTAAATGAATTCAAGGAGATGGAGGAAGATATGACTAAAGAAATAAAGGATATTAAGGGGGCACTGTGTGTGTCTGCAAAAAAAGTGACAGAGCTTATGGAAATGAGAGAGACAATGGATGAGTAAAAATACCCTAGAGGCATAAAGTAGCAGATTTGAAATGTTAGAAGAACAATAAGTGAATTTTGAAGATAGGATATTTGAAATTGTGAAGTTAGAAGGAGAGACAGAGAAAGAAAGGCAAAACTTTGAACAAGGTCCCAGGGAATGGAATGACTACACAAAACACACAAACATCTGTGTTAAAGATGTTCCAGAAGGAGAAGAGAATGGAAAAAGGGAAGAACATATTAGAGGAAATACTGGATAAAAATTTCCCAACCCTCGTGAAAGACATAAATATCAATATTCAAGAAGGACATGCACCCCAAACAGAATAAATCCTAATAGACAAAACCCAAGACATCTAGTATTCAGATTGTCAAAGGCCAAGGATGAAGAGAGGGTTTTAAGAGCAGCAAGAGAAAAACAATGTATTACATACAAGGGAGCCTTAATAAGACTAAGAATTGATATCTCTTCAGAAACCATGGAGGTAAGAAGGCAGTGGTAGGATTTATTTAAGGTACTCAAAGAGAAAAACTGCAAGCCAAGAATTTTTTACTTGGCAAAACTATCCTTCAAAAACGAAGGCAAGTTTAAAGTATTAACTGATGAACAAAAACTGAGAGAGTATGATACCAAATGACTGTATCTAAGAGATATTAAAATGTGTGCTACAGGCAAATGAAATTGGCTTAACTGATAGAGCATCCACCTGCCATATGGGAGGTTCAGGGTTCAACCCAGGGCCTCCTCACCCATGTGGTGAGCTGCCCACGCACAGTGCTGATGTGCCCAAGGAGTGCCGTGCCACTCAAGGGTGTCCCCCATGTATGGGAGTCCCATGCACAAGGAGTGCGCCCCATAAGGAGAGCGGCCCTGCATGTAAAAAGCACAGTCTGCCCAGGAGTGGCACCTCACTCATGGAGAGCTGACACAGGAAGATGACGCAACAAAAAGAGACACAGATTCCTGGTGCCACTGACAAGACTGCAAGTGGATGCAGAAGAACGCACAGTGAATGGACACAGAGAGAAGACAATAGGTGGGGAGAAATAAATAAAAATTAAATATTAAAAAAAAAGACCACTGAATTATATACCTGAACAGTTGTTAAATGGGAAATTAAAAAAAAAAAAAGGTGTTGTACAGGCTGATAAGAAAAGACAAGGGAGAGAACCCTGGAAAAGAGTGTAGAAATGAAGAACATAAGCTTTAAAAAAAGTGAAATGGTTATAAGACAGACAATAGTAACATATGACAACAGAAAGCCAAGGGATATTATGAGGGATAAAGTAAGTAACATCATTAGAGTAGTAACACTGAACGTTTATGGATTGAAGTCCCCAATTAAAAGACATAGACTGATAGAATGGATAAAAAAAAAAACAAGTCATATATTTGTTGTCTACAAGAGACTCAACTTAGACTCAAGGACACAATCAGGGTGAAAGTGAAAGGTTGGAAAAGGATATTCCATGCTAAAAGCAATTAAAAAAAGAGTGGGTGTGGTGATACTAATAATGGATAAAATAGATTCTAAATGCAAAACTATTGCAATAGATGGAGTAGGTTACTATGTATTAATGAAAGAGATAATTCACCAAGAAGAAATAATATTAATAAATATTTATGTACCTAACATGGGTGCCCAAAAATATATGAGACTCACACTGTAAAAAACTGAAAGGAGAAATAAGTCTGTCTACAAAAACTTTAACACTACACTCTCAGCATTAGATAGAATATCAGGACAGAAGATACATAAGGAAACTGAGTGCTTGAATAATATGATAAATGAAATAGATATAATAGACATTTATAGAGCATTATGCCCCAAAACAGCAGGATATACCTTCTTCTCAAGTTTTCATGGATCTTTCTCCAGTGTAGAACATATGCTGGGACATAAATCAGATCTCAATTAATTTAAAAATATTGGAATTATACAAAACGTTTTCTCTGATCATAATGGAATTGAGTTGGAAATTAATAACAGGCAGAAAATGGGAAAATCCATAATTTATGGAGATTGAACAACATACTCTTTAATAATCAGTAGGTTTATTAGCCAAAGAGGTGCTGATGGTACCAGGAATCTGCTGGCTTTTATAAAGGGCATTTATTTGGGGTATAATATTAAGTCACAAGGCCCTAAGGAGTCCAACTCAAGGTACCATAAGAGGTTATTTCCACACCCAAAGTCTGTTGCCACATGTTGATGCAAGATGGCAGGTGATATCTGTGAGGGTTCAGCCTTCCTCTTCCTATTAAGGCTACATGGGCCCAGCTTCTAACGATCTCAGCTTTAGGCTGTCGTAAGACTCGTTTATCTTCCTGGGACTCATTTCTTTCTGTTCTCAGCTGCTCTGTTCTCTTCTTAAGGTCAGCTATAGACTGTCAGCTCATCTCTCTTCCCAGGGCACCTGCCATGTCTAATGAGCTGCCTCTCTTACTCTGTGTTCTTCTTCTCTGTGTGTTTATTTCCATGTAAGAGTCTGTTTTAGCAGCCCACTGATGGGTGGGGACTCAATGCTGAGGTGCACTCTAAGGACATGGTTGAATCAAAGTCCTAATCTTAGCATAATTTAATCAGACATCGCAGCTGAATCTAATACATTCAAAGTTTATCATGACCAAAGGAAGAGACCAGTTTACAAACATAAGCTCTCCTTTTGGAATTAAGAAATAATATCTAACTGCCACACTCCACCTTCCGAATTCCAAAAAAATATAACAATATTCCAAAAAACTTTAAATGAGTAACAATGCTAAGTAAAAAGTCATATCACAATCAGTTTAAAGAAATACAGTTTGTCTTGGGGTAAATTTGTGTCTGGCTGTAGACTTCTGAAACTTGCAAAACAGTTTATCTGCTTCTGATATACAAAGGGTCAGACAAAGGATAAACATTTGCATTACCTTAAGGAGAAATTGGGAGGGAAACATGAGTTATAGGTCCAAAACAGTTCTGTAAACCTGCAGAACATACTTCACTAGACTTCAAAGCATGAGAGTCATTCTCAAGGTGGTGGTTTCTTCTCCCTGGAGCTTCATGAGGACCCACCCTTTCCACAGTCTTTCCCAACAACCATTTTCTTGGCTCCACACTTGTTAAGTATCTGGGTGGTGACCGAGTCCAGACCCCACCCTCCAAGAGCACTGGGGTGATGGCCCCTTCTTCCCTGATCTCTGGGGTGCAGTCTCAGCCCCTTCAGTACAGTGAGATGACAGCAACAGTCTCCCTAATCTCTGGCCTAAAAGCCCAGCCCTCTCAGAGCAATGAGTTGACCAGCTGGCCTTCCCCAGTCCATGGGAGCAGGCCCACCCCTTTCAGATCTATGGGGTATGGGCCTTACTCTCCCCAAACCTTGGGGAATATATACCACCCTTTCTGTAGCATAAAGTGGCAAAACTCTCCCCAACCATCGGGCAGGAACATCAGGACTCTTCAACTGCTACAGCAAACTCACCCTCTCTGTACACATGGGTGGGGTTCCTCTCTTGGCCCAGGAGATGTCTTAATTCCAGATCTCAGCTTCCAGGGTTTTCCTTTTACAGCCATTATCCCTTCCATATCTCCCTGTATTAGTCAGGGTTCTCTAGGGAAACAGAATCAGTAAGGGGTATCCGTCAATAGTGTGTGGTTCTATAAGAGTCTCTAACACAGCTGTGAGATGCACAAATCCAGGTTCCACAGGCAGGCTGCAACCAGGGGCAGCAATGAAAGTCTAATGAAGGTTCTTGACAAATTCTGGGAGATGCTGGCTGTCCAGAGGCAAGCTGGGAAATTCTCTCTCAATGTTAGAATCACTTCCTCTTTTAAGGCATTCAACTGATTGGATTAAGTGTCACTCATTGCTGATGACAATCTCTCTGATTGATGTACTTATAACCAGCTATGATTTACCACTGCAGTAAGTCAATGGTGACTAAAGTCCACAAATGCCCTCATATTACGTTTAGGCCAGTGCTTGCTTGACCAAACAACTGGGCACAATTTCCCGGCTGAGTTGACGCAATAGCTCAACCATCACACTCCCCTGCATGTTCCTTTTAGTCCAGGCTGACAGTGGTTTTGTTCATAAAGCTGTCTCAGAAAGCTTGTTGGTTTAACCTGAGGAAGCAGGGGTCTAAGCCATCAGACAGTAAGACTTTCCACAAGTGTTCCCTAGATAACTGCATTTTTGATCCAGATTTACAAGTTCTAAGTTTTTTTAAGTCCTCAAATGGGGCACTATCATCTTAGGGCTTGATTTCCAGAAGCTTGGAATTTCCAGAATCAGTTCCTGGTTATTTGTGCCCAACAAGTCGGTTCTCAGCTTATCTCATTCATCTAGCATTTTACTATAAGCTTCAAGGAGAAGCCAAGCTACATTCTCCAAGTTTACTTTGGAAAATTCTTCAGCTAAATGCCCAGACTCACCATTTTCAAATTCTGCCTTCCATGAAACATCAGGGGTTAATCTTGTTAAGTTCTTTGCAACTTTAGAACACAGATCACCTTTCCTCCGGTTTCCAATAATAGTTTCATCATTTACTTCTAAGACCTCATCAAAAGTCTCTTTAGTGACCATATTCCTATCAACAGTCTCTTCAGCGGAAATGGACTTGGCCCAGTGGTTAGGGCGTCCGTCTATCACATGGGAGGTCTGCGGTTTAACCCCCGGGCCTCCTTGACCCATATGGAGATGGCCACGTGCAGTGCTGATGCACGCAAGGAGTGCCCTGCCACGCAGGGGCACCCCCCTGCCTAGGGAAGCCCCACACGCAAGGAGTGCGCCCCGTAAGAAGAGCCACTCAGTGTGAAAGAAAGTACAACCTGCCCAAGAATGGCACCACACACATGGAGAGCTGACACAACAAGAGGACACAACAAAAAGAAACACAGATTCCCGTGCCGCTGACAACAGAAGCGGACAAAAGAAGAACACACAGCAAAATCGACAAAGAGAACAGACAACTGGGGTGGGAGGGGCAGAAGGGGAGAGAAATAAAATAAATAAATAAATCTTAAAAAATAAATGGTCTCTTCAAAGCAATCTAGGCCTTTTCTATCAAACATCCCACAGTTTCTCCAAAAAATACTTAGCCATTTATAAAATTAGCCCAGCATTTTTGTAATTGCTGAAGCACTACCCCTCTTCCCAGTACCAAATTCTGTACTAGTCAGCCAAAGGGGTGCTGGTGCAAAGCATCAGAAATCAGTTGGTTTTTATAAAGGGTATTTATTTAGGGTAGGAGCTTATAGTCACAAGGCCTTAGAGTCCCACTCAAGGTACCGTAAGAGGTACTTCCTTACCGAGAGCATATTGCCATGTGTTGACACAGGATGGTGGGCGATGTCTGCAGGAGCTCAGCCTTCCTCTCCCTCTTAAGGCTCCGTGGGCCCAGCTTCTGATCTCCGCTGTCGGCTGGCACAGGGCCTGTGTATCCCCCGGCGTTTCTTTCTTTCAGGCTCAGCTGCTCCTCTCTTCACAAGGTCGGCTGTAGACCAGCAGGCTCATCTCCCTTTCTGGGACTCCTGCCGAGTCTAGTGAGCTCTCTCTTCCTCTGTATTCTTCTTCTCCGTGTGTCTACTTTCATGTCAGAATCTGCTTTATCAACCCTCTGAGGGGCCATTGCACTCTGATGATTGAATCAAAGCCCTAATCTTAATATAATTTAATCAGACATCTCAACTGAATCTATTACAATCAAAGGGTTATCAAAGGAACAGACTAGTTTACAAACATAACTGTTTATATTAATTCTACATTAATTCATAAATACTATCAAACTGCCACAGTGGATTAAAGAAGAAATTATAAGAGAAATCGGTAAATACCTCAAAAGACAAATGAAAATGAGAACATACAAAACTGAAGGATACAGCAGAATCAGTGCTGAGGGGAAACTTATAGACTTAATGCTTATATTAGAAAAAGAAGAAGCTAAAATCAAAGACCTAATTGCACGCATGTAGGAACTAGAAGAAGAACAGCAAAACAATCCTAAAGAAAGCAGAAAGAAATAATAAAGATTAGAGCAGAAATAAATGAAATGCAGGGGAAAAAACCATGGAGAAAATCAATAGAACTAAATGTTGCCTTTTTGAAATCATCAAAATTGATAAATGCTTAGCTAGATGATCAAAGAGTAAAGATGCTAATAAATAAAATCAGAAATGAGAAGGGTGGCATTTACCACTGCTCCAGAGGAAATAAAAGAGATCACAAGAGGATATGATGACCAATTGTGTTCCAACAAAGTAGACAACGTTGATGAAATGGACAAATTTCTGGAAACACATGAAGAAACCACACTGACCCTAGGAATAGAAGGTTTCAATAAGCCAATTATGAGCAAAGAAACTGAAACAGTCATCAAAAACCTCCCCAAAATGAAAAGTCCAGGACCAGATGGCTTAACAGGGGAATTCTACAAATAATTTAAGAAGATCTGGAACCAATCTTGCTCAAACTCTTCCCCAAAATCGAGCAAGATGGAACACTACCAAAGTCATTCTATGAAGCTATCACCCTACTACCAAAACCAGATAAATATTACAAAAAAGAAAATTACAGATCAATTTCTTTAATGAACATGGATGCAAAAATTGGCAACAAAATGCTTGCTAACCAAATCCAAAAACACATGAAAAATTATACACCATAATCAAGTGGGCTTTATACCAGGTATGCAAGGGTGGTTCAACATAAGGAATTCAATCCATGTAATACACCACATTAATAATTTGAAGAAAAAGAATCACATGATCATTTCAAATGATGCAGAAAAGACCTGGCAATATGCAACATTCTTGATTAAAACACCCAAAAATAGAAGGAATTTTTCTCAATATTTTAAAGTGTGTATATGAAAAACCCACAGTTAACACTGTGCTTACTATTCTTAGAAGGTACCAGGGATTGAACCAAGGACCTCAAGCGTGCAAAGCAGGCACTCAGCAACAGATCTACACCCCGTCCTTCAAGTACTGGAGAGAAGGTGGAGAAATAGCAACGCCCCTCACTGCTGGTGGAACTGTAAAATCGGGCACGCTTTGTGGATGGCAATACGGCAGTTCCTCAGGAAACTAAATACAGAAGTGCCATATGATTCAGCAACCCCACAACTAGGAATGTATTCAGAAGAACTGAAAGCAAGGATGCTAGCAGATATTTGCACACCAATGTTCATAGCAGCATTATTCACAACTGCTATAAGATGGAGGTAAACTAACTGTCCCGTCAACTGAGGAATGGATAAATAACGTGGTATATTTATAGAATGAAATATAAACCAGCTGTAAGAAGAAATCAGTTGGAGGAACCTTGAGGATATTATGTTGAGTGAAATAAGCCAGAGACAAAAGGATGGATATTGTATGGTCTCAATGATATGAACTAAATACAATGAGTAGACTTATAGAGCTGGAATATAAAGCATAGGTTGGACTTGATGGTAATACATTGTAATGAATGTAACAAACACTGTTGACTTATGGATGGGTTTGTGGCTGAAACGAGTAGTCCGGGAAGATTATTGTTAATTGAAGAACAGATGGAGGATAATATTGGAAATGTATAACAAATATAATATAAATGCAGAAATGTTCTACTACAGGGTGTTAAGAACGTGGTGACATATGGGAAAATATAATGTAACTTAAGAACTATACTTAATAACAAGATTACAATGTTTTTTTGTAGCAAAGGCAAAGATTGTACTATATTCTAAAGGTAAAAAAAAGAATATGGGATTTAGTTTGTGAGATAAGAATATGATTAAGCATTTTTTCTCTTCTTCATTTTTTTTATTAATGGGAAGACTTGAATATTTCATTGAACTAATCTGTGTTCATCTGTGTATCTTTCTAAACACTAGAGGAACAACTGAGATAGCAATTGGAATTGGATGAGATAAAAGTGCCTGAGAAAGAACTTTTTAGGAGTAATATTACTATAACTTATTAAGCTGCTGTAGCAATTTGATATGGTTATGAATTCCAAAAAGAAATATTGGATTATGCTTGTAATCTCATCTGTACCTGGGTATGATTGAGTTATAATTAGGGCGTTGAGTCCCCACGCCTTGGTGGGTGGGACTCACAGATAAAAGGCATGGCAAAGGACAGAGTTGGGGATTTCTGATGTTAGAATTTGATGCTGAAGACCCAGGAAGTCAGCACCCAGAGGGCAGAGAAGCCAGCCCCAGGAAGGAAGGAAACTTGAACCTAGAGAAAAGCAAGCCCCAGGAATGTAGCAACCCAGGAAGCCTGAACCTGGCAGACGTGGGCAGCCATCTTGCTCTAAATAGACTTTGGTGAGGGAAGTGATTTATGCTTTATGGCCTAGTATCTGTAAGCTCCTAACCCAAATAAATACCCTGTATAAAAACCAACCTGTTTCTGGTATTTTGTATCAGCACCCCTTTGGCTGACTAATAACAGCTGCCTTTTTCTGTTCTTTCAGTTTTGTGAATTTGAAATGAAGTTGTTCATTTTAAAAAATAAATATCTTCAATGTTTTTTGTCTTTTGGTGTCTGGACTAAGTTTGGTCCACTTTCTAGGAATCTGGAGTATACATTTATCTTACAACCAATTCTTTGCATGTTTGCCTTAAGTTTCAAAATCTGTTATTCAAATTTTTATTGTTAAAATGTAAAAAAATATTTAACCCCTTAACATAAGATTTTAGTATGTTTTTATCATCTTCCAAGATCCTAGTTTTTCGTGATATAATTTGAGTATTGAGACACAAATGATCTTACTTTCAGTCTGGTTTCTGACCACCACCTATCAAACATCTCGCTGGCTTTACTTGATAGCCACTCTCTAATGCCCTGTGATCAAGTCATCACCACCTACCCCATTCTTGTTTGCACCAATTCCCATCTTTTTATTATGCATCCACAAGCTGTAGAGTTTTGTTTTCAAGAAGGCAAGTAGGTGGTGTGCCACCTGAGCACTTTGTCTGGATAGCCTTTTGTATCCATGGAGCTTTCAACTGCAGAACCAAAGCCCTGCTCCACCTGGTTGGAATGACAGGGAATGTATTAACCCAAGAAGAATGCAGAGGGGCAGGCAGGGTTAGGACCTCTCAGTCAGTTGATGGAGAAGTTAAAGGTCATCATCAATAATGCAGGTGTGTGCTGCCTCTCGCTCTGTGGTTCTGAATGTCGACTTCCTCCCAGCCTGGAAGTCCTCATGGCCACAGAAAGGCTGCCAATAACCATCAGGACTACACACTTCCTCAGTCACACCCTCTGTGTCTCTGTGTCACAATCAGGAATTTTCCCAGCAGCCTCTGCAAACCTCTCTCTCCTATGTCTCACTGTCGGAATTGGGTCAACTCCCACTAGGGTCGGGGAATGGGTTAGTTGCTGATGGATGGACCAGCCAGATTCCTTTAGATATCACAGCCACATGGGGAGGCACAAGGAGAAAATACCAAAACGCTGGGAAGGGGAAACAGGAACAAATGCAGTCTCTATGTTAAGAGTTCTCTGTTGCTTTCCTAATAAACGACCAATTGTCTAAGTGTAAAATTTTGGAATAAAAGTATATTTTCCTCAATCTATAGAGTCAGAGCTGCTGAGAAGTTGGGATAAGCTTACTTTTTGTTCCTTTTATAGAAAGATAACTTTTTGCTTCATTTCTGTAATTTTTAAAAACTGCAGTTACTATTTTTGCTCGGAATTTAGACTAAGTAATTAAAATTTCTTTTTTCAAGGTAGGAAAGTTTTCTTCCATGCTATTTCTGGTAATGCTTATTTTTTGGTTTTCCCAGCTTGTTCTATAAGGATTTCTATAATTCTTAGTCTAGATTATGTTATCTGCTTTATCTATAATGCCATCATTTACAATAACAAAACAATTGGCTTCATTTATTCTGAGTATACAGAAATGTACAGTCCTTATTGGAAAGTCATCCAATACCAAAAGTTATACAGATGAATGCAAGAATCATATATGGCGGCGGACTTGGTCCAGTGGTTAGGGCGTCCGTCTACCACATGGGAGATCTGCGGTTCAAACCCCGGGCCTCCTTGACCCCTGTGG
Organism: Dasypus novemcinctus; assembly: GCF_030445035.2. Taxonomy (NCBI): domain Eukaryota; kingdom Metazoa; phylum Chordata; class Mammalia; order Cingulata; family Dasypodidae; genus Dasypus; species Dasypus novemcinctus. The sequence continues at coordinate 951,290 of NC_080674.1, forward strand.
AGCTGGCCCACGCTCAGTGCTGATGCGCGCAAGGAGTGCCCTGCCACGCTGGGGTGTCCCCTGCGTAGGGGAGCCCCATGTGCAAGGAGTACGCCCCGTAAGGAGAGCCGCCCAGCGCAAAAGAATGTGCAGCCTGTCCAGGAATGGTGCCGCACACACAGAGAGCTGACACAGCAAGGTGATGCAACAAAAAGAAACACAGATTCCCGTGCCGCTGACAACAACAGAAGTGGACAAAAAAGATGATGCAGCAAATTGACACAGAGAACAGACAACTGGGGTGGGGGAGGAAGGGGAGAGAAATAAATAAATAAATCTTTAAAAAAAATAAATCATATATAAGCCCATCAAAGGGGAAAACCCCTATTAATGTATTACCATGCATCTTCCTAGTCTTTCCTCCATGTGATATGCATTAATTCATGTGCTAACCACTCCTTTATCAAATACTTATTGGCAACCTATTATGTTAACCTTAGACTGTATCTCACTAAGAATGTACAGAAAATGCCACTTAAATGATAAATTGTTTTTTCCCCCTTCATTGTGGTTATATTAGATTGATTCACATTTATTTCTGTTTGTGTTCAATTTTTAGGGGGGCTGCTTTTTTTCTTTTTTTTTAATTGCATTTTTGACCATAGAAAAGATTTACAAGTGGCAAAGCGAGTGGTCATATACAAAAGTTGCAGGCAGAAAATTTCCCCTACCCTCTCGTCATCTCCACCCCACTCCCCTATCTTCTCCAGTAACAATTTTCATCATTTCTAGTGTATCCTTCCTGTCTCCTTGTACTAAAGTATGTAAATATGATTTCATTGTTACTTCACTTGGTCTGACACAAAAGACGACCAGCTACACCCTCACTCTATCAGCCCCTGCTTGCTTCAGTTCCCAGCAGAGCTGAAGAAGCTTCTGGAATCAGCCGGGAAGCCCGTCCCCCTCCTCCAGGCAGGCTCCGGGGATAGGCTGTGCCAGATTATAATCGCCACCTCCTGGGAGCGCAGCTGGTGGACGCCGCTCATGTGTCCCTGGAGCTGAGGACCCCAACGTTGGCTTCAAAGAGGCGGGGCTCGTTCCCGCGCAGTTCTGGGGGCAGGAAGCCCGAAATCCGGGGTGGGGACGCCCGCTCTGAAGGCTCAGGGTGGCCCCTTCCTGGGCTCCGCCGGCACCCACCCCCGGCCTCCGTCCTCAGGCAGCCCCCTCCCTCTGCCCCTGGAAGACCCCGCCCTGGCTCAAGGGTCCGCCCAGCTCTGCCTGGGTGGCTCAGGGGCCCCTGCCTCTGTCACACACGAAAGCCGTCCTGGCCCGGCCTGGCCCTTCTCCTCGGCTCCCCGCCGGTCCAGCCGTGCCCCGGGCCCGCGCCACTCTAGGTGTGGAAGTTCACAGCATGTTCCCTAAACAGTCAGCCTGCTGCCCCCTTCCTCCGAGCTCATCTGCTCTGGGGATGTTCTGCACGTTCTCACAGGACTCTATTTCCTTATAAATGCTGGAATCAACTGCACAGCGCTAAAAACTACTTGTCATAGGAACTTGGGGTCTTTCCGTCTGTATTAGTCAGCCAAAGGGGTGCTGATGCAAAATACCAGAAATGGGTTGGTTTTTATACAGGGTATTTATTTGGGGTAGGAGCTTACAGATACCAGGTCATAAAGCTCAAGTTACTTCCCTCACCAAAGTCTATTTCCACGTGTTGGAGCAAGATGGCTGCCGACGGCTGCGAGGGTTCAGGCTTCCTGGGTTCCTCTGGGCTCAGCTCCTCTGTCTTCTCCACAGGGTCAGCTGTAGACTATCAGGTGAACGGCTCTGTCTCTCTCCCTGGGGTTTCTGCCGTGTCTAAGGAGCCGTCTCTACTCCCCTATGTTCTTCTCCTGGCTCAGGTCCTCTCTTCCTGGGGCTTGCTTCTCTTTCCTCTGTAGGCTGACTTCCTGGGCCTCCAACTTAAGGCTTCAGCATCAAACTCCAACATCAGAAAACCCCAACTCTGTCCTTTGCCATGCCTTTTATCTTGGTGGGTGGGGACTCAACGCCCTAATGAGGTGGCCCAATCAAAGCCCTAATAACTTAATCAGGCCCAGGTACAGACCAGATCACAAACATAATCCAGTATCTAATTTTGGAATTCATAACCTTATCAAACTGCTACACCGTCCACGATGAAGGGGTGGCTCTCCATTGGGTCTGCCTTGGGGTCCCTCAAGATGGTTTGAAAGTTTCCCCACACCAGTCTGAAACTGCCTGCCAGATCTACTGCTAAGCACTGTGTGGGTTTCTTGCTATTTCCAGTACCTTTTCTCTTTCTTTTAGTCTTCAGCTGGGTCCTGTGAGTATATATGAAATTCATTGACTTTGAGTGTTAATTTTATATTCTCCTAAACATTATTAGAGGAAAACTTTAATTATTAAAAACTTACTTAGGGAAATGGATGTGGCTCAAGTAATTGAGCTCCTGCCTACCACACGGGGGAGCCCCTGGTTTGGTTCCTGGTGCCTCCTAAGGAAGACAGCGAGCTGGTCCAATGCGCCTGCGCAGTGAGCTGCCACAACAAGATGCTGCAACAAGAGGTACAAGAAGAAAAATGTAACGAGAGACACAACAAAGCGGGGAGCAGAGGCTCCTGCTGCCTCCTAAAGAGGACAAGCAGGACGGCAAGCAGGTGCGATGGGCAGGCATGGCAAGCTGATGCGACAAGAGGACACAAGAGACAATAGAGGAAAAACATAATGAGAGACACAATAAAGCAGAGAAGGGAAGTGGCTTAAGCAATTAGGTGCCTCCCTCCCACAATAGAGGTCCTCCGTTCAGTTCCCGTTGCCTCCTAAGGAAATGAAGATGAACAGACACAGCAAGTGGAAACAACGAGGAGATGGGGAGAGATAAATAAAATAAATCTTAAAAAGTAAAAAACTGACTTAGACTCCAGACCATGTTGTAAATGAAATGAATCTTGCCCCTTCCCCTTCCACTGCAAACACACAGATGCAGTAGGTAGAGCGTATTGATTTATCTTTGTAAGTTCATAGATTCCACAGCCGTGAGCAGGAGGAGCCCCGTTATTCAGAAACGGGGGCGGGTGGGCAGTGAGGAGGGGAGGGTCTGGGGAAGACCTCCCTACCAGGTGACAGAGGCTGCCGGGGCCCTCTGGGGGAAGCCGCGAGCCCCATCTGAGCCGCCCGCGCCCTGGGCCGCTGCCCACAGCCAGCCGTCACGCAGGCCAGAGCACGAGAGCAGGTCTGCAGGGACCTGCGAGCCGGCCTGGGGCCGCGTGCGGGGACCACAGCCCAGCCCAGCCCCGGCCGGGCCGCGGGTCTCCAGGCCGAGCCCCCGGGGCAGCGCCCGCCCGAGAGGCCAGAGCTCAGACGCCAGCTGGGAAGGCAGCCGGCCTGGGGGAAGGCTCAGCAAGGAGGTACAGAAAGGAGCGGGCCCAGAGCCTCTAACCTCAGCCCCGGGATGGACACTCAAGTAAAGGGGCATTCTGACTCATGAGAAGATTGACAGAAGTTTGTAAAACGTGGACATGCTGGAAATGAAAACTGTAGGGGTCCCGGGGGTGAAACAGGTTCAAATCCTTCCCCCCAGATTTCTGGACCAGAGCTGGGTGCTGAGGCAGGGCTGGGTGGGGCTAGCCGGGGACACCGAAGGGGAGAGCGTGACCAGAGGCCCAAGCAGGAGGGCCAGCGATGACCGGAAAGTGGTGGACAGCGAGGGACGAGCAGGTGGCGTCATGCCCACCGCGAGAAACCCCGGCTCTGAGGAACCCCGGAGCCTCCTTGCACGCCGCCAAAGCTTGCACGAGCAGCCAAGTGTGTTTCTCGCCACACTCATTCCCGTCCACACCTGAGAACCAGGTGACCTGGGCGTGGTGCAACCAGATCAGCACATCTGGCTCGGGGTCCCCTTCAGAAGCCACCTCTGTCACCTCTGGGAGTTACGGACAGATGTGTCCACACATCAGACAGGAACAGTAATTTACAGACCATCAATAGGCCAAGCACTTCCTAAATTACCTGTCCATGCATTTTATCAACCGTTTTTTGAGCAGCGAAACAGGAAGGAAAATATTATGCCATCAAAAGGGAAGCACAATTCTCCCGTAATGTCTATGCATAAAATGCTGAAAGAAAGCCTGGCCTTGGGAACTGAGGCCGTCATCATATTTAAAACAAGCAAATAACCTGGGGAGGTTTCCCCTCCCTGCTTGGCTCTAAAGGAAGGAATCACGAAAGGCAGGATTTGTGGACAATTGCCCACGGAACCTATTTAAGAGTATGCTATTAAAGTTGGAATTCCACCTCTGGCTTCAGTATTATTTGGAAATTAAAAATAGCAAAGTGTTAAAAATACATTAAACAAGTTTCTTCCACATATGAATGCACCAAGGCAGCTGGGGTTTCCTACCTTTAAGGTATTAAAATTGAAGTTGATGGTAGCCCCACATTATTCATTACATCAAATGGAGATGCCTTTAAATTCATATTAAATTCAATTTAAATGCCATCAAAACCATGGTTGACAAAGTACTGACAGATGAATATTTTAGTATGATTCAATAGCAGTAAACTTTATTTTCTTACCTTGAGGCAAGGTGATGGGGTTTTATATGCAGGAGGTTGACTGGGTTTGTACTAACATGGCTTAGGATTTCCATAAAGTAAAATTTTATCTTTAAAAAATGACTTTAAAGGGTTTAAGACTTGAACTCTGAAAACATTTCTTCAGGGTTCTTTTTGCTTGGCTCATTATTTACCCTATGAAATCCAATAGCTTCCTTATACCACGCTGCCAACCATCTTCCGGTTTAGAATTAACAATTCGTTGCTTTAAAGGTTTTATACTATGTTAAGTGCTGATGTTCAGTAATAGTTCATCTTGGTTTTTCCACTTGCAGCTCTTGGTTTTGGAGGGCGAGATGCTTACCTTAAAACCTCACTTGTAGGAGATGTTGGATATATACCTTGTTAAATGAATGAATACAATGGCACACTAGTCTCTGTAACTGCCTCAAAGAACCCGACAGTCAGCCTTTTTGTCTGCCCCCTGGGACAGCTGTGTTGTAAGAGCTTGCCTCCTCACCACAAACACACTCGGGCTTCCCAGAAGATTGCAGTGATGAGTATTGACTGTGGGGGAACAGATACAATCTACGCCCTGAGCCCTCTGGCCTCCAGCTCTCTGAGTTTCCATTTAAGTTTTCCAAATTCAGGGAAACTTGTACCTTCAATACCTGCTTCCTGGAATGGGTAAGCCTGGCTTTCCAGTCTATTTTCTTTACTGGAGATTTACAAAAGTTCCGCTTCCAGGTAGTGGGATCACATTTTACGACACATTGCCCAAGGATTACATTTTTTGGCGCATTGCACTTTTAATTCCTGTTCTTTCTTGACTGCCCGGTGGCTCTCTCACTCCAGTCTGAGGCGGCCGTCGTTTCTGGGAAAGGACAGATAAATCCGAAAGCCGAGAAGTTCCACTGCTTAGCTGCCCCCTTCAGAAGCGCCTTCTGAGGGCGAGCCTGCCAGTCCTGGGGGCCAGGTTTCCCCAGGCAGAGCCAAGCCGGGGACCGAGGTTCCCTGGACGCCAGGCATTCCTGGGAGAGCCAAGGGCCAGGGCCTGGGGTCTTGGGGCACAGAGGGTACCCCAGAGAGTAGGACACAGGCAAAGGCTCTTCCACCGATGGAGGATCTGGAGGTAGGGACCCTGGGACAGCCCCCTCCGGGGTCCCGCTGGATTCCATACGGTCCACGTGTCCCCAGGGGATGTCCCGACTGGCCAGCTCCTGGGAGCCATGGAGGGGCCTCCCAAGTGGACAACTGGTGGCCCGAGCCAGGAGGGGCCAAGACTGGGGTGGGGCAGGGGAGAAGGGGTGATCTTCCGCTCAGTCGCTGCAGACACTCCACAGCACAGGTGCAGAAGGCGGAAGAGGGAGCAGCTCCCAAGGGCAAGACGCTCCCCACCGAGACCAGGATCCCGTGGCAACCACTGCAGGCGCCCAAGGAAAGGCAAGGCAGCCCACCCACCGCCTGCCCCACCCGCCCCGGCAACGGTCTCTAAGGAAGCGGACACAAGCCAGCGAGGACGAAGCCTATGTAGCTACACAGCTGAAGGGCGACTGCACACTTTAAACTAAAAAGTGAAAATGTGGAAAAGAAACGTCCCTGGCCCTCTCTGTCACCTCCGAGCCTGAAGGCAGGAAGCACAGAGACGCTGCTTAAATGCCAGGGCGGAGGCGAAGCTCAGGGTGGGAGAAAGGGAACAAATGGACAATTTCCTATGCAAACAGTACTTCATCCTCACACGTCATCATGCTCAAAAGCCCATCATGTGCACAGGCGGGGAAGAGACGCCTGCCCCCTGAAAGCCTTTCCCGTTCAGGTGGAGAGAGCTTCAGCTGCCAGCCAGGAGGGAGACGCCACCTGAGGCCGGCCGCTGGCTCAGAAGGACGTCTGCGGACCCCCAGGCGCAAGCGCCACACAGCCACGTTTCAATTAGCTGCACGTTGGACTTGCGTAGCTCCTTCTCCTGAATCCTTCTGAAGGCTGACCAGGCATCTCCAGCTCAGGTTCTGCTTGCTTCTCTTGTTCCTCTCCACATGTCCTCTTAGGTCAATGAGGACCACTTGTAGCTGCAAATGACCGGCCACCCCCAGTCAGCCTTCGCAGCAAAACACGGAGTCATCTCACAAATACAAACAGAGAGCAGACAGGCTCCCAGCCGTGAACCCCGACGTACGCATGGCCCCACACGCATGTTTGCCCGTTCTTGCCCTCCGTCGTGAGCTCTGCAGCCTTAGGTTGGTCACCTGGACACTGCAGACCCTCCCAGCCCCGCGTTTTCTCACAGGTGTGTGCGAGAAGAGAGGGCTGAAGCAGGAAAGAAAGAGTGCATGTTTGGTTGGGGTTGAATCGGGGAATGAATTTCTCTCCCACGCCCTCTGCCACCTCCCTCCCACGCCCAGAGCCCAGAGCAGCATTTCCTTTGGTTTCAGGGACCTCCACTGAGTCATGGGGACAAACCTGACCTGCAAGAAATTCTGAGAAGCCGGCAGGGGGCAAGGCGAGGGCTGAGGATGGGGAGGGAGCTGCTGACATCAGCCGGTCTCTCTCGAGCTGGCCTGGGCCCGTGCAGCTCCGCACGCACACACGGTGAGGGTCCCAGGTGGGCTCAGGACGCAGCCCCCGCGCCCGCCCCCAGAGCCGCTCTCTGGTGCCGCCTCAGCGCTGAAAGGTTGACTATTTTGTAGCTTTCATTTCAATTCTCACCCTGCAGACTTCAGAAATACCTTCTGAAACTTATTACCATGATCAGGATTAGTGTCAAGGCCTCCATATTTTGCCTCTAGGATGGAATTCCAAAATCCCGTCTACAATCTACTCATGTGCCCACGGTAAGTTAGCCAGGGGAAGGAGCAGCCCATAACACCATTTCTCTTTTTTTTCTCTATTTTTTTTTTAATGGTACATTAAAAAAATATAAGAGGTACCACATGCCCTCCACCCCCTCACCGCACATCAACAACCTCTTTCACCATCGTGGCACATTCACTGCATTTGGTGAATACATTTTGGAGCAGTGCTGCACCACTTGGATAGCTGGTCTACATTGTAGTCTACACTCTCCCCCATCCACCCAGTGGGCCCTGGCAGGACATACAATGTCCAGTTTTAAGGAGCGTCTATTTCAACTGCTCCATTGTGATTGTCCCTTATTTTTATAAATGTTTAGAAGATTCTGTCTAAAAATAGTTTTAAGTTAAAATGTTTTAAAAAAAAAGTGCTTTTAAAAATTTTACATTAAGAGGAAGTGTCCAAGTGGAAAGCTGTTTACTTTCTGCACAAAGAAATAAAACCAGTAGTTCTCAGTTGAAAAGCAAAGTCCTGGGGTGGTCAGAAATCAAGAATTTCGAATGGGATCCTGGACCAGTTTCTGTCTGCAGAACAGGACACAGATTCAGAAGTGGAAATTACTTTGTAATGTAATAACATGCCAATGTATTGCCTTGTGCTCCCCCTTCATGTGATTAATTTAGAATAAAATTGCTATGTGATTATACATATTTATATAATTTGTTGAGTAAAAAAAAAACCAAATATATATTTTGAAAGGAATATTGGCTTTCTCTATCAGAAACCCTATAGACACACACATACAATTAATTACAACCTCCACTTTATATCTCTAATTTTCCTCGTAGGCAATTGTTAGAGAGAAACCCTAGAATGAATAACTCTGAGCAGAATTTGCCTGCCTGTGCATTTAAAAATAGGAGCCATTATATTCCGTGACTTCTGCCAAATTGCCAGTCAACCAGGCAGTGAAGGACAGCTCCTTGAGTCAGCTCAAGGAATGTCAGCGCTGCGTGTGACAGGCCACCCTGCGTCCCCTCGCAGCGCGGACGCGCGCGGAGCCCCGGGTGGGCGCGCAGTGGTCGGCCCCGCGCAGGTGCGCGCTCGCCCGGCGCCTCCGGCTCTCAGGGGCGCAGTGGAAGCCAAAGAAGCGCGGGTGGTCCGCGGCTCCCAGCCGGTGGGGGTCCTGGCTCACCCCTGGTCCCACGCGGAGCGACTCCCCGCATTTTAGGGAGCGTGAACCGCGCGGCCGCTTCCCCCACAGCCAGCCCAGCTCGTGGTCACATTCCCCCAAACCAAATGCTCCGGACCATTTCGACATCCGAAAGCCCCGGAGTGGAGAGCGCGCACAGCGAGCCTGGGACGGTCAAGGACAAGGACAAGCCTCAGGAGCGGCCACCCGGCTAGCGAGGGCGCTTCCCACGCGCCAGGACGTCAGCGCCGTGGGTCCCTGCGGCCACGGAAGGAGGACCACCGGGACGCGGCCACCGGGGCGTGGCACGTGGGGTCAGGGGCCCTGAGTGTGGGGCCGTGACACGTGGGCTGAGTGTGGGGGGCGTGACACGTGGGGTCAGGGGCGCTGAGTGCGGGGCGGGTGCGCGTCGGGTGCCTCCTGGGCCCCCCCCCCCACGCCCACACACCCTCAGCCCCTGGTTCAGGAGGTGCAGCCCCGGCCCAGGAGGCACCACAACCAGGCCTGGCCGATCCATCCACAGGCCGGTTCACGCCGGCCCGAGCAGGCCAGGCGGCCAGGGCAGGTCCTTCCCCAGCCCTGGGGACTGTCGTGCGGCGGGCACCCCTGACCTGCCCACGATGTCAGCGTGGGTGACCAGCCGCGGGGGCGGGGCCAGAGGCAGGGGGTGGTCAGAAGCCCCGCCCCTTCAGCTGAGCCGAGCTGGAAGGGGAGCCTGGGGTGTGGTTGTGATGGATTCTGGAACCTTCTTTCACCAATCACTGTTCTGCCAAGGAGACTGGACGAACGACGCGCCCCTGAGACGGCCTGGAGCCAGGCCCCGGGGAGCTCACCTTCCCGCCCCAAGTGTGCCCTGCTGCCCCCAAACCCCCTGCCAGGGGCACGGGCAGAAAGCCCTCTCGAGTGGGCGTTGGTGCGGTGCTTGGGCCATTCCCTGCGGGCAATTTGGAAAATACAGAACCTTGAGAGGACAAGCCAGGGGCTTCCAGCCTGCTCACCTTGAACTCTGACCTGGAAGAACCTTTCCCACGCAGCCTCTTCAGGGTGCTGAGGAGACCCCAGGCCTTGCGTGGTTTCATTCTGAGCCCTCCTGATTCACAGGTCGTAGGCAGGTGCTCGGCCTGGAACCCTTTGACATAGCGGAGCATCCTTGTTTGGCACCAGCTACTGTTGAATCATGGAAAGAGGGCAGTTCCCATCCCAGTTAAAACAAAAACAGAAACCCAAGGTGACATGCGCTAGTGCTTTTTAAAAAAATGTTTTGTGTGAGTTACATAGGACCATTAACTTGCCTGGATATAAGAGAAGCTCAAAAAGGAATTTTCCATGAAAAATAATACGGATGTGTGTGGTGTCCCATCCTTCTGGAAACATCCTTCCCTGGTTCCATGTGGCAGCCATCCTCAGCTGCCCCTGCCGGTCATGCCCTGGTCATATGAGGCCACAAACCCACCAGCTCACTGGGCTTTGGCTCAGATGAGCTGTCCATTTACCCTTTTAAACCAACAAGAGGACCTCATTTTCATCCATTTGTGGTTGCAATCAGACAATTCAGGGCTTCAAAATTACCTCCAGTTGTAATGTGAACAAAAGGCATGGAGGTGGGGGAGGAAAGTGTTCTTAATTGTCAAAAAGAGATACACAGTATCTCTTAGACAGTCCGCTTGCAAATACTCTAGCAGTTACACCTGTCATCAGAATGCTTGCTATGGTTTCCTTCTCAACCTGCTTTACTACTTCAAGTTCAGTGAATTTCAAGTGGTAAATAGAGTTGACAAAGCAAAGACTTAGCTGGAAACAATTTCTAAAATCTCCAGAACTTTTGGTGTGTGGAATATGCATTAAAGCATGTCAAAAGCTAAGCCCATAAGTCACAGAACCTCTCTTGGATTCAGATACCAGTTTAGGAATAAAATGATGAAAGTATAATTACGCACCAGAATTAAATTGAGCACCCCAGAGTGCTCCTGGGGACGGCTTGCTTGTCTTTCTCCACTTTGTCCTCAGCCAAGTGGCAGGAGACAGCTGGCCAGAATTTCTGAGTGCATATAATGAAGAGAATTCATTGTTGTTAGGATGTGGTGATTAAATATATAAGACTCATATTCCTTAGTGGCTTTCCTGAAAGAAGTTTGCCCTGGACGACAATCGAGTCGACGCTTCCATCTTTACACTGTCCAGTGGGTAGAAAGCACACTTGGAAATCAAGCTTCTGATCCAACAGTTGTGGTCACAGCTCTTTTCTCTCCTCATATTTATGAGAATGTTTGTTAGACCCAACGCAGAGGTCTAGGCTATTTTATTTCTTGGGGTTTCTCTCCTCAGAAAACAACGAGAGGACTCTGCGAGAAAAGCAGCCCCTGCGGAGGGGCTGGTGGCAGCCTGCTGGTGGAGGGCTTGGGCAGGTACATAGAGAAGGAGCTTCCAGAGGCCAGGGCTCCGCGAGGGCTGGCCGGGCCCCACTGGACGTGGCTTCACACTGGCCACCTCCTCTCGATGAGGAGACACGACCACCACTGGCTACCGTGTGCAGCTCAACGGTGCATTTTGCACCCACTAGCAGTGGACTTGAAGAGGAAACCAATCCCGATGTCCCCAGTGCTTTCACACTAATGGTTTCAGCTCCCAGCACCTTTAATCACCAGACACTAACATGGCCCTTCTTTCAAGGCAGGAATGGAGTCTGGGAGCTGGGGAGTAAGCAGCCCCTCCTGACACAGGAACCAGCAGAGAGCGGGCTCGGCTTGGAGCTTGCTGGCCCCCGAGCCCAGCCGTGCTGAGAGGCGGTCCCCTGAACTCCCTGGAAATGGAGATCCCCACGCAGAAGGCAGCTAAGAGTTGAAACCTGCCCATCCATCAAGGAGGTGTGGGCCGCTTAGCGGTGGTCGCCACTGGAGACAGTTGGAAGAACCATCGTGGGGAGCACTACAAGAGGAGAGCGACTTCTTCCTCCTTACAACCAAATGCACGAGCGTGGAGCTGGTGTTACTGTCTCCTGACAGGGTAGCTGAGGTAGAAGGGGCACTTAATCAAACGGTATCGAGATGGCTTGAGTTATGAAACATAGTGGTCCAACTGATGCCAGCCTGAGATGGTATTGAGATGGACAGGGTTATGAAATACAATGGTCCCAATGACACTAGTGATGGGACAGTACAACCTCGTGGACTGCCATTTGGTTGCAGCCAAGAGGAAAGAGTTCAGTTCTTTCAAGGGTTGGAAATGCCAAGTGGGATGACATTGATGATGGACTACCAGGGGAGAAGCACGGGGACACCTTCGTGCAGTTTGTTTCAAAGGAGCTAGCAGAAAATGCTCTGGGGAAACACAAGGAAGGAATCGGGCACAGGTATATTGAGATTTCCAGAAGCAGCAGGAGTGAAATCAATGGTTTAAGATCCACCAAGAAGACTGCAGGAACAACCGCCTGGGCCATGTGATGGACCAGTAGGAGGAAGGGGGTTCTTGTGGAGCTGGGCGTGGAAGCTACAGAGGTTCTGATGGCTGCGGTGGCTGTAATGATCATGCTATGGAAATGATGGCTGTGATGACAGAACGAGAGCTGGAAGAGGCACAGGAGGACACAGCAGTGGTGGAGCTGGGGATGCTCGTGCAGGTTTCCATGGTGGTCATTTTGTGCACATGCGAGGGTTGCCTTTTCGTGCAACTGAAAATGGTATTGCTCATTTCTTCTCACCTCTAAACCCAGTATGAGATTATAGTGATTGGAGCTGGTGGTAGAGCAACAGGAGAAGCAGATGTAGAGTTTGTGACACATGAAGTTGCAGTAGCTGCCACATCTAAAGATAAAGATAACATTCAACTTCGATACATTGAACCCTTCTGGAATTCTACTCCTGGAGGCGGCTCTGGGATGGGAGGCTGTGGCAGAGATGGAGGGGTAATCAGGGAGGTTATGGATCCATCAGAGAAATGGGAATGGGGAGCAACGACAGTGGAGGATATGGTACTCCCGACGGCTTGGGTGGTTGTGGCTGTGGTGGTGCAGGCGGTGGGGGATTCTACGGGCTTGGTGGCATGAGTGGAGGTGGAGGGCGTGAGGTGTACTGAAGCATAACCACCAACATACAAGGCCTGACAACAGCATCTGGTCTACTAGGCGCTCTCACAGATTTAATTTCTTTTGTATTTTAAGAACATTATGATGAGTGACGGAATGTGTTTTCAAAGTAATATTTGGTAAAGCAACAGATTGTAAAGGGAAAATGTTTTCTGTAGGTTTTATTTGTTCCATACTTTGACTTAAAAATAAATTTTTATATTCAATCCACTGATGTTGATGCTTTTTATATACCAGTTACTTCTCAGGATGTGCTGCTTTCATAAGATTGGGTTGCTGTTATTTTAATATTAGCTCTACAAAATGTAGAATAGTGTAACATTAATCTACATAAATTGCAAATGTTTATGCAGACCTCTGAAATAGAGCTTGAAGAATAATCAGTGTAACTTTAGTTTCTCCTGGACAATATGGTAAATATATAAAGCCTAAAGATTAGTTGGCTTCAGGAGTATAAGCCAAATTAATTCTGTATTAGTCATTCTTTTCAAGTGTCATTTATCAGGCATATCTCTGAAATGTTGATGATCTAAGATGTATCCAGACTTTTAAATATTCATGATCATGCTACCTGGAGGAATAGGGGTGGGGTGGGAATTTAAATTCTAGCTCTATATTTTAGAATAAATTCTCCTCAGCACTTGAAGTACCAAAAAAATGTTCCCAAAAAGTGATAATTGGAGCTTCTCAAGATGTCTTAGAGCAGGTGAAGCTTCCCAGTACCAAGACACTTCAAGGGAAGTACACAGGTATTTACTGTGGAGTATAATTCTCACAAAATGCTTCCAATTTCCTGCTCAGTAGTTAAAGCATAAGATTTCAAAGTAACTGTATAAATGATTAAGAAATTGTAAGAGACAAGTCCATGCCGTGGTCCTGCAGCTGGATTTTTGTATCTGACATCTGCTTGGAGGAGCCACTGTGTTAAAAATTCTATACATAGCAAGGAAAAGGTACTTTTAACTTTTAATCTCTTTGATCAATATGGCTTTTTTCCAAGTTGGCTAATGGATCAAAATGAAACCTGTCCATGTGAATTCAGTTATTGAACTTGTTACTCGTTTTTGCTAGAAGTGTTATTAATGTAATAAATGTTGATGTGGGTGATGTAGAGGGGACTGGACATCACCTCCCAGGGCCCACAGGATGGAGGAATAGAGTATGGACTAGAGTGGACTTTCTGGTATTCTACTGTGGAACTATTGTGACTAGTGATGGAAGTAAATGTAGCACTGATGTGGAGAAAGTGGCCACGGTAGCCACTGAGGGTAGGGGAGGGAAGAAGGGATATGATGTGGGGGCATTTTCAGGACTTGGAGTTGTCCTGGGTGGTGCTGCAGGGACGGATGCTGGACATTGTGTGTCCTGCCATGGCCCACTGGGTGGACTGGGGAGAGTGTAAACTCCATGTGGTGCAGCAGTGCTCCAAAATGTATTCATCAGGTGCAACGAATATGCCACGATGATAGGAGAGGTTGTTGATGTGGGAGGAGTAGGGTAGGGGGGATGGGGGGTAAATAGGGACCTCATATTTTTTTAATGTAACAAAAGAAAATAAAGGAAAAAGAAAGAAAGAAAGGAAAGGAGGCTGAAGGACTGCTCCTTACAGGCTCAGACTCTTGGCCACAATCCTCAGTAAGACATGTATTTTGTGCATGTGCACACATACATGCACACACACACAACTGGAACTCCAGTTCACAAGGTACTCCTTACCTTCTCCATGACGTTTTCTATTATATCCTATTCTATTTTGCATGAAGAATACCTCTGATGGACTTTGTGACCCCTGATAGATGGCAACTTACAGCTTTAAAGAGGCCCACATCACTCCCAGCGTCTTGAGGCTCAGGATAAGTGGCTGCAGACGACGGAAAGAGTGACACAGGTGTTCCTCCACGAGCCCAACTAGTCTGTGTCCACAGTTACTCCTTCACTTGTATCAGGAAGCATCTATGCAGGTAATGTTTAGCTAGACCTTTAACGGCGTTCTAACGGTCGCAACTGACTCAGCTGGATGTAATTGCAACTTTGACCTTGGGCTCTCAAGCCTATTAATTTAAACCACTCATTTAAACAAATAGGTGTAATCAGTGGCATTCACTTGAGACTCCTTGGTCGCAGAGCTCTTAGAAATGCCGAGCAATCACATCCATCAACACGGAGAACCTTAAGACAATGGAACCCTAGGAGGAGCTGTGCAGACCGTCTTTCCCAAACCCTGCTTTGCAGATCAAAGCAACAGTGTCTATTTAAACGGCCCAAGCCAGGGTCTCTGACGCCCGTCAGGGGGCAGAAAGATGAACACAATAACTGGGGCCGGGCCACACGGCAGCCCAGCGCCACACGCCAGGTCCTGGTTTGGATGTCCAGGCCGACATCACACCTGTGGAAAGCCCTGTGTGAGTGCTACGAGCACCTGCTTTCCAAGGCTCCTTCACGCTGGAAGGGGAAGCTGCTCGCCCCCAACGCGGGGGGCGCCTGCCTGGAGCCCCCTCCCCGCAGAGCAGGCGGTCACGGTATCTCGAACCATCTGCAGCTTCTGCCTTGGTCTCTCCCATCACTGGGTTAGAGGGTGAGATGTGGTTTGTGGCTGCAGATGATAATTTCATCCATTCTGAGCTCACCTAGAATCCAAAGCCACACCACCAGCTTCATTCGCAGTGTTCTAGTGACACTCTATCGGAAAAAGATAAAGAACGGGATGTTTTCTACTTAAATGCACACCAAGAAATGGCATCCCTAAGGGAAATGAAAATAAAACTTAGATGCAAAAGTTGCCCGAGAGCAGCAAGGCAAATTATATGAAAGGGACAGAAACGCGCTGCTGGCCCTCTGCCCTCTTCTCCTCCCCTCTCCCAAGTATTGGGGATGAGTCTTCATCGGTAAAAGTCAAGGTCACCCTTGTGAGTAGCCAAGTCGTTGTGAGAAATCACTAAGAGGCATTTTGAACACACTGTCCTGGCAGAAGCAGGAGCCGTATCCCTCCCGGCCGTGGCGTGTGCGAGCTGAGCGGCTCGGGAAACAGGGGCTGGGGTTCGCGCACACACGGGGCTGCTGTCAGCTTTCCAGGGACCGGTTTTCACTTCAAGCAAACTGAACTCTTCCTTACCTAGCTGCCTTCCTCCTGTAGGCCCGGGAAAGGTGTTTCCAAAAGTTTCTCAATATATTCCATTACCTGTGAGCGCAGCAGCCGTCGTTTTCCATTGTAAGGTTCTCCTTTCCTGAGCATTCCTCAAAGCGAATGAGCATTTTACAGGCGGCGCATCATCACCTGATCGCTCTCGACATCTGCCTTCAAGGCCACATCTCGAGAAGGTGGCAGTCTCGAAGAACTGATCGCTCTCAAGGAAAAACGAAAGTGGAGCTTGGGGCTCGGGGTGCACAGGCTCTGCTGAAGCCTACAAGCTCTTCTGGGCTGCGCCAGGGGCTGCGTCCTCGTATAAGAGTTACGGGGTCCCCTACCCTAGCTCTGGCCTTAGACGCATCACACCGTCCCTCGCTCCCAGCTTCTGGAACGCTGGGAGTCCTGTTCCAGGTGATTTCCCTGCCCGCCACGGCTGTGGGGGAATTAATGAGTTGGTGTATTTGCAAAGCACTTGGAGCTATTTGGGGTACAAGGGGGGGGTGGGGGGGCATCTTCCTCTCGCCGACCTCCACAAAGGACGAAGAGACCAGCAGCCAGGAATCCCGCTGAAGCAACCCTGCCTTTCGCTTCGACTTCCAACCCTCGCTGCGTCCCTTCCTCCCTTGAGCCCCTGTTCCCAGGGCTTCAGATAGCCTGCCTAAAACCTTCTGATTCCTGGGGGCGTCCTGTGTGTCCTATTTTAAATATAACTTCACCTAAAGAAAATAATCTTCAGGCTGTTAACACAATGTTCAGTTCAAAGCTACTAAAGTCTACAATGAAAAGGAACGTCCCTTCCAGATAATAAACTAATTGCAGTGAGTGTTATTTTCATGCTTTGTGGAATGGCTCAGCATATGATCCCATAAAGGAATGGAATCACGGAGTCTTCGTGTGGAAATAGCTTTAGGAAGAATGTTTTATAGCCCCCTCTTTGCACCTGTGAGACAACCAAGACCACAGAATTTCAAGGAAATGAAGATGCCGAAGCTCGGAGCCAGGAGTTTTCATTGCATGTGCAGGGCTTTTCCCCAGTCTTCTCTGATTAGCAGATGCTTAAAATGCAGTGCTCACAGCAGTTGAGCTAGCAAGTTTTCCTTTACTGTTCTAACAGTGGAGCCACACAGCTGAGGCAAGGACGAGCTCCTCCTTCAGGATTCACGTGTAGAAAAGCTCGCTATAGCATCACAGATGGGGTCAGCTTCACATGGTTGTAGAGGGAACATTCTAGAGAGGAAAACCTCTCACTACTACTCCTAATTCTACTAGACACTGCAAACGTGCTTATCCTCAAACAGTGCCCTGTCAGTCCATCCTTAATCTGAAATATTTCCTTGTATAGAAACACTGGAGATATGTGTCTACTCAAACTAGGCACTTGAAACTTCTTACTCGGCTCCGGATAAACTTGAAGGAGGAAGTGTAATGAAAAGGACAGTGTAAGCTCCCCTGTGACTTGTGATTTTCTTCATCCAATTGGTATTCGAAACATTTGCCAAGGTGCTGACTGGTGATGACTGACAGTTCCAAAATATTCCTGAAATATGTGGTCAACTGGATATGTCATGTCTAAGGGTTGTTAATCCATGTGAAATAACATAGACATGCTCCTGCTCCAAAATTAGACCGTGCCGGCAAGCATGAAGCGAGGGCCTGAGGCTTGGCCGTTAATTAGGTGTGCGCTGCCTTCTTTTCCAGGAATTTAATAGTTTAATATTCTATACATACATGTATGTATGAAAAAGGCAAACCTAAGATGCATGCTTTTTAAGATTTAAGCAACTCAACTAATGTTGGAGCTGAGAACACCAAGCGGGTAGAGAGCACAAGAGATGGGATGTGCTTCTAGAGGCAGCTCCTTCGGGGAAGGACAAGCAGAGGGCCAGGTGCATGTGGTGTTGAGAGTGAGTCAGCCAGAGGTCAACACTTACCACTAGAAGAGAGTAAGCCACGGGATTGTCTGTGTAAGCCACAGCTCTAGAGTTCATCTCCCTCTCCAGCTTGCCCTCAGTCACGGAAATCTAAGTCCACGGGAGTGGGCAAAGCACTTTATTCTTAGAGGTTCATAAAATCAGAAAGACAAGATCTCAAGAAAGAAACCTGGGGCTTGGGTTTGGTTTCCACATTCAAGAAGACTGAGGCAGTGTTCGCGGAGAGCGCTCTGTGCGCCACGAGCCCTGCGTGGCCTGAGAGCTGAGCCGCGGAAGTGCCACGCCTGCGCTTCTGCGCAGCAACGATCTGGAACGTACAGGTGATTTGTTGGCTTATGCATGTACATGTGTGTTTTGCATCTATTGAGGTCCCTACTTGAGACCTTGCCGTGGTATTGTTTAAGGGAAACCACCGATTATGGCACGCGCACCACGTGAAACAGGTCTTGCCCTGTGTACAGAACGGACCCTGCTTCGCCTCTCATTTTGCAGGATGTCCCCATGAGTGCACGGTCCTCCTGGGCGTCAATTAGAGCAGAGGGAGCTGAGAGAGCCACATCCCACCTGAGTCGGGCGGGGCACTTGCTTATGCCATTATGTCATCCATGGGGCTCATTTGCCCCAAAGCCACTAGCAGCAGGGGTGACCCAGGAGCTGCCCGGGACAGGTGATGGAGGAAAGAGAAGTCAGCCTGGAGCAGGAGACTCTGGGTGAAGACTCAGCTGGCCACTGGGGAGCAAGCGGTCTGAGGCATGACCCAGGGTGGGTCCTTATCTCCAGCGGATTTGGGCACGTTACAAGACTCAGTCTACTCACCTGTAAAGAGAAGATGATGACCCTCACTAACTCGAAGCTTTTGCGTGCATGTGGCTGCTAAATGAAATTCACAGTACTCACATTTATTTACTGCTAAATAAATGCCAGGAGTTGCTGCCTCCGTGACCAGCTGTGAGGCTTCTGTCTCCTCGTGTTTACTGTGTGAAGATCACACCCACCTAGGGCGACCTCAGGGCTTTCGTATTTTCAGTGAGTTATGTACATGAAGGTGCAGCGTGAACAATCCACTGCTGAACCTTAGCAAGCCCGCAAAGTGTGTATCAACTCAGGAGCAAACTGGCACCTCTCCAAAGGAGTCATACGCCAAGTACTCTGATTTCTCTTCCCAAATGCCCAGCATCACCCATGCCCCTGGAATGGCGTGGGCTCTGGACGGTGCCCATAAAGGCACGTGGCTTGTAATTCATGGGCCTGTTTGGGGCTCCCAGAAATCATGACATCATCCCATGGGACAGCTCTACCCCCAGGGGATGGGACCTGCACAGCTGAATCAACTCTCAGACCCACGGGCAGCTGTCGGTCCACACTGGGTTCCCGAGACCAACTCTAAGGGGCCTGGTGGTGTTTGGTGGAAGCGCTGCTAAATCCCATAATTATGCCCATCAAGCCCCTTCATAGCCATCCTCCCCTCTGAAGACAAAATTTCCTCTGAAACCAAAGAGTAAAGTACATTTTTCAGACTTACGGGCTATTGGACAAGCCGCTGTGCAAATGCAGGCAGCATCCACTCGTTAAATAAAAGTTGAGAGGAAAATGTGCAAATGCTCTCACCTATGTAACTCCTGCTGTCAAGGCTGTTCATTAAAAGTAATAGCAGTTAATGTTAATAAAAATGGCGTTGACTTTCAGGAGTTCCTTTAACTCTGAGTCTCCCCCGTCGGGTGCTGGTGCTGACTGGCAGGAACTGGGAAGAGAAGACAGCCTGGAACCCGCGCGGCTCCTCACGGAAGCTAGTGTGTGCCTGCAGAGGCAGCTCACACTCACAGGCATGCTCACATGCACACACTCACGTGCTCACACACACGTGCATTCACACCCTCACACCCACATTGGCTGAGACACACACTCGCATGAGCACACAGGCACACTCACATGCACACATGTGTATGCATTCACACTCACATGCTCGCACACAGACACGGGCTCACACAGGCACACTCACACGCACACATACATACAGTCACACTCACATGCTCACACAGGCACACACACATATATATTCACACTCACATACCCACATGCAGACACACACAGGCTCACACAGGCACACTCACATGCACACACACATTCACACTCCCATGCTTCCACACACAGGCACACTCACACACATGCTCACACACAGGCACATTCAGGCACACATTATTCACGTCCACACACACACGCGTGCTCACACATGCTCACACACACACAGGCTCACACAGGCACACTCACATGCACACACACATACACATTCACACTCCCATGCTTCCACACACAGGCACACTCACATGCACACATGCATATATATTCACACTCACAGACTCACATGCTCACACACAGGCACACACTCGCACACTCACATGCACACACATTAACACTCCCATGCTTCCACACACAGGCACATTCAGGCACACATTATCCACATCCACACACTCACAGGCACACACACACGTGCTCACATGTGCTCACACACATACACACACACTCTTCTGCACAGTTTTAAATCTTTTCAACACACACGTAGTGTATTTATAAGCAGACTCTTGACCGTAACTGACGTCCTTGTTGGAAAGCGTCAGCTGTTTGTTCCAGGGCAGTGAGAAGCTGAAGCTCCGTGGAGCTGCGTTACACCCGCTTTGTGTGGGTTCCTGAAGGGAAGTCATGACCTTCTCGGGCTCTCCCAGAAGACGTCTCAGTGAAGAAAGCGTGCTTTTGCTCATGTCCCTGCACGTAGAGAGAAGGGGCAGGAAGCACCGAGGCCGGATGATGAACTGGGGGGTGCTGTGAGCACGCGGGGCTGGGCATCCACCTCCGGCTGCCCCTAAAATGCCCCCGATGTGCTCCGTGAAGGCACCCCAATGATGCCCCTTAATAGTGACCCCAGCAATGCTCCTGACGATGCCGCTTGTGAGGTCCCCGATGGCACCTTGTGGTGACCGCTACCCCTGCTGCCCGCTGACGCCCCCTGACGCCCCCATGACGCCCCATGACACCCCATGACACCCCCTGACACACTATGACCCCCCATGACACACCCCTAACACCCCTGATGCCCCATGACACCCCCTGGCACACTATGACACCCCCATGACACCCCCTAGCACACTATGACACCCCATGACACGCCCCTGACATGCCCTGATGCCCGATGCCCCCATGATGCCCCCATGACACCCCATGACACGCCCCTGACATGCCCTGATGCCCGATGCCCCCATGATGTCCCCATGGCACTGCCATGGCACCCTCTACTATGTCCCCTGCTGCCCCCATTACACCCTGGTGTCATCCCCCTGACATCCCCCGACACCCCTGACACCCCATGACACCCCCTGACACCCCATAACACACTATGACACCCCCATGACTCACCCCTGATGTCCCCTGATGCCCCCTGATGCCCCCATGACACCCTGACACCCCACGGCATGCTCCCGATTCCCCCTTGACACCCCCATGACACCCTCCACTATGTCCCCTGCTGCCCCCATTATACCCTGGTGACATCCCCCTGACATGCCTGACACCCCAGGACGACCCCGTGCCTCCTTCCCTTTTCTCACCTGACAAGTGCTCTAACCAGCTCAGAGCATCGAGCCTTCGTTATCACTTACCAAGTGTTTAATAAAGGCGCATTTTAGGATAAATTCCGATAGTCTGCTATGAGAGCTGCCCCCCAGGCAGCTTCTCGTGGGGGGGGGGGCCGACAAGCTCCCGAGGCTACGCAGCCACTCCTGAGGACACAGGGTGGGAGGCAGTCAGAACTCCCTCGAGGGGCCAGGCTGGTGATGGATTCTGTGAGCCCATTTCACGCACGGCTGCTTCTGTAGCCCAGACCCCAACCTCCCCCCCAGGCGAGGCAGCGACGCTGCAGCCACAAGCACGGACCCTGCGGGCCGGCCACACGGACCCCAGCGCCCAGCTCGCTCCACTCGCCTCCCGCAGCTGGCCATCTACACTCACCTCCCACAGCTGGCCATCTACACTCGCCTCCCACAGCTGAGCATCTACACTCACCTCCCACAGGTGTCCATCTACACTCACCTCCCAGAGGTGTCCATCTACACTCGCCTCCCACAGGTGTCCATCTACACTCGCCTCCCACAGCTGGCCATCTACACTCGCCTCCCACAGCTGAGCATCTACACTCACCTCCCAGAGGTGTCCATCTATACTCGCCTCCCACAGCTGGCCATCTACACTCACCTTCCACAGCTGGCCATCTACACTCGCCTCCCACAGCTGGCCATCTACACTCGCCTCCCACAGCTGAGCATCTACACTCACCTTCCACAGGTGTCATCTACACTCACCTCCCACAGCTGGCCATCTACACTCACCTCCCACAGGTGTCCATCTACACTCACCTTCCACAGGTGTCATCTACACTCGCCTCCCACAGGTGTCCATCTACACTCACCTCCCACAGCTGAGCATCTACACTCACCTCCCACAGCTGAGCATCTACACTCACCTCCCACAGGTGTCCATCTACACTCGCCTCCCACAGCTGGCCATCTACACTCACCTCCCACAGCTGAGCATCTACACTCACCTCCCACAGGTGTCCATCTACACTCACCTCCCACAGCTGGCCATCTACACTCACCTCCCACAGCTGAGCATCTACACTCGCCTCCCACAGGTGTCCATCTACACTCACCTCCCACAGCTGAGCATCTACACTCACCTCCCACAGCTGGCCATCTACACTCACCTCCCACAGGTGTCCATCTACACTCACCTCCCACAGCTGGCCATCTACACTCGCCTCCCACAGCTGGCCATCTACACTCACCTCCCACAGCTGAGCATCTACACTCACCTCCCACAGGTGTCCATCTACACTCGCCTCCCACAGCTGGCCATCTACACTCGCCTCTCACAGCTGGCCATCTACACTCACCTCCCACAGCTGAGCATCTACACTCACCTCCCACAGGTGTCCATCTACACTCGCCTCCCACAGCTGGCCATCTACACTCACCTCCCACAGCTGAGCATCTACACTCACCTCCCACAGCTGGCCATCTACACTCACCTCCCACAGGTGTCCATCTACACTCACCTCCCACAGCTGGCCATCTACACTCACCTCCCACAGCTGGGCATCTACACTCACCTCCCACAGGTGTCCATCTACACTCGCCTCCCACAGCTGAGCATCTACACTCACCTCCCACAGCTGAGCATCTACACTCGCCTGCTGCAGCTGGCCATCCATGTAGGACCCAGCACCCAGCTGCCTAAGTCACTTCCTGCAGCTGGCCATCCACAGGGACGCAGTACCCAGCTGTCTACACTCACTTTCTGCAACTAACTGTCCACAGGGACCAGTTGCAGGGGCGGGCTTCCAGGCAGCAGGGTGTTGGGGACACTGTCGTGGGCAGAGGGGACAGCAGGAAGACAGTGGCGGGGAAGAGGACAAGACACAAGACGAGACAGAAACGGAGGCAGCCATTTTAGCATCATGTGTCTTCCCATCAAAACGTGGAGACGAACTGTTCACTAGTGATGAGCTTGTCCTTATCGCACCCCTCGCTGCCCCCTCCCCGTGGACGTGCTCCCTGCCTAGAGCATGAGTTACTACTTGAAAGTCATGTCCTTTCTGAGCAAACCTGGTGTCTTCCCCCACACAGCACAGGTGCAGGAAGAAGTGTGAGGCGTGAGGCTGTGGCCGCTTGTGCAGCCCCAACAAGGGGCTACAGTCTGAAGATGAAAGGCCAGCCCTGGCCTGACCTTCAGTTTCAAGGACGCGGTGCTCAAGATCCCCTGAAGCCAGTGGGGATCTCCTACGAAATCGGTTTCCTCCAGGTTTTCAGTGGGTTTGAATGGGTCCATTGATAAGACTCTCCGATTCATTCACTGGATGAAATCCAACAAGAAATTATTGAAAGTGCTAGTTACCATTTCCCCCTCTCAGTGCCTTTTCAGTGGGAAAATGGGTACTTCCAGTAGACCTTAATCAATAGCAAGAGACGCCCCCAGGTCCAGGCAAATGTGAATCCCTGCGAAGGTGGCTCACGCCGGGGGGCCACGCCGCCCTGGGGTTCCCAGTCACAGCCCAAACAGAGTCAGCTCTGGGACTGCCTTGCAGTGTCGCCTTCCTTCTCCATCTGCCCACACTTAAAGACCCCTCGCATCCTGGAGTGAGTCCACCGTGTCCACTCTGTTGATTCCAGGTCCTTGCAACCCCGCAGCCGCTGCTGTGCATCGGGGGCCGTGGGTCCCAGTCGGCAGAAGCTGAGACCCGCGGCTTGGTAAAGCACGCCACCGACAGCGAGAAGCAGGGCCAGGTGGAGGGCGCTCGCCTTCCTGCCGAGCTTGGCTCTAGAGACTGTGTGCTGCTCCTACAGCCGAAGGCGCTTCCCTTGCTTCTGGGGGAAGCCAGAGGGCTCTCCGACCACCCAGAGGTGCCAAGCAGAGCATTCCACCCCACCTGTCTCCAGACAGCTCCGCTTGCAAGAGGGAACCTATGTGGGCTCTGGAAACTTCCAGAGAATGTGGGTCTCTGTGGCTTCAGACCACGTCTGGCATCAATCAACAAGAGACCGCACTCTGGGATGATTTCAGGGACACTGCCCAGTCCCCAGCTCTAATCCATCCCGCTCCCCACCTGAGTGAGGCACCATGGCCAGTGCGGGAATGTGACGCCTGGTTTTCCCAGCCCTGGTTCCCCATTAAGATTGGGGCTTTTTTTTAATCAAAAATTTTTATTGTCTTTTTTTTTTTTAAGATAAATAGATCACACAAAATCTTACATTAAAAAACATAAGAGGTGCCCATATACCCCACTCCCCATCGCCCCACTCCTCCCACATCAACAACCTCTTTCATCAGTGTAGCACATTCGTGGCATTTGGTGAATACATTTTGGAGCACTGCTGCACCGCATGGATAGTGGTTTACATTGTAGTTTACACTCTCCCCCAGTCCATTCAGTGGGTTATGGCAGAATACATAGTGTCCTGCATCTGTCCCTGCAATATCATTCAGGACAACTCCAAGTCCCGAAAATGTCCCCACATCACACCTCTTCCTCCCTCTCCCTGCCCTCAGAACTCCGGTGGCTACTGTCTCCACATCAATGATATGATACAATTGGCTTTTTAAAAGGACCAGTGCCAGGGCCCCCCAGGCCAACGGCATCCCAGCCTGCCCCAGGTGATGCCAACGTCCAGGCAGCGTGGCATGGAGGCCCGACGTTGTTTGGTGTTGCAAATTAGTATCCCCCACGGGGCGACTTCGATAAATCCGTGGTGAATCAAGTGACGGTGGAAAATAGCCTCCTTTGCTTATTAGCAGAAGCTGATTTGAGCACAGGTTTTCCAGGGGGAGAAAGGACAGGGCGAGAAGAACTGAGTGAGAACGGGTTGTGTTTGGGGGCCAGGCCCAAGGGAGGACACGTCGAAAGGAATTTGAGTTTTGGGGCTTTAAAGACAAGGTCACTGCCTTCTTCCCTTCCTCTAGCTGCCCCTGGCTGGGACAGCGCCACGTCCCAGCTCCAACTTCAGTGCTCACTAGACTGCCCCTAAGTGTCCTACTACACCCCTAGCCCATAAGCTGGGTGAAGAAGGCCTCAATTGGCAACTATTTTTTTTTAATGTTTCTCATTGGTACTAGGGTGGCCAGATTTTGCAAATAAAAGCACAGGACTCCCACTCAAATCTGAATTTCAGACAAACGACAAATACGTTTTTAATGTAAGTATGTTTCACACCTTGAGTGGGACATACTTATACTTCAAAACTCTCTGCTGTTTACCTAAAATTCAAATTTTGTCTGGCAATTCTATTCATGCATATCTATTCGGGTTTATATTTATGATTTCTCTCAGGCTGCACAGGCTCTGAGGTCAAGAGCAAGTCTATTTTTGTTCTGTGTGAAATCAAACATATGACATGTACATCTGCTAATACCCGATTTTCTATTGATATGACCAGGAAACGTGTGAGCAGAATCTGGCTTCCAGTGTGCAGGGGTAGGGGACTGAGAATCAGCTGTGCTGAGCTGGTGATACGAGGCTTGTGGGCAGTTAATGGCCCTTGGTAATTGCCTGAGGTTTGGGTCAGGACTCGGAAACCTTGACTGTAGCCAAAGATACTTCTGTGTCCAGGGGTGGCAGGCGTGGCAGGCGTGGGCTAAGAGGAGTGGGAAAGGGAACTCACCTTGACCTCCAAGGAAGAGAAACCCTCTCCAGCACCTTCTCTCCCATCTGTCTCCCGTTAGGGCATGATTTGGCCTGATGCCATCTGAAAGTGCCTTTGTCACCTACCTTGACAAGTGATTGTTGCAACTTAATTGTGATTCTCTTGAAAAGGAGGCAAAAACCAAAATTCATGAATATAGGCTATATATTCTGTAATAAACCTATAATAAATAAATAATTTAGGAATTAGGATGTCTTCCTTTTATTTGCAGATCCAAACATCGTCACCCCATCGGCGCAGACCACGCGGCTGTGAAGCGCGCGTCTGAACTCGCTCCTCTTTGAGGTACCTGCCCCACACCTTACAGGTTTGCCCTTTGAAAGCACCTCCTGGGGCCGGGGGCCAGGGTGCACGTGCCAGTGGTCTGCGAGCCTGACACGGACCTGCCCAGTGACACCGCAGGCCGCCAGGGTGTGCCCAGGCCGGGGGGCCGGCCGAGAGGATGCCTGCCTGCCGTGGGCAGCGCCCCTGCCATTCCAGAGGCCGCCCGAGGCAGCTGCCCAGCGTCTCCCGCTCCCCGTGGCAAGCGCTGACCCGGGACTGACACCCACCCCCAGGGGCTCCCGGCATCCCTCCTGCTGGGAAGAACCTGTGGGCAGGGGGCAGTGGGGGCAGCTTCGCCAAGAAGGGCAAGTGCCCAGTGCGTGGAGAAGCAGCGGGGTGGCCAGACAAAGCCAGGGGAGGGCACCGCGGCCTGATGGGGTCCAGAGGCAGGGGGCCGGGGCGGGGGGCCCTGGCTGTCTAACGCAGGGCCTGGAGTCCGCTGGGCGGTCACCCAGGTGGCTGCACTGCTGGGGTCTTTGGTGTCACCCCAGCGGTGGTGGGGGGCTGCTGCTTGGCGCCCTCCTCCTCTGCCGGCTCCTCCCCCAGCAACCCCCTCCCCCCGAGCAGCAGAGGGGCCTCACGAGGGGACGGGCTCGCCCTTGACCGCACGTCACGATGGGCCCGTCCATCCCTCCGCCCACCCACCACCCACCGCCCACTCTTCCTGGATGAAGTGCAGAGGTTGGGGCCTCGGGCCTGGCCCTCAGAGACGATGAAGGACCGGCCTCGGGGCCCCCCAAGTGCTGGGTTTTCCTCCAGGGTCTTCCACTGAGGCCAGGCGGTGCCCCCAGACCCCGGGGTGCACCTGCCCCGGGAGCACCCCCGTGGCAGGTTAGGGGTGCACGGGAAGGCACCCCTCGCCTCCAGGAGTGGAAGGGTTCCCGTAACTCCTTCGAGGCACGTCTACGTCACCTCTCAAGCACAGCCTGTGGCCTCGACTTGCCCTGCCTTGAGCTCTGGGGAATTTATTTTATTTTTTGTCTTTATTCATTTTTTTAATATTACATTCAAAAAATATGAGGTCCCCATATACCCCCACCCCCTCACCCTACTCCTCCCCCCATAACAACAATCTCCTCCATCATCATGAGACATCCATTGCACTTGGTGAATACATCTCTGAGCACTGCTGCACCTCATGGTCAATGGTCCAGGGAATTTAAAACAAACTGTCTCCCTCATCTGGGCTGGCGAGATAAGCCCCCTGGGGGAAATGCCCCCCCAGTGGGGCCCTCTGAGGAACCCCTGTGTCTCTTCCCCCGCCACCAGCCTTTGAGGGCACGTCCACTTGCAGGGTGAGTGTCAAATGGTCACGATAGAACGAATTGTTTTTCCGAGGCTCGGGGGCCTGGGAGGGGTGGAGCCAGCCTGTGCTCTGCTGTAAAGGAGCCAGGTCCGGGCTAGGGCCCGGTGAGCTGCATCTGGCCCCGGGCTAGGCCAAGCAATCTGCAGGGGTGGCCTCCCGCCTCCCAGCCGCCATCCTCCCACAGGGATTGTGCACACCCCGGGTTGAGTTACCTCGCAGGGGTGTCCAGTGGAGAAGAGGGTGGGGACTGTGGTCCGGGGGTGGGGCACAACTTTCCCCCAGATAATCAAGGGACCCCTGACCCCCGAAGGTCACAAAGCAAGCCCCCTCTCCAGCCCTCGCCTGCCCTCCACCCCCACCCCGGGGCCTTTCTGCAGCCTGGGGGCCTCCTGTAAGTCCTGCGCCTCGCGGGGGCCGCTGTCCATGGGGGAGAGGACAGGGGAGCCCCCACCTTGCCGTGCTGTCAGGCTCTGCTTTGGCCTCTGGACCCAGGAGACCTGCCCCTCGCTGGTGTCCCTATCCCGGCTGTAGATTCCGCTACGTTGGCCCATCACCACCTCCTGGCAGCCCTCCAGTGGCAGTGTTTAGAAGGGAAAGGGTCAGTTTCCTGGGACTAAAGCTGCCTGTTTGTAAAATCCCGATTTGCTGGGTAAACGCCCTAAGAAGGGGGGCGGTGGAAGCCGTTCCTCCGTGTTGCTCTGGTCCACGCGGGAGGTCCCCGGTCCTCGGTCACTGCCCGACCCGCTCCGGGGCCTAACGGCAGGACGAAGGCCGCTGTCAGGCGGGTTGACACGTTCTCGGTGGCTTCCGGGGAATCGTGTTCCGCTGCCCAGCGCGACAGCCCTGTGGCGGCCTGCAGGGAAGAAACAGGAAAGAGAGGAGGCAGGGGGCGGGCTGGGCCTGCAGGCGGGGCGCCGGCGGGGGCGCGGGCGGGAGCCGAGGGCAGCGCTTCTGGTTTACCCCGGCGCTCCCCGTTAGCTCCGCGGGCCCGAGGCTGGGGAGGGGGCGCCTCCCGGAGCCAGCTCGGGTGGGGGAGTCCAGATCCGGGCTGGAGGCGGGGCGCAGGGAGAGAGGACCTCGGGGAGGTGCGGGGATGGGGGAGCCAGGAGAGGGGACTAGAGGGAGGGAGCCCAGAGGAGGGCCTCGGAGAGGGGGCGCTTCGGGGGTGGGGGTGCGGGCGGACCCAGAGCGAGACCTGGGGTGGGGAAGCCCTGGGTGGGACCTGGGACTTGGAGGTGCAGCAGGAGTGGGGCCTCTTCGGGGGGCTGGCGGGTCCTCGCCCGTCCCTGCAGGCTGTGCCCGTGGCGCGCATCCCGGACGGCTGGGGGCCTCTGGGGCCGGGCACGGGGAGCCCCGGGCGAACCCCCAGCCATCTGCGCTGCAAGGGAGAAGGGTCCGAGAGCGGCGTCGGGCAAACCAAAAGGCGGCTGGGTGGGGGGCCCTCCGGAGCCGCCTAGGGGGCGCGCCCAGGCGGCGGGGCGCTCCGGGACCCCTGCTCCCCTACTCAGCTGCCCGGCCCACCAGCCGCGCCTCCTCGTCGCCGGCTCCCCGTATCGACCTGGCCGCTGACCCACGGAGGGAACCCGCACCGGCCAGAGATCTGGAGGCGACCTGCTTGCAGAGCCGCCCCGGGCGCACGGGTGGCCACCCCCGCGCGCTCCCGTAGCCTGCTACAGCTCTGCTCGCGGCCTTCTAGGGCCTCGATGTGGCCAAGTCGAAACCCCGGCGGAGGCACCGCTGCGGGGGCCGCAGGGCAGTAAGGTGCCTGGGGTGTCAGCTGGAGACCCCCTTCCCCAGCTGGGGCCGGCGGGGAGTTGGAGAGCAACGTGGAAAGGAATAATTCCCTGGAGAAGCCTGCCGGGGCTGGCGTAAAGCACTCGTGCTCGAGGGGCGCCTGGGCTGGAATTTAAGGAACTTGATCTTTGGCTCCTCAGGGGTCCACGGGAAGCAGGCTCCCTGGGGTGGAGGCCGCGATCCCAATCCGCAGGACCCCGGACCCTTCAGCGCCACCCGCTGGGAGGGTGGGGGCGGCGATGCGACGGCGCTCAGCTTTCCCCGGCGTCCCCGCTGATGCCACCTGTCCCCTCCGCGCTCCTACGGCACCGGCTCGGCTGCCCCTTCGCCACCTCCCCCGCGGCAGACTTGTCCCCACTTAGCCCGTAACTGGCCACCGGAACTTGCGGGGCCGAGGAGGAGCTTCCGTCCCCGCCTCCCGCTGCTCCCCCGAGGAGGGGTGCGGGGGTCGGGAGCCTGGTGCCCGCGGGACGCGCACCCGCTCCGGACGAAGGCGCGGCGCCCGGGCCAGGCCCAGGCCCGCCGGCGGCGCGGCAGTGCTCGCGGCCCGGGCCGCTGGGGCTGAAGCGATCGCCGAGGCGGTAGCACGGCCTGGGAGCAGGCGGCCTCCCGGGCCCACCGTTTCCCTGTTCCAAGGTGTCAGGGGTCAAAATGTTCGCCTGGCCCTTCGCCTTGATCTTGGAGGAAAAGGCCAGACCGCGGGCACCTTAACCGGCCTCGGAACCGCGGCGGCGGCGAGCAGCCCCAGCCCCACTCACTTTGATCGGTCTTATTAATTCCAGCTGCGGTCTATTTGTTTGCCATTTCCCCCTTTTCCTCTGGAATCATTATTTATGGCAGGCGGAAAAAAAAATTGTCCGCTGGCAGAATAGAGGCAGGGAGAGCATTCCTGAGAACAGAGAAGGTGCAGGAGGATTTTTCTTTAAAAGTCACCAAAAAGGAGGGGCGGGGAGGGGCTCATCTTTGAATCCATTAGCAGGAGCATTAACTAATTACCAGATCAGAGAAATGAAAAAATAAATATTCCTTAAAATAACCGAAGGTAATTATAACCATGTTGTTGACACTAACGATTAATAATTGATCAGGAGTTACACACAATAAATTGTCAATTTATCTCCCCACAGAAACGCAGGCGCTGTGTGGCTTTGTCTCTGGGTTCTCCCCTCTGGGCATTCCCTCTGAAGATGAGCGCTGCTCCTATCTGGAGGCGGCCCCTAACCTTCCAGGAGCTTCTTTAAGAATATTAGATTTAATTTGTGTCAGTCCTGTATAGAACAAAGTAACATTGAGACGCCTCTTTAAAAGCCTTTTCCTTATTATCTTGGGGCTAGGTTTAAAACAACCAACCAACCGCATTTTTCCTCTTTCCTTTTCGCTGGGATTGCAGAACAGAGAACTCGTTTCACAACCCATTTCTTTTCTATGGCATTACCAGGACAGCCCGCCTAAACACCGGCCGCACTTTCTGTCTTTCCTAGAAATGCAGAGAACACTCTGCCCTGGCCATGAGGACAGCAGCCGGTCCTCGGAGCTGGGGATGGAGCGGCCACCCAAGGGGGCAGAGAAGGGGCAGCTCTGGCCCTTTCTGTTTGCAGAAGATGCCGGCGAAGGGGTCAGGTTAGGCATTGAAGCAGGGGCTTTTGGGCCTGAAAACTGGCATGAGAAGCGGTTTCTCTCTCACGCACCCGTGGCTGAAGTCCACAAGCTTGCTGTCCAAAGCAGGCCCCCTGAGTTCCAGCCAAAGAGAGGAAGGCAGACGAGTGCTGTCGTTACCGACAATAGAAAGTCATTTTCAGCAACTGGCAAATTATATTGTCAAAGATCAGTTCTCTTTATCATAAACCTTTACGGTGTCTGCAGGGATTTGTCTCTTGCATAAAGGTTTGAAAGTATATCAAGGGGACATGTCCCTTCTGAGATTTGTAGAAAGTCAAAGGCTGTTCATCATGGTATCCACATATCACAGATAGTTGTGTATCGTCCCCAAGATGGCTTCTTGGGCTAACACATTTTTAAAGTATTTAAAATGCTCTATTTGCAAAAGGCCCTTTTAAAACCTTACTCAATGAATCTCTATTTTTAATTTGGGGCTAAACATTAATGTTTTCCTAGGGATTTTCAAGCTTTGGAAAAGTAAAGAGAATATATGCTGGATATCCCCGTAGAGTGTTACTTGGGGAAAACTTTCTAATACATCAGCGGATTACTTCAATTTGGGCAGGGCTGCCCCTCCTGCAGGGATAAATGAGTCTGTTCCACCGGCCGTGGAGGTCGGGCTACGTTAATTCTCCAGCCGCCCGGCCGCGTGTCCCCTTCAGCCTCTCGGGTGACTGCTTGCCCGCCCCTTGAAGGGCTCCTGGGTCGCGCGGGGCTGCGAAGCCGCGGCTGCCGGGCCGGGTGTCACCGCGGCTCCGCGCCCGCCCCGCGTCTGCGAGGATCGAATAAAGCCCGGCCCGGGCGGAGCCGAGGGTGCGGGCTGCGCCGGCGGGGCGGGCGCGGAGCGGGCTCTGCTTGCGGGGCTGCGGGGCGGCCCCCCGGCCTGCTCCCGCACCCCCGGCCCCGCCTCCCGGCAGACAAAGGTGCGCGAAGTTCTTTTCCGCTTTCAAAGGCAGTTGCTGAGCAGCTCCGCCGAAACAATCGCTCTTTTATTAGGAACAAATGTTGACATTTGGCGGGCGCGGGAGGCAGCGCCCCCGGGGCTCCCGGCAGCGCCCGCCCCGCGGGGCCCACCTGAGATGAAAGCGCCCATTCCGGGGGTCGGCTCCGAGGCAGCCCCGGCCCTCCCCGGGCAGGGGTCTCGCGCGGCAGGAGGAGAGGGCGCGGGGCGGCCGAGAGGGGAGGCCTGCAGCTGCGCCACCACCCCGCAAACGCCCGGGCCGCCGGCTCGGCCTTCCTGGGCTCCCGCCACTCAGCCAGCTGCAAGCGCGGCGCTCGGCCGGCTGAATCATTTTAACTAGATTTTAAAGCAAGAAATACTGCCCCCCCACACCCCCGCGCAGGCTTCCAACCCATTTGCCTTCCCCACGAAGGCGTCTCTCCTCTCTTCCTCTTCTCTCTTCCTCTCTCCTCTTCGGTCATCATTGTCTAAGGTGGAGTTGGTAAAGTCCCTCCATGTCTCTAAAATGATCCCTTTATATTGTCAGTGTATATTTAAAAGCCATTAATCCAGAAAGAAATTCTGCTCAGGAGGCAGGATGGGTAAATTATGGAGCTCTGACAATTTGTCAGGCACACAAGCATCAAAGAAGATTCGTTAACCTTGGCTGATCTCAGGAGTTTTCACCAATTGAAACATGCAGGTTGCCCCAGAGAGCCAGGGTGCGGGTGTGAGTGTGCGCCCGAGTGTGTAGGGAAAGGGGGCGGAGGTCACGTGCCGGGGAAAACAGCCTCCCCTGCTCCCAAGGGAGCGAGCTCTTATCCAGGCCGCAACTTCTGAACATGTGCACAAAGAGCCACGTCTACTTGGGTCCCGTACCTGACGCCGCGCACTCTTTGAAAAGATGTGTCGCCTCAAGGGTGTACCTTCCTTAGGGGGCGCGTGGTCTTTCAGGGGTGATTTAATTTGTGAAATATCATTACCCTTCATACTTCTCACCAAATCGTTCTCAATACTCGGATTATAATGTTCTGCATAACACAGCTACTGCTGCCCGGTGCTTTTTATTCCCTGCTGCTTAATGAAACGCGGCTAATATTTAATAAAAGTTAACCACTTAAGATCTTCACATGGAAATTTAAACTGCCTTCTGGAGGGGGAAACAAAATAGGCTGATTTTACAGAAGTTCTATGCAGATTGTGTCTAAAACACAAGCTCACTTTTCCTTCCCCAGAGACGTGTACACTGGTTTTCTCCCAGACACACTCAGGGAGCAGCCGCCTGCCCGAGTTAAAAAGGCTCCACTAGACAGCTCTGCTGCACACATTTCCAGTCCTATTACAAGGGGAGGCAGGAAGGAGAAAAAGCCTTCTCCATCCCAAAGGTTGGCTTGATGTTTGATCTCCAGTACGAATGGATTTAAAGCCAACAAAATGCAGACTCCTAGGAGAGGAAGCCTGGTGTGCCCCAGTCAAGCCACAATCCCCCCCTGCCCCCCACTAGCTGGACTCCCCAGGTCTCCCCCCTGGGACTGGCCTTACAGTATCTAAGCACCTACTTTCAAATGCCCCTTTCTAAGGACCCCAGCACGAGGCCACTGATTGCCAAGGCACAAAAGCCACTGGAGAGAGATCCGTTTGTCAGTATCAACTGGCCCCGGCAATTTTCTACCCAGACACATCGGCCTATCGGGGCTGGCAGATGTTTAGACAAGATTTTATAAATTGTTCCATATCAGCCCGTAATGAACCCCGACTGACCATTCCAAAGCAGCTAAAAGCAGCCGGGATCTCCCCCGCTGGGATCCAATAATGTGCTCATGCTGCAACATTATTAATCATGGAATAAAATAGATGAGCCTCTTGAAAAATAAGTGTATGATTGATTAAAGGGCAATCTAAGAAGCTATTATTCTTGTTTTATAACCGTAAGTTATATTCACTCAATTTATCTTTGGAGAGGAAATAAATGATTGTTCATTTATTTTCTGAAATTATATTATATTGGATATTCATAAAATCCAGCTGAAAATTAAACTGACAGGTTTGCTGCTTTTATGACACTAATCCAAGGCCGAGCCTTGCTTGACTCCACATTTTTTAGACTTGTCCTATAATTAGGAAGTGAATAAGCAACGGCAAAGCCATGGTCTAAGGTGGTGGAAACTTTCCTTTTCCCCCAGGCTAAGGGTAAGAGACACTGAAAGGAAAAAGACATCTCTCTCTCCAGATTTTCACCTTGTGTTTTTCTCACACGGGTTCTACAAAGAGGAGAGTTAAAGAATCATTCAACAGAGTTTAAAAGTCTATGCCAATTTGGGTAACTCAGGCTTTTTAAAAAAAAAACCCACAATTATCTCCATCAGGAATCTACCCGTAGAGTATAAGTCTCCATTATCCTCATTATCCCAATTTTCCAGTTCAGGCAACTGAAGCCAGCATCAGAAAGAAATATCAAAAGGGTTCGACCCAATGTGTAGGGGTGTTGAATTGTTTTATTTTGCCAAGGCTTTTATTTACACTAACTAGCAATGTGCAGACACAGAGCACAAAAGTTCAATTTTCCTGCAAGACATTTGTATATAAATAATCTAGAACTGTGCAAATCTTCCTCCTGTGCATCTCTTTCATCTGCCTTTTTTATATGAAAATGAGAAGGGAGAGATTACTTCACAGTTTCATCAAAAGGTCTGAGGTCAGCTCACCCAGGGGAGGGGAGCTGCCGCCTCCACTGCTCTCTCCCAGAACCACTCTTCTAGAAAAATAAGGCCTGAACGCCACGCTGTTGTAGGCTAGTCTGTTTTTATTTACAATTTAAGATATAAATTAGTAAAGAATCTTTGTTAAACAACCGACAAAGATTGTATAACCAGCAATGTTCAAATAAAAACCAGGCAGAATTTATTTACAAAAAGTTTAGATTCCATTGCAATACAACTTGCATAAATTACTAGAAGCTTTATATCATTATAAAAATAAATATCAAATTTGTTTCCACTTCTTAAGTACTCAAGTTCTTCAATCACGTTTTATTATTTCTACTGTGTACATCTTTTACAAATAAATTTTACAGTTCTATCACACCTATAGGATATATATATATATATATACCGTGGCAATGAAGTGATCAATTCAAGATATCCTGAGGAAAAAAAAAACAAGATTGTTTTCCAAAGTCACACGTACATCGGGGAAGCTATACTATTGCCAACAAATTCACATATGTCCAGCCAAAGTCTGCTCTAATCATCGGAGTCTGTGCAGTGACAGGGCTCTGGAGTCGTCCTTCTCCCGGGGGCACAGGGCGCAGTCCAGATTTAGAGATCTTGTTATATATCTCGATAGATAGACAGATAGATGGGTGGGTGGATACATGGATATCTGTATATGCATTAGCTTGGGAAGAGAGGACAGCCTGCTGACTTTTTTCAAAGCAATTGTGACATCTACCTGTGGACCAAGGGAAAAACCAAATCATCCCAAATCCTTCTTTCCCACACCAATACAATCACATTATCAAAAGAAGTCCATCGGAAATGGTTCTGGCTCTTGTCCAGCTTCAAGACCTGAAATGGGTCATTTTGCCTCGTTGTAAAGTAACGTATTTTGGGAGAGGCTGCTTTGAGCAGGGTGGACAGCGGGGTCGACAGCGGGGTCCTAGCTACCCCATTTGCACCTGCAGGGACGGGCCTGAAGAGACGAGGCTGCTAGCTGACTGGTCCCTCTGCAGCTGTGGTCACCTGCACACGACATGGATACCAAAGTTTCAGGAGCTCTAGCTCCTCAAAACAAGGTGCCTATGGCATGTCTTGCATAATAAAAATGGTTCCAAACTGCATACAAATGCCCAGGTATCAATCATCTGTTTGTTTTTTTATTCCCCAAAAGAAAACAATAGCAGGGGTGTAATATATCATTTTGGTAAAGGGACAATCCTTCATAAATTAACTGGTAAGAAAAAAAAAGGGATTCTATACAACAGAATAGATTCTCTGCACACTTAAACGAAAAAAAAAAAAAAAAGCCGGAAAAGATGGCAGCGCTCTGTCCTCCCGCCCATGGCAAGAAGAAATACCCACGAAGCGGGTGCAGGGCCCCTGGGCCCGAGACGCGCCACTTACTTGGTGATTGTACGGCCCTCTATAGGTAAGGCTGGGCGCCCCCACCACCGGCGTGGCCCTCGCTGGCATCTGTCGGGGGAGGGGGCGGTTAGTCGGCAGTGCCCACAGCCCCTCCTGCACCAGCCCCCACACCCCCGCCCCGGGGTCAACGATCTGCAGAAAGCCGACTTTAGCCACCGCCACCTGGGGACAGATTTCTGTCCTGTTTCAAGGCTCGTGGCATCTCTCTCGAACTCCCCTATCAGGTGTAATTGGCTCACACCCCGATGAGTAACAGAGGCCACGGGTGGGGGGGTTTAAGAAACGGGGGGGGGGGGAGGAGGGGGTTAGGAACCTGAACAGGGAATGCCTTGGAGACAAGCCGGCACTTTCCAGCCGCGAAAGGGATTCAGCTGGATGGTGACTTAACCAGCGAAACTGCAGTCGGCAGCAAGGCTGCAGTGGGCACTAAGAGGCCATCTGTGTTTGCTAAAACCCCAAGGCCTGATGCCCACGGGATAATCACAATCGTAATCATAATAACAAAGATTACTGCAGGAGCCGGGCAAGGGCCATCTCCTGCCAGCTCTGCTTCCCGGCCTGCCGCCGGCCCTCCTAGGGCAAAGACGGGGCGCCTTCGGCCCACCCCTGCGCCCCTTCTCTCTAGCACGGCTCCCTCTGCCCTCCGATGGGCCTCCCCCGGCCGACCCCCCCTTTCCGGCGCGCTCCCCTCCCCCAGGACCCCGCGGGCCCGGCGCCTACCTTTCTTGGGCTCGTAGCCGCCGCCCGCGGGCCGGTAGTGGGGTTCCAGCGGGTGGGCGCCCGTCTTGCCCGCGTCGCTGCCGGCTTTGGGCGCCGCGTGCAGGGCCTCGCCAGGGCCCGCGGCCGCCGAGTTGTACCGCAGGAGGCTCTGGCCCTGCAGTGCCGCGTTCAAGTTCCCGTAGTTTGTGTAGTTGCCGTAGAAGGGCGACGTGTAGTAGAGGTGGCGGCCGAGCAGCGGCGACGCGGGGTAGGGAGAGCCTCCCGGCGGCGCCCCGGACGAGGCGGGCGCCGCGGCCGTCGGGAGCCCCTGCGGCCCGCAGCTCGGGCCCAGACTCGGCTGCTTGAGGTCCGAAGTGGCGATCTCGGCAAGCGACCACAGCTTGGGCTTGCTGGCGGGCGGCGGCGCGCCCGGCGACGTCCGGCTGCCCAGCGGTGCCTTGCCGCCGCCGCGGGGCGCGGGCTCGGGCGGGGGGGCTCAGCAGCGGCGCCTCCACGCCCGTCAGCGGCGACGAGGTCACGGGCTTGGGCGGCGCCAGGTCCCGCTCGCCCTCCTCGTCGTCGCCTTCGTCATCCTCCAGGTCGTCGTACTTGTCCTTGCTCTCCGAGCCCGATTCGCACAGGGGCTCCCCGGCGCCGCACGGCAGCTTCTCCCCGTCGGACTCGGCCGAGCATGAGTGATCCGTGAGCGAGTCGACGTGCAGGCTGATCCCTGGGGGGACGCGGGCACGGTCAGGGACACCCGGAGCTGGCGCGGGCCCCGGGACCCACTCTGTCGCACGTCCTGGGACACCAGGCCCGCCTGTGCCATCTCCGACCGCGCCGCATCCCCAGCCGCGTGTCCGAGAGCCCCCGGACCTCCCCGGGAAGCGCCCGGAGAGACGCGGCGCAATCCTGCGGGCTGTGGGGCCGCGGGCGCTCAGGGCCGGCCTTGGGGGACGAGCTGCTCCCTCTGCGCGCCCCGCCTGGGAAGAAAGCTCCCCCGCCGCCCCGCTCACCTTCGTCCTCCGCGGAGGTCTCCTCTTGCGCCTTGCCGGGACTCCCCTCCTTGCCCCTCGCCGCCGCGTCGCCCTCATCCTCGTCCTCGTCCTCGCTTTTGTTCCGCGGGGCCCACGTCATCTTGTTCTCCTTCTTGAGGCGGCGGCGCGCGTTGGCGAACCAGGTGGAGACCTGCGTGAGCGTCATCTTGGTGATGATGGCCAGCATGATCTTCTCGCCCTTGGTGGGGTAGGGGTTCTTGCGGTGCTCCTGGAGCCAGGCCTTGAGCGTGGCCGTGGCGTCCCGCGTGGCGTTCTTGCGGTACGCGGGATCGTTGAGCTGGTATGGGTAGGCGGCGCTGCCGTAAGGGTGGTAGCTGATGGCGCCGGTCATGCCGGTCGTGTGCGCGTCGTAGGGCGCGCCCTGGAAGCGACAAGAGCCGGGTGAGCGGGACGCGCGGTGCCGGGGAAGCGACGAGTCCCCGCGCTACTGCTCCGGTGCGGGAGTCGAGCTCCTCACCGCCCGACAAACGCCGCAGGTGATTTAGGGCCGTCCATCACGAAAGTGCTTTGGAAGCAGCCTTGGATTTTTGAACCATTTCACTTTCAGAAAATGGCATCTCTTTCTCCGATTATCCCTGGGCCGCGCACACGGATGGACGCTCGCGCGCGGGCCCTCAGGCCTACAGGTAGTTTCTGGATACCTGAATTTCTCCGGATACTCCAAGTGCCGCTGCACCCGGTCACCCCGGACCCGCCCTTATATGGTTAAAAAAGCCACCCCCCGAGCCCCAGCTCCTCCAGGCATGGATCTCCACGCCGCAAATCCAATTTGCAACTGAGAAGCCCGGCACCCTCTCCACTTCTTCAAATGCGCGGTCATTAGCATTTTAATTCCGTCTTGAACGCTTAAATTCCAGCCGTTTGCAGCCCTCGCCGAGGCCCCCCGCTCCACAGTCCACAGCCCAGTCCGACCCCGAGGTGGGGAGCGGGCGCTGCTTTCCGGGCGACGGACTGCGCGGGGCGCCGCGGACCCGTTTCCGGAACGCCAGGCCTGCGCTAGAGACTTGAGCGGAGGCCGGGAGGTGCCGCGCCGCGCCCCGGAGACCCCGCCGCCCCGCTCCCTCCCCGACTCCGGGCACCCCTCTTTCCCCAGCCCCGAAAACCAGCCCCACCGCCCGTCGCCGCCCCGCAGAACCCGCCGCCCGGCTGCAGCGCGCCAGCAGCGGGGACAAGGCACGGCGGCGCCCGGCCCCGGGGAGGGGCGCTTGCCGGGCTCCTGGGGAAGCGACCCGGGGCCGGGCGGGAGCGCAGCCGGGCGTACCCCGCCGGCCGCGCCGCCCCCGCGGCCCCTCGCCCGCCCGCCCGCCGCGCCCGCGCCGCGGTTACCATGTAGGACGGGAAGCCGGCAGCGGCGTCGGCCGAGTACTGCAGCGGGCCGCCGAAGCCGGGGGCCGCCTGCGCCGTGAAGGCCGCCGAGCCGGGGTACGGGCTGAAGGCCGAGCCCGACGCCGAGCGCGCCAGCTCCTCGCTGCGCGGGGCCGCCAGCGCCGACGCGCCGTACGCGGGGCACGAGTAGAGCGCCAGCGAGCCGGGCGCCTGGTACAGGTAGCCCTGCGGGTAGGACATGGTGGCGCGGGGCGCGGGCCCGCGTCACGCCGAGCAGCGGGCAGGGCGCGCGGCGGCCCCCATCCACGGGCGCCCGGGGCGCGCTCGAGCCCGGGCGGCCCGCGGGCCGAGGCGGCGGCGCGGCGGCGCGGCGGCGGGGCGGCGGGGCGGCGGCGCGGAGCCGGTGGGCGCAGCCGCGCGCCGGGCCGGCGGTCGGGGTTTGGGGGCGCCTGGAGCCGGGAGTGAGGAGTTGAGGAAGGAGCGCTCGAGTTTCCGAGGGACATTGGAACGCGCGGCTGTCCGTCACGCGCTCATCTGCATATTCGGGCGCCCGCCCCCTCCCCGGCCCCGCCCGCTCGGCCCGCCGCAGCCACCCGGCCGCGGCCGGGGGAGGGGCAGGGAGGCCGGGGTGGGGGGGGCCGGCGTGCGGGGGAGAGGGAGGCGGGAGCGCGGCGGCTGGGAGGGCCGCGCAGCCTTTTGTGGCGCAGCCGCCGCTCGCGCCGCGCCAGCCCGCGACCCGGCTGCCTGGGCCGGCCGAGCTCGGCGCCCCGGCGTGCACCCCCCACCCGACCCTGGCGTACTCCCGGCCCCCTCCCCCGCACTCCCGCCCCCTCCCCACCTCGCCCCAGCCACTCCCCCCTCCCCCGCCTCGGTCGCTCCCGCGGCCACTCCCCCGTTCCCCAACCGGCAGCTCGGCCCACACCCACCTGGGAGAGGCCGCCCGCAGTCCCGCCAGGCAGGGCCACTGGGGGGACGCCAGGCGCGTGCCGCCGCCCCCTCCACCCGGAAGAGACCGGCCCAGACGGCTGCGCGGGGTCCGCAGTGCCGGGACCAGAGGCCGCGGGGGTGGGCGGGGGCAGACAGTGGCACCCGCGGCCCGGGCCGCCTTGGGGTGGTGTGCGCCCTCTCACTTCCACCTTCCTCGGCCTGCTCGGTCTGGCGCACCCGAGGCCCCCTCGCCGGCGAGCGGGTCCCGGTCCAGGGCACCTTCTCCGCAAACTGCCTGAGCGCTCGCGGGTGAACCTCTGCCGCCGAGTGAGCGGTGGTGTCCCCGCGGCAGGACTGTCCGCCTTTAGGAACATCGGGTCACGCGCGGCCACCGCTTCACCTGGGAAGACGCCCCTTCCCCAAGGGTTATTTTCTTTTAATTTTTCGAAAGTTGGCTCTCTTTGCATTCGGCTGGACAGAAGGCACACTCGGGGCAATGTCTGTTACAGGACACACCGCCCCTGGCGCTACGAGAATCCGGGAGAAGCAACGGGCAGGTGGCGCGGTTGCAACGGGCAGCGCAGGTAGTTCAGGTAACTCAGGTAATTGGCGGCTGGGAGGCGCCTGGCAGGCCCAGAGGCGAATTACTTAGCGCCCGGTCCCCGGGGCTGCGCAAGCACTCCCCGGTCACTTTCGCCACCTCCACCCCCGAGGCTGGCGGAAGAGGGCGCCTGGCGACCAGGCCCAAGGGGCCTCCGGTGTGGGGCGCTCAGGGGATGTGCAGAGGTACGGGTGTTGGCGGGCCGGGCCGGAGATGCCCACACAACCGGCATCCCATCACGGGTGCAGGCCTGGGGGCAAGAGAGCGCCGCGGGGGCCTAGGGCCCGCTGGGCAGGCGGCGGGGTGGGAGCTCGGGGCTGCTGCTCGGGTCCCTTCGCCTTCCCCGCGTCCCCGCTCCCGCGCGCTCTGCTGCCTTCTGTGCGGCTTCGTTTGTCCATTCCTGTCCCAGGGGTTCGGGCGCTGAATGGATCCCACGGCCCCTTGGTGGCGCGAGGCCACAGGGCAGGGAGAGCGGGGGGCCGGGGCGCATGGTGAGCCCTCCTGGCACCTGGCACCGTCAGGCGGCCTGGTCTTTCCCCAGGTCCGGGTGGCGGAGGCGGCCATCTGTGCGCGGCAGGAGGGAGACTCCGCAAAGGTGCGATCCCGCAGGTTCCACCAGCCCCCCAACCCCCCAAACCCTCGCCCCCTATTTACCAGGCCTCCCACCCGCCGCTGCCCTCCACAAAGCCCCCCACTCGTCTTACAGGCCACCCCCACGCCCCATCCCCCTGCACTCACCACGCGCCACACCGCACTAAGAGACTACCCACCCCCAGCACACACACAGGCACCCCTGAGTGTCCCCTCAGGCGGACACCCCCCAAACACGGGCCTCCCTCCCCCAGCCCACCACGTGCCACCCACTGGGGTCTCCGCAAAGGCCCTGCGGGGCATTTCAGCCATAGCTGGGGTCCCACGTGGGACCTCCTAATTCAGTTTAGAGCAGCTATTTTCAGTCAATTACCACAGGCTTAAAAAAGAAAGAACGAGGCCCGGCAGCCCCGCGCCGCACGCCCTGTCGGGGCTCTGCCTTTTCGCTCCGCACTGGGGGAATTCTGCCAGGAAGACGCCGCAAACGAGCCGCGCTCAGCGGCTCACCCGCCGCCTCAGCGCGCGCTTAGGTTGCAGCATTCCAGGGGCGCTTCCAATCCCATTAGTTTAAGTGAAAAGAATCGGGTCTAGTTTTTAACTACCAGGGGTGAGCCTCCAGCATTTCCATTTCTAAAGGCCAGTTCCTGCTGGGGGTTCATTTGCATTAGGGGCTCGCCCCGCCTACCCCCCCACACCTCCCCCCCCCCCCCCCAGCGGGAGGCAGAAGGGAAAACAGCGAGTTCTACCAAAACATGCCCCTCTCCAAACCCGAGCGTCTGCTCCAGATACACCGGATTTGACATCAATTAAATCTCTAACAGACAAGCCCACGTGGCTTCGGAGGGTCCTGGACCCGTGGCCCAGGGCGCACGGCAGAAGCACTGGCGGTCCCGGGCGCTTGGGCACGGTGCCGCGGCTGTGGACCGCCTCTTCCCTGCTGGCGTGTATTTTTCACCCAGCAATTATACTCCTCCACTGAAATTTAAATTTTCCATCCTGCTGCCTGTTACTAATAAAAACCGTCTACCTTGCACTATTAAACAGTCGAATCGTACTACATGCCGTTTTTATTGGGAGTGACTGTAGCAAATTAAAATGCCTCCGCAGACTTCCAAACTCACGCTCTGCGTTATTGTTGGAATACAGAAACTCCGTTTCGCTTTAAAGCGCCATGGGTTTTCAAAATCACTTTCCCTCTTCTTAGGTTAAAGTTGGCTTTGTCGTCTTAAATGGCAATCACGATGAAAGGACGCCGCCGGTGAGGAGCCCTGCCACGTTGGTGGCGTGCCAGCGCGGCCTCGAAGAGCGGCCAGGGCCACCAGGGCTCGGGCCCCGGGCGCAGCGGCCTCGCGGGGAGCGCGCGATGCGCCCTGGCCCCCAGTCGCCGCTCAGGCAGCGCGACGCGGCGCGTGGCTCTTCCGCAGAAGGGAGGCCGGGGCGCCGGCACTGGGCGTGTGGGGCTCGCCACTTGCCATCTGAGCTGGAAGGAAAGAGAAGGAACCCGAGACTTAAAACGGCG
Source organism: Dasypus novemcinctus (assembly GCF_030445035.2). Taxonomy (NCBI): domain Eukaryota; kingdom Metazoa; phylum Chordata; class Mammalia; order Cingulata; family Dasypodidae; genus Dasypus; species Dasypus novemcinctus. The sequence goes on from NC_080674.1 coordinate 994,094, forward strand.
TGGAAAGCGCGACCACCGGCAACTCGTGCCGGGGCGGCGGTGGGTGCAGCTCGCCTGGACCCCGCCCTTCTCCCGCCGAACGTGTGCGTTTAAAAAGTGAGTTAACTCGCCCCTGGGTTGGTGCTGGTGAGCACAGTGGCCGATGCACTTAAGAACGAGCCCGAGGGGACGCGCGTTTCGACGATCCGGGATTTCCTGCGCAGGCGGGAGCCCGGAGATGCCGGGCACGCGGGCACGCGGGGCGGGATGCGGGCCGCCGGGGAGCGGAGGCGCTCGCCCCACGGGCCCTGCCCTGGGCTTCCCGGGGATCCGGAGGCGACGCGGGCCGAAGTCCTGCGGGCGGGCGGCGAGGGGGCGCTGTGGCCCGCGCTCCAGCCTCGGCGCACAGCGATGGCCCCAGTGCTGTCCCCGCGCACCGCCGACGGGCGGCGGCCCACCCCGAGCCTGCTGCCACCCGCCTCCTCCCGTGTCGGTGTGATTCGGGAAGAAAAAATAATAAAGCGAGGGCGTTTCAATAAAAATTAAGCCGCGCACGACCGTTTTCCTCATTCTGTGTTACTCAGGCCATCTGTGGATTTTTAAAAAGACATTGGTGGAAAAACAGAATTCGGAGAAGTATTTTTCTTTTGGCTATAAGATTAAGAATACACATTTTGCATAGATGCCCTTTATAATCTAAAGTGCGAGTTGTTTAGCTATATCAAATTATATTCCTATTACAGCCGTAATAAACGAGCCTTGCAGTGCCAGGCCACCCCGCGTGCTTATCAAGGGAGTGACAGCAGATGAGGAAGAGAGAGAGGGGGCGGGAGAAGTTGGCTTTGAAATGGGACTTTTCCTTCCTTTTCCTTTCCCCTTCCCTTTCCTTTCCCTAGGAAAATTGAAATATGTCCGTACGCATTGCAGGAAATCCAAGTCAAAACGCAGCGGTAGTCTTCCGGGCGGCGGCCTCCTGCGCTCCGCGGCTCTGTGCACCTTTGATTCGCTTTCGGGTGCGGCGGTGCCTTCGCCTTTACGAACTTGCTTCTGGGGCGCGCACGCTTCCCCGAGAACCCCCGAAAACCCGATGATGGGATGTAAGGGCGGGGGCTGGGCCCGCCCCTCCTGTCCCGGGATGACACTCGGGAGCCCCCCTGGAGGTCTTCCCAGGAGCCCCCCTCCCCCCGCCCCAGCCGGGGGCCCGCGGGGCTGGGGGCAGAGTGGGGGGGCCTGGGGGGGGCGCGGGGGGGAGGCTGGGCGAGCGGCGCTTTGATTTGCGTGCTGGCGGGCCCTGTGCTGGGGCCACGAGTCCCGGCTGGGGGCAGGCGGGGACGTGCCTGGCTCGTCAGGCCCGGGTCCCAGCGACGGCTCTTCAGGGCTACAGGTGGCACAGATGCCCGCGCCTCCAGCGCTTCCCAAACTTTCTCTTCGCTGGAGGTGCCGGGGAACCCTGGTCCCTCCATTTCCCAGACTCGCTCTGGGTCCTTCTCTCCCTCCCCCTGCCTCCCCCCTCCTTTACCCCCTGCTCCCTTCGCGATCCCTTCCCTCCCGGCTTACCCGCCCCCTCCCCAGGTCTGTCCTCCTCCCAGGGAAGCCTCCGCCAGGCTCCCGGTCGGGGTGACCCGCCGGCCTGGGCTGCACCCCTGGTGGTGGGACGGCAGTAAACGGAGACGGTTTGAGGAGCAGTGAGGATCCAGCCGCCTGAGCTCGCAGCTTGCCAGGGTCTGACGGCGAGATGTGTGGCACTCTTCAGCTGTGCCACCTTTTCACACGCGCCCAAATAGGCCCTGACCTCTGCGGTAATGAGGAGGGGCATGCTGCCGACAGGCAGACAGACAGACAGCCTGCGCTTCCGGGAGAGGTCGCGCGTCTCCACTGAGCTATTCTGGGCAGGTGGAAACAGATTAAGTGTTGTCAGGATTGGGGTGGTGGTTTGCCTCAGCTCGACACTTTTAAAGTACTTGCCCCCCCTCCCCGCCCCCCCTCCCCCCGCAGCTGCTGCGTGGCTCCCTCTTCAGAGCCCGCCCCCCCAGGGCGGGTTGGCCTGAGTGCAGAGGGAGGGTGGGCCGGGAGCAGGCCGGACTCCAGGCTAGCAAGAAAAGCCTTGCAGGGGAAGGAAGAATTCCTTGAGTCATTTTCCATTTCCTGTTTCCAAAGGAGCTCGGGGTGCTGCTTAGCATCCTTTGAGAAATCTTACTTCTGTTGTACACCCTAGAAAAGGCACCCAGAATACCCACTGGGCTGCCCAAGCTCCTGCCCCCACTTTCCCTCCCCCCACACGCTCACAGGGGCAGGAACAGAGGATAATTAAAAATATATATATATGGCAGTGAATGCATAAAGAAAAGAATTGATAGATTCGAATGTATTAAAAGTAAAAAATTCACTTTTTAACTGGCCAAGTCCATATACACGATAATTAATAAGCAAAACCATGAGGAATTATGCAAACCATCCCGTGAAGACAAGCGGCCCCGGGGAAAAAATGGGCCAGGGATGGGAAGAAGCCGCTCACACAGGAGAGCGGCAGAAGCGGTGTGTGCAGACACGCTCACTCACCAGTAACGGCACAGACAGAAGAGGGCAAGAGGCCTCTTCCCACCCATGACCTGAGGCCAAACAGGGTCCTCGCGTGCCTGTGCGAGAGTAAGCAGGCACTGAGAAACTCGGGGACACCTGGCCATGTCCTCGGAGCCTTGCGCAGCCTCTAGTGTCCCACAGTCCCATGCCTGGAAAGAAAATGTCACCAGGGAGGGCGTGGGGCAGGCCCAGCCCAGGAAGCAGGGTTTGCAGGAGGCCAGGCTGGCAGCGGCTGAAGTGCAGCCGGCGGAGGGCTGGCTGGACCACGGGAGGCAGTCCCCAGCGGGTGCGCCTCCGTGGTGTCCCCAGAGGCGAGTCCTGGAGGGGGACGTTAAACAGGGGCCGCCCGGGCTGCGGCAGTGCGGCCTGCACTTTAAAAACAAACACCAGTGTTTTGGGGGGGTTTGCGATCAAACCGGCAGGAGGGGAACTAACCACAGCGCAAGCCAGTGAGCGCGTCTAAGGAGAGTGGAATTGGGGCGTGCAGCAGCCTTCCACTCTATGAGCAATGCTTTATTTATGAAACGTGTCCCTGAAGTAAATGTGGGTGATCCTTAGCTTGGAGTGGTAAGTGCTTGTGATGGTGTCACTCTGTGCTTTCCCATCCTGCGAGATATTCTGTGTTTTGAAAATTAGGTATAAGGTAAGTATTAGCCTTTAAACGAAGTGTCCTAGTCCAGAAGTATAATGTGCTCATTTCGCAGGTACTTTAATAAACGACACTTTCTTAAAATTTTCCTTCTCCATCTCTCTCCCTTTCTCCATTCTTCCTCCCCCATCAAAATAAAGAGAGAAAGATGCCTTGGATTTATGGTTTAGACCTTAACAAATTGCCGCCTGTGCCCTTTGGGCCCTTACCCAGGGCGAGGCTGGCTGCCTGGTGGGACAGCTCAGGGCTGCCCTGGGCCCCTCCCTGGCTGGAGGCCCACGTCCCACCTTAGGGGAAGTGGGGGACACCAGCTAGTCCTGTCCATTGCCGAGCACGGCAGGCTCCCCTGGGAGGAAGGCAGCCCGGCCTGCAGGGCACCCCAGGAGTGGCGTGTGCCACCCGTCAGACCGCCACCCAGGTCTCCCTCCACTGCCCTGAGCGCAGCTCCCCCCTTGGTGGTGGGTGGACAGGCTCCCCCTGGGGAGGCTCGAGGCCCTTCCTGCAGCCTGGCGAGGGAGAGTTGAGTCTCCATGAAGCAAGCCCTTCTCACCTTGTTCAGCCCCGGCAGGGAAGGGGCCTCTTTCCTGGGACCCAAAGGCTTGCAAAGGCTTCCCTTTGCTCAGAGGCAGCTGCTGCCCACAGCCCCCAGGCCTCACGCCCCGGACTCTCTGCGCACCCGGCCCTCGGGGCCCCTGTGTGCAGCCCCGCTCACAGAGGGCCTCTGCATGCCCCAAAGCTCCCCGCCAGGAGCCCTAAGTCATGGTCCCCTCTACCTCTCCCTGCAGCTCAGCAGAGGCCGGCCAGGCTCCAGCTCCAGCCTTTGTGAGCGCGTGCAGCGCCCTGGCCTGGGGGGGCAGTGGAGCGTGCAGCGCGCTGGCATGGGGGGGGGCAGTGTGCAGAGCACTGGCCTGGAGGAGCAATGGAGTGTGCAGAGCTGGCCTGGAGGGGGCAGTGTGCAGAGCGCTGGCCTGGGGAGGACAGTGGAGTGTGCAGAGCTGCCCTGGGGGGGCAGTGTGCAGAGCGCTGGCCTGGGGAGGACAGTGGAGCGTGCAGAGCTGGCCTAGGGGAGCAGTGGAGCATGCAGCATGCTGGCCTGGGCGGGGGGCAGTGGAGTGGGCAGAGCACAAGTCTGGGGGGCGCAGTGGAGCGTGAAAGGTGCTGGCCTAGAGGGGGCAGTGGAGGCTGCAGCACCCTGTTCTGGGGGCAGCTGGCCTCCAGGGTGGGCAGGGCCGAGGGCAGCTGGCTGCTATTTATTGGCTAAGTGGATGGCCCGCTCTGGCTGCGCACACTTACCTGTCAGAGGCACGGCTGGTACTGAGAGCAGAAACAGAGCCAGGAGGGGCGGGCTCCTCTCATCTCGTCCCGCAGCAGGAGGACCTCAGGGGGACACTCAGGAGCCCACACTCCCCAGGAGGAAGCAAAAGGCTAGATTGTGGATATCACATTTCGGGGCACGATAGATACGCACATTTGAAATAACATTTACGTTTCACCATTGACTGCTGTCTTAGCAATGCACACACAGTCTTGAATTCCTTGAGGAGGGGGATATGCGCTTTTATCTCTCTCTCTCAAATGTATGGTTCCCAGCACTAGGTAGACACGCATCATAATTATTTGTTGAGTGAATGAATGAATGTATGTTGATATTCAGGAAAAAATAAGCTTTATGTAAAGCAAAATAAACTTTGATATTTTAGTAGAAAATTCAGTGGGAAAGAGTTATAGAGTATCTAAAAAGTAAATTATGCACATCTGTGGCCATTTGATTTTTGAAGAGGGCATCAAGACTGTCGTTGGGGAAAGAAGAATCTCTTCAACAAACGTTGCTGGGACAAGTGGAGATCCACATGTGAGAGAATGACCGTGGACCCTTACCATATACCATATACAAAAGTGATCTCAAAATAGGTCAAAGGTCTAAATTTAAGAGTTAAAATCATAAAAATAAAAAAATAGTTATTTTGACTTCATTAAAATTTACATTTTTTGCACATAAAAGACACTATCAAGAGATTGTAAAAACAATCCACAATGGGAGAAAACAGTTGCAAATCATGACTGATTTGAATGTCATATTAAGATTTTTTTTTAAAGACTTATTTTATTTATTTCTCTCCCCCCCCCCACCCCCCAGTTGTCTGCTCTCTGTGTCCATTCGCTGTGTGTTCTTCAGTGACCGCTTCTATCCTTATCAGCGGCACCGGGAATCTGTGTTTCTTTTTGTTGAGTCATCTTGTTGCATCAGCTCTCCGTGTGTGCGGCACCATTCCTGGGCAGGCTGCACTTTCTTTCGCGCTGGGCGGCTCTCCTTACGGGGTGCACTCCTTGCGCGTGGGGCTCCCCTACGCAGGGACACCCCTTGCGTGGCAGGGCACTCCTTGCGCACATCAGCACTGCCTGTGGGCCAGCTCCACATGGGTCAAGGAGGCCTGGGGTTTGAACCGCGGACCTCCCATGTGGTAGGTGGACGCCCTGACCACTGGGCCAAGTCCGCTTCCCCATATTAAGATTTTAATATCTAGAATTTATTGTTATAATATCATACAGTTTGACACAAAAATGACAGACAACCCCAATTATAAAATGGGCAAGAGATGTGAATAAATATTTCTCCAGATACAAATGAAAAGATTCTCAACATCATTAGTCACTAGGGAAATGAAAATTAAAACTACAACTAGGGAAGCGGACTTGGCCCAGTGGTTAGGGCATCTGCCTACCACATGGGAGGTCCAAGGTTCAAACCCCGGGCCTCCTTGACCCGTGTGCAGCTGGCCCATGCGCAGTGCTGATGCACGCAAGGAGTGCTATGCCACACAGGGGTGTGCTCCGCGTAGGGGTCTCCCCCACATAGGGGTGTCCCCCGCATAGGGGAGCCCCACGTGCAAGGAGTGTGCCCCGTAAGGAGAGCCGCCCAGTACAAAAGAAAGTGCAGCCTGCCCAGGAATGGTGCCGCACACACAGAAAGCTGACGTAGCAAGACGCAACAAAAAGAAACACAGATTCCAATGCCGCTGGCAACAACAGAAGTGGACAAAAAGAACATGCAGTAAATGGACACAGAGAACAGACAATTGGGGCAGTGGGATAGGGGAGAGAAATAAATTAAAAAAATTAATCTTAAAAAAAACAAAGAAAACAAAACTACAGCTAAAGCTTAAAATGAACAGGGTTCTTATTGGGAGTGATGGCAACGTTTTGATGGTGGGTGGTGGTGATGTGGCACAACATTGTGAGCACAATTAACAGCACTGAAATGTATATCTGAATATGATTAACAGGTGAAATATTAGATTGTAAATATGTCAAAAGAATGATTTTTTTTTAATCCATGGAACTATATCACACAAATAGTCCTAAATTGAACCATGGATTTAATTAATAGTAGAAGTATAAAAACATGCTATTATCAGTTGTAACAAATCTTCCTCACCAATGCAAGGTATTGATGGTGGAGTAGTATATGGGAATCCTATATCTTATGCATATTTTTTCTGTAAACCCACAACTTCTCTAATAAAAAATGATTACAATGTGTGGGAGGAAGGGCGCCCGGCTTGCCACAGTAGCAAACGGTGCGGCAAGAAGTGATACCGCCTCTGCCCACTGGGCCTAGATAAGGTGACCACGCCTGACTAGGCCTTTGCTGCTAGCGGCTGGCCGGCGCTGCCCTCCCCCTTTTTATCTCCGGCCTAGCCCAACATCCGGCCAGCTCTCACTCCCCCTTTCCCCTCCCCTATCCCAAACCTCTCCGCCAGCCCTCTGCCTAGCAACCACTTACAATCACCTATCAGGAAGCAGTACCCGCCCGCACCTATCAAATCCCTCCACGCAGTCCCTAACCCTATAAAGCTGTGTCCCCTTCCGCAATAAACCGGACTTGCGCACAGACCTGGTCTCCGTGGCTTTCTTCCTCCCCTCGCCGTGCGTCCTCCACGCCTGAGAGCCCCTCTGAGGCTGTCTGCCGCAGCCTCAGACACCGCTGCGGTCTAGCCTGACCCCTCCAGACCCCCCCGTCAGTGTCGGGGTTAAACAAACCCCAGCCGCAACAATGAGATATTTCACACTTACTAAAATGACTATTAAAAAAACAAAAAAAAAGTAACAAATGTTGGTGAGGATGTGGAGAAATTGGAACCCATGTACATTGCTGGTAGGAATGTAAATTATGCAACCCCAGTGGAAAATAGTTTGTTGGACCTCAAAAAAGTTAAACATAGACTTTCCAAATGTCCCGACAATTCCAATCCTAGGTATAGACCCAAAATAATTGAAGAAAGCAACTAACAGATACTTGTTCACCAGTGTTCACAGCAGCCTTATTCACAACAGCCAAAAGGTGGAAACAGACCAAGGGTCCATCATCAATGAATGGACAAATTTTGGTGTGTGTGTGTATATATATATATATATGTATGTATTGGTTTGATTCTTTTATGTGGACCCCAGAAAATTATGTTCTTAAATGGAACCCACTGTGACCTTTGGTTAGATTAGGTCAGTTAAGGACCTTTGATTAGATTGCTCCAGTGGGGTGTAGTCCAGGGTGGCTCTCAGTCCTCTTAGTGGAGTCTCTGATACGTGGGGGAAAGAAAGCCAAGAGGCACAGAAGAAAGCTGCAGAGCCTTAGAACAGCGCAGAAGCAGACAGGAGACCCTGGGAGCCAAGGAAGCCATTTCACCCAGAAACTGAAAGGGAGAGGCCAGGAGGAGAGGGACACAAGCCCACAGCCGAGCTCGGGGAGGAGCCGAGACTGGTAGAGCCTCCACTGAGCCTTGCCACGTGGCAGGAGTCCAGGATGGCAGCAGCTGACCTTCAGGGAGAGGCTTCACCTGATGCCTTGATTTGAACACTTCCCCAGCCTCGGAGCTGTAAGCTTTAGCCCAATAAATTCCTGTTATAAAAGCCAACCTATTTCTGTAATATTGCTCTCGGGAGTTTTTTGGAAACTAAACTAAGGGGTTTGCACCTGTAACTAGTTGATTGCATCTACATTCAACAAAGATTACCCTCAGCAATGTGGGGAGTCTCCACCAATCAGCTAGAGCTCTTCAAGTCTTGAGCTGAGGATTTCAGAGGTCAGAAGAATTTCTACCGCAACTTCAACCTTGGCTCTGGCTAGAATTTCCAGCCAGCAATCTTCCCTGTGGAACTGAGGCTAAGAACTTCAAACTCAACTTTATAAAGTTTCTACCTGTGATCTGCTCTGGAAAGTTCGGACTTGCCAGCTCCCACCGTCACATAAACCGAGTCCTTATAAGAAATCTCAACACACACACAACTCTGCATGGGTGCACATCTCTGTACGTACACATGTACATGTTCACGAGCACACACAAACACAACGCTCCCACTGGTTCTGTTTCTCTGGAGAACTCTAATACAACAGACCGTGGAGTATTATTCAGTCGTAAAAAGGAATCAAGCTCTGCTGCACGTGACAGTGCAGATGAACTTTGAAAGCACAGTGCTGAGTGAAAGAGGCAAGACGTGAAGGGACAAATGCAGTAGCACGGCACTGAGGTGAGGTTTCTAGAACAGGCCACTCCATACAGACAGCGGCTTAGAGGTCACCAGGAGAGGGTGACTCAACTGTCCACTTTAAAGTGGAGAATTTTATTTACGTACAAATTATCACAAAAAGGTTCTAAAAAAGTAAATTATTTATAAGCAAGCTTACTCACGTGCAGACACACCCACACAGCCCCCCATACCCTGTACTCACACGCACAAGTACTCAGCAGCCCCACACAAACCTTACCTTCCCCACGTGTTCAGACACACACAATTCCCCTCATGCACTCACACGTCCACAACCCGCCACCCTCGCACCAACACGGGTGCACACCCCACGAGCTCCCACGCCCCCACTCACACGTGTGCATGTGGACACACCCCAGCACTGCGAGCAGCCGGAGCTGGGGGGCTCCCCCAGGAGCATCTCAGGTAACTCTGGGTCAAGAGATTGGCCACCTGGGGACAGAGGAACCAGATGCAAGGTGGGCTCCAGCTGAAGCCGTAGCGGTGCACTTGAACGGCAGGTAGGCGTGTGGGAGCCCCGCAGGCGCATTTGTGGGGGCCTGTGCTAGTGTGCAGCACGCCCCCCCTCCCTGGCCCAGGCCACCTCCAGTCTCACCCCCGGCCAGGTGACACGGTCCAGTCTCTGCAGGTCCCTTTTTATTTAGTTTCTCTGAGCCACTTCACTGACTCATCCTTTTTGAATAAGACTCTGAGTATATAAGGAACAAAGGTGTTTTAGAAACAAGCGTTCATCCCAAGTTTATCCTTAAAATGGTTTTAGTTGTTCAAAAAATATAGGGAGGAGTAAAAATTGCCTGTGATGGCCACACCTTGTCTCCCCTGGGTTTCCTCTCCTCGGAACCTCCCTTTCGGGCTCTCAGAGCCTCCTTTGCTGAGCCCGACAGTGGCTGAGACCCCTCCTGGAGGTACCACTGGACCGCTCAGCGGCATCGACACCTGCGGAGAAGAGCTTCGGGCCGTTGGAGAGCCGGGTTTGCCGCCGAGGAAGCGGGCAGAGCCTTGGCGCAGGGCCCCTGCGGGCACCGTCAGGGTGGCGGGCGAGCAGCCACCTCTCCAGGCCGCCTGGACTGAGGGCCCAGCGCGTGGCCGCACCCTGAGGCACGGGGAGCAGGGGAGTCGGCTTCATTTCCTTCCTTGCACGCCATCCACTGCCCCTCGGGGGCTTGCCCGACCCTCAGGGCCACCCACACCCCTGCCGAGCCAAGCCTGGCCTTGGCGCTGGGCCGCCTTCCCGGCGCCGAGCTCGGGGGCGCGGCGGGCGATGCACCTGCTTTCCCGAAGGTGAGCAGCAGGGACCAGCACGACAGGTATGCGGTGTGCGCAACGAGGAGGAAGAGGGAGTCCCAGGAGTCGGAGCCCTCCAGGGGGAAACCCGGCCTCGGGCTGAAGAGGCTGGGAGGGTCCAGGCACACGCGACGCTCACTCCGCCAACGCAAAGGGCGCGACGCGCGGAGAGGGGAGGCCCCGCGTGGGGCAAAGGTGCGAGCTGGGCGCAGCGATTCGTGGGTAAGTCGAATCGGGAATGCTTCCTCGTTTTCCTCTTACTTTAAGTAAAGCCAAGTAGAAAAGATACATAACGTTACACATGGCTACAAACCCAGCCCTTCAGTACAATTTCAGAACTTTGGCAGGATTTTGGTTTGTTTTTAAAAATATTATTGTCACTGAAAGGTTTGTCATGATACAAACAAAATTCTAAGTACTTATGAAAAAGAGTGAAATTTAGAGCATGAAGTGATACACTTTTATTTGATCACTTTTGCATTTTAGATGATTTTATGAGCTAATTTTTTTTCAAATCAACTAATTTCTAACTTAAAAAATATTGACTTACCAAAAATGATAAATTGGGTGTATACTACAACGGGATGAGAAGGCGAGCATATCTTTATTTTGGTCATCTTTCGACATCTCTAACTTTTCTAGGCCTCTGCATGACTGTCTGAGAAAGGTATTTACAGTTACTTTTTATATATAGACTTCTGAACTGAGACAACCTCTCATATCTGAGGTAAGCAACCCCCTCCCAACACATTCACAGAGACTTTCCCCCTCAAATAGGCAAGCAATATGACATGGAGTCGTATTTTCAAAACAATCAGGAAACTTCTCCGACAACTTAGAGAATTTTACACGCGACTGTATATTCAGAGGAAAGAAAAAATGATGCAATCAGATTTGCAAAGTCTGAAAGTATTAACTGTCCATAAACCTCTCCTAAAAGACTTACAAAGTATATTTTCCAACCAGGGGAAAATTCCACCTTGAAGGGAGGGCTGGATTATAAGAAACAATATCAAACAAAGACATTGATAAAGTGTGTCAGGAAATGTAAGTAATTATTGACTTACAAAAGAAAAACTGGTATGTGAACTAGATCTCCACAGAGCTGGTACCCGGAAAAGAAAAGAAGTAACTAGGGTGGCTTAAAATATGACGGCGCTGAAATACTGAAAAGTGCTTGCGATTATTATTTTACCTGTTCACCATTTTTATGCAGGTAAGTTTATTTCCATCAGTGTTCAATTTCAGGGCTTTCCCCCTTTTTATTTAATTATGTTCTTGCAAGATAGCTTTCGTTTTTCAAAAGTCGTAAAGAGTATGCTCAGGAAATTCTTTCTCCCTTTCTTTCCTTCTCTTTCATATCCTCCTCCCTCTCTATGTTTTTTTAGGGGGCACGGGGAACTGAACTTGGAACCTCCCGTGGGGGAAGCAGGGGCTCAACTGCTCGAGCCACATCTGCTCCCCTATTTGTCCATTTTTAAAGCAGATGCATGCATGCATTCATGAAAACAAGTAAGTAAATTCTTCTTTCTTGGATAAAAGGTGCCCTATCATCTGCACTGTACTACCACTTGCTTTTTCTCTTAGTAGCAAATCATGGCGATTGCTCCAAGTTAGCGCGTAGAGATTTGCCTCACTTTTCTCAAAAGCACCAACAGCCCTGACCTCGGGGACACGCCGTCGGCCATTCCACCAGCCACCACTGGAGGACATTTGTGCTGCTTTCATCTTCTTCCCTCATGAAAGTGCTGGGACCAGTGGACATGTGTTGTTGCGTGTTTGTGGAGGCATAGCTTCAGGCTACATTCTTGGAAGTCAGATTACAGGGCCAGGTGGATGCATGGACAATTTTACAAGGAATTGCCAAATTTCTGTTCCATTCTGGACTCCAAACGTGGGAGAGTGCAAGTTCCTCACAGCCTGGCAACAATTCTTAAAGCGGTTTTAAGAATTTTGGAACTGTTCTAACCTGATAGATTAGAGATCTATCTGATAGGTTAGAGATTTGCATTTTATAGCTTTGCTGAGGAATTATTGACATGCAATTAAATTCATCCATTTTAAGTGTACCGTTGGACAAGATTTGATAATAAATATATAAAGTTATGCAACCGTCCCACCATAAAGTTTTTTGGTAAGATATTCTATTGAGTTTTTGAAAAGATTTGTTTATTTCTACTCACCCTCCTTGTTATTTTACACTTACTGTCTGCTCATTTTGTGCTCCGCGTCTTTTTAGGAGGCACTGGAACCCGAACCTGGGACCCCCTTGTGGGAGGGAGGTACCCAATGGCCTGAGCCACCTCCGCTCCCACTTGTTCTGTCTCCCTTTGTGTTTCCTCGTGGTTATTCTTCCTCGTGTCATCTTGTTGAGTCCCCTCGTGGTGCCAGCCCATCGCATCAGCTCGCTGTCTTGCTTCTCTTCTGTAGGAGTCACCGGGAACTGACCCTGGGACCTCCCATGGCATAGGCAGGCATGCACTTGCTTGAACCACATCCATTCTCCCACCACAAAATTTTAGAACACTTTACTCACCCCCAAAAGCTTCCTCATGTCCTTTGCGGTCAACCATGCTCTCACCCCAGGTGGCCACTGGTACGCTTTCTGTTACTACAGTTTTGCATTTTCTAGAACATATCATTGGAATCATGTAGTATGTTGGTTTCAGTTTGTTTTACATTTTTCACTGAGTCTGATGTTTCTGAGATGAATGTATGTTGTTGCTTGAACCAGCAGCTTGATCCGTTTTATTGATGGAAAGTATTCAATTGTGTGGACGTACCACATTTTATTTATCCATTCACCAGTTGGTGGGCCTATTGATGGATTTGTGCTATTTCCATTTTTAGGGCTATTTTGAAAAAATGCTGCTTTGGTCATTGGCATGCAAGTTCTTTGTGTGGACACAGTTTTAAATTTAACTTGAGTAGACCCTATTTGTCTTGCTCTGCTGGGTGGTAAGTATGCATTTAAATTTTTAATATGTTGATCAGCTTTCCGTATTTTTATTTATTTTTTTGCTAAGTATCTTCTTTTTTAAAGAATATCACAAACTTTTTGGTCCATTTTTTAAAAAATGGTTGCTTTTCTTCTAATTATTGCATTATGAGAGTTCTTTATATTCTGGTCTGGTCACAGTCCTTTTTCAGATAAAGCTTTGCAAATATTTTCTCACAATCTGTGACTTGACCTTTCAATCTCTTCACTTTGTTTTTTCCCAAGAAGTAGTTCTTAATTCTGATATAATCAAATTTACAGAAATTTCTCATTTTGCTTTGTGTGTTGCATGTGTGTATGTGAGTGGATGTCCTGGATAAGAAATACCTGCCTAAACCCAAGGTCACCAAGATTTTCTCCCACGTATTAGTCTAGAGCTCTTTGCAATAGATTGTACATTTAGGTCTATTATGACCTATTTTGGAACAATTTGTTTATGGCATGTGGTAAGGGTTGAAGTTCATTTTTTTCCATATGTTGTTGATTATTGAAAGACAGTACTTTCCCCAGTGAATCATTGTGGCACCATTGCTAAAAGTGAATTGACCTTTTTCTTTTTTTAAATATACTTTAATTTTTTTTTTATTTTTTAAAGAAACTTAGATTACATAAATGTTACACAAAAAAATATAAGGGACTCTCATATGGCCTCTCCCTAGCCCCCCCACGTTTTCCCACATCAACATGAATGGGCTTTTGAAGTATGGATCCACTCCCCGCCCTTCAGTCAGGATCCACTTCTTTGTGTACGTCTGTCTTTAGGTCAATCGTACTGTTTTATCCATAGCATCTTTACAGAAAGGTTTACTCCATGCAGTGTAAGATCTCCAACTTTGTGTTTCTTTCATGAAATTGTTTAGGGAACTCTAGGTCTTTTGCAAGTCCATATAAATTTTAGAATTAGCCTAACAATTTCTACAAAAAGACCTGCTGGAATTTGATTGGAACATAACTGAAAGTAAAGATCAATTTGTAGAGAATTTCTGTCTTAAAAAATAGTGATATCATTCTATCCATAAATACAGCATGCCCTTCCATTTATGTAGGTCTTTAATTTCTCTCAGGAATGTTTTATAGTTTGGTGTACAAAATTATGGACATTTATGATGTTATTACTATGTATGTATGTATACATGCATATATGTATTGCCATAAAGGGAAATGTACTTTGCAATGTATTTTTGAATTGTTTGCTATAAGTAGGTAGAAGCGCAAGTAGTTTTGTATTTAACTTAGTATTTTGTGGCCTTGCTAATTGCAGTTATTAATTTTATTAGCTTTTTATTAGTTTCTTTAAGATTTTTACATAGTGATTGTGTTTTCTGTAAACATTTTTTCTCCTTTTCCATTTGCCCTTTTTCTGTCTTTATTGTTCTCTCTAAGACAGCCACTATCATGTCGACTAGAAGGGTGAGAGGGGGCTTCCTTGCCTTGTGCTGATCCTGTTAGAAACGCCCAGTCTGTTTCCCTAAGAATGTTCTTTTTGAAGGTACCCTCGCCTGGGTTCAGGAAATGTCCCTCCGTTCTTAGGTTGCTACGAGTTTTTATCATGATTGGGGCTGCATCTTTTTGTGAAATTATTTTCATCTTTTGAGATAAGCACTTTATTTTCTCCTTAATTCTATTGCTATGGTGTTACCTTAATTGATTTTAAAATATTAAACTAACTGGCCCTGCTGGAATCAACCCCACTTTGGCGTGGTTTAATTATTATTTTGTAAGCCAATCTCCCTAATGACTGTAGACACAAAATCCTCAAATATGTTAGTGAACTGAGCCCAACAATCCATCAAAGCCGGGCACTTCATGCCCAAGCGGCGTTCATTCCATTTAACATAATAAAGGAGAAAAACACATAGGACCATCTTAACAGATGCAGGACAACTTCTGGACCAAATTCACAGCCCATCCATTCAGAGCTTTTAGCAAACTACAGGTAAAATGCAATTCCTCAACCTGGTAAAGGACATCGACGAAAAGCCTAGCGTGACTCCATCGTTCCCGAGGAAAGTCTGATTGCCTGCACCCGAAGGAGGAAAGCAGGATGCTGGCTTCTCTTAGAAATTCATTAGCGGCAGTAACCAGTGCCTTAAGGTGCTACATCCATGCATGCACAAATAAGACAATGTTTGGAGAAGTTTCTTAGACAACATGTTTGCCTATGAAAATTACATTCAAAGATGTACATCTCATATCTGTGCTGAAATTATAAATGAGTTTATGTTGACATCATAGCGACAGTTCACAAAAGTTGGATGGTATCAATCGTTTCCTCCATTGTCAGTCCCTTTGATTATATTTGAAGCTGGTCATCTTTGTGTGTGTGTATATATATATTTTGTCAATTATCACTCTTGCTTCTGTAAATTATCTGCTCATGTTCTTGGCTTTGTTTGCTATTTGATTGTTAGTCTTTCTATTAGTAATAGGAAATCTTTATATTTTAAAATTTAAGTCTTTTACTTCCAAAGACATTTAATTTTTTCAGACCTCACTTTTTGGTCTTTTTGGTCAGTTTAAAACCTCTTTTTATCTTAAAGAAACTCATTATTAATAGTATGATCTGCTAGTATTTTATGGGCTGTGATCTTTTGCTTGACTAAAAACAATTTTTCTAAGAACCTATGTATAGGACTTACACATTAACATTTTTATTCATTCAAAATTTATTTGTAAAGACGTGAATTACCATTTATTAAATGGATAGCAACTTTCCCCAAGCCTCTAATTCGTTTCTTCATTACCTCCGTAGGAATGACTTGTTTTTTGTTTGTGGGTCTTATCAGAAGCTGCCTGTCTTTAATTTTTTTTAATCAAAGTTTTACTTCCTGATAGCTGAGACAGCCCAGCAGTTGTTGAGACAGTCCAACAATCGCCCCCTGCCCATTCCCCTTTCAGCAGGTGATGGTTTCCACTTCCTGTTCCACTTGAAATGTGCAGGTTACTTCTCTGGCATTGAGCCCCTACGGGCTGCAGTGCCTGCTCTGCCCACCCCTTCTGCACGGGCCCCCTTGCCTGCCCTCCCCCAGGAGGGTTGTAGCGGGTCCTGCTTAGACTTCTATTTAGTTTGGCATTATTATGGTGATATGTATCGAAATACTGTTTGCTGATGAGCCACACAGTGTATTATGCCTACTTTTTATGGCACAACTTTTTAAAAGTTTTCCCGAATTAGTCATTGTGTGGTGTTTTCATTTGCTGAGCTTTCTGTAAATGTCTGACTAATTCAAACCCAAACCTAAACAATCTGCCAGTTGCCACCTCCTTCTCCGTGGTCCCACTCATCAGGGCTCTGTCGTTTTACCTGGCTGGCTGTGGCCGGCACTGGGAGCTGTCTGCACCTGCTGCCGCCCCAGCTACCTGAACCTGCCATTGTCTCCACGGGGGCTTCCCTGCAATTCTGTCTGAATCTGGAGGCGCTGTCTGTACCCAGCGTGCCCCTCCCAATTCCCCCCCCCCCCTTCCCCTCCTTCTCCGCCTCTTTTCTTCTCTCAGGGTGGAGCAACATCTCCATAGCTTCCTGAGTAGAGATTACAGGAAATAAATATTGAGCCTTTGATAATATATGTATTTCTACCTTTGAAATTTATTGATATTTTATTGGGTTTAGAATTCAAGTTTGGAAATAATTTTCCTGCTAAATATTTTAAAATTATTTTTTTGGAATTTAACTAACTAAATAAGGGATAGTTTTAAATTGACTGAAACCTGCAGATTGTCCAGTCTCCCGTACCTGGTGTCCACTGCTAATATCTGACCGAGGAGCCTTCCTCCCTGCCTTGGTACATACGCTACTAGTAACTCAACTCCAGCGTTATTTGGATTCCACTGGTCCTTTTTCTGAATGTTGAAATAATGACTAATTTTCTCTTTTAATCTGTTACTGGGAGAAGTATGTTAATAAATTATCTAAAATTAAACACCCCTATATTCCAGAGTGAAGCCAAATTGGTCAGAATATGTTATTATTTATTTTTTTCTTTTTGTCCTTTGCTGCATTTGGTTGGACATTTGTTTTGAAAGTCTCTCTCTATATATGTTCTTTAGGGAAATTGGCTCATTCATTTCCTAACCAGAAATAAGTTGGAATGTTCTCTTTTTTTCTATCCTCTGTGAGAATTTGTTCAAGACCCAAGTTCATTGTTCCTTTAATGCTTGATAGAACTAGTTTAGAAACCATCTGGTGCTGGTGTTTTCTGTGTGGGAATATTTTCAATTGCTGATTGAATTTCTTTAGATTTTATTATCTTAATATAATTACCCCAGCTTTCCCTTAGCTAGTACTTGCATCTGTTTTCAGACTCTATTTTTAATCATTTTAGGTCATTGTATTTTAAGTGTATCTACTGTAAACTGCTTACATGGGACCTTTTATAATCCCCTTTGAAAAATTTACACTTTCAACCTAAGTATTCTAGTTCTATTAATTTAATATTAATATATGTGTAGGGTATACAGATTATTGTTTTATTTAGATTTACTACTACAGTTTTGTGTTTAGCTATTTGTAGACATTATTTCTATAATTTTTCTCCTTTCTCACCTTATTTCTAATTGATTTTTTTTCTCATTCTTTTTTAAACTGTTTGGAATTTATGAACTGAAATTTCAGTGTTATAGTGGTTCATCTATACATTTTATTTTTTTCTTCTTTTGTTTTTTACTCTTTCTAATACATTTTAATATGCATATTTAATTTAATACATATTAATATACTAGTTTATATTTAGTTATTATCGTTGAAAAGAATATTGAGATTTTAGAAGACAAACACTGATAAAACACTCCAGACTTATATAATATATAAATATAAAAACATATATATTAACGATGATAATAATATGGGAAGCAGATGTGGCTCAAGCAGTTGGGCATCCGCCTACCACATGGGAGGTCCCGGGTTCAGTTCCAGGTGCCTCCTAAGGAAGAAGAGTAAGACAGCGAGCTGATGCAACAAAATGACACAATGAGGCCTTGCAACAAAGAGACACAATGAGGAAACACAATGAGAAACACAACAAACAGGGAGCAGAGGTGGCTCAAGCTTTGGGTGCCTCCTTCCCACATGGGAAGTCCTGGGTTTGGTTCCCGGTATACCCCCCCCCCCAAAAAAAAAAAAAAAGGACGAGCATACAGTGAACAGACACAGAGAGCAGCCAGTGAGCACAAACAGTAAGGGGAGGGGGAGAAATTAGTAAAATAAATCTTTTAAAAATATATACATAATATAAAATATGTCAGGTACGAATTATATTCTGGTTATTTATGATTACACAAATTACAGGTAATTTGTATTGACCTGAGATCGTCAGTTCTGGGCAAGCCTTACCTCCACACTACTCCATTTTCTCTTTGAAGTTCTTCACCCTTGCTCCTTCATCTTGGATACTCTAGTGTGCTCATTTCCTTTCTTTCTGAAATACGTTCTTTAGGAGTGTCTCTTGGTGAAGTTGTATCGCTCTACCATTGTTTTGCTCTATTTCTAGAAAGATCAAGTCATTGGGACGTCGTTCTAGGCTGATGAGTGGGAGTCCCTCTCTCACCCTTTGAGGGACTAGTCCACTCTTTACCATCTCCCCTTATTGCTGGTGAGAAATCAGCAATCAATCTAACAGACCCTGCTTTGTGGATAATTTCTTTTCTCTCTTGTTGCTCTGTAGATCTTCTCTTAGGCTGGTGCTTTTCAGCTTCACTACAATGTTTCTAGGTATAAATTTCTTTTTAATTTATTTTGTTTTGAATCCATTAGGTTTCCTGAATCTGAGAAATGATATTTAATTTCATTTAGATCTTCATTTTAGTCATTATCTCTTCCAACATTGCCTCTCTCCTATTTTATTCCCTCTTTTTGGAAGTCAAGGAGACATACTTTAGAACTTTGTACTTTCTCTTCCATGTCTCTTACTTACTCTCATATTTTCTTCCTCCGTGGCTCAGTGCTGTACTAGGGACACATTTTTTTTTTTTAGGTCGATTTAGGCTGTGGGAACTCTCCCAAACATGCACAAGAGCTTGGACGGTGGCTCTTGCGGTGGCCTGGACTCGGAAGCCCCCTAAAGGCCTGCTGATGGGAAGCTCCGGCGGGACGAGCGCACGTGAAATCCTCCGGGCAGCTCGCAAGAGGCCTGCACGCGGGAAAGTGTACCCTGAGAGTGTCCGTTAGAACGCGCGCTCCAGGAAGAGGATCACACCATATGGCGGAAGGTGTTTACTTGCTGAGTCAGGAAGTGGGTAACGAGGAGCTCGAGATGGGCGAGTCTGTGCGCTTACTAAGCGTCAGAGCACGCGCGGGGTTACAAGTGCGCATTATTTTGTACGTTAGAAGAGGCGGTGGAAAGGAGGGCCTCGGCTCAGTTCCTCCTCTCCAGCCGCCTCTGATGCACGTTAAGTCGACGCTGAAAAGAAGCGAGTAGAGCGCGGGGCGTGAAATGGAGAGGGCGGGAGCGCTGGAGCGGGGCGGCCGGGGCGCGTGCGCACAGGGGCGGGAACAGGCTGGCAGCCGAGGGGGCCCTGCGGAGCGAGCAGGCTGCAGGGGCTTCGGGGAGACCCCGCGCCCAGCCAAGGCCCGCGTTCCCGGCCCGAGTGCACGGTCCCCGGCGCCTGTCCCTGGACCTGGCCGCGTGCCCGGCTGCTGGCCGGGGTGATGCGGGCGGAGGCGCGTGGTCCCGGCCGGAGCCCTGGCTTCCTCCTTCCTGCGGGGTGGATTGCTGCGGTGCGAGGCAGGTGACGCGGACCGCAGGGCCAGCGGCTCGGGAGGGAGGGAGGGAGCCAGGGTCCCCGGGACGCGTGGACGGGCGGCAGGCCGAGCCACGGCCCCGCGCTGTGCGCTGGACGGCGCCCTCCGTCGTGGTTTTCTCTCGCGCGGCAGAGCCAGGTCAGGTGCCAGCCCCGGCCTGCCCCTCCACTCGCCTTCGCTCCCCACGAGCGCGCCTGGGCGCTGGGGCGGATTTCCAGGCCCCGCGAGGCCCCTCCCACGGCATCGCCCCTCCGGGGCGCTGGCGCTCACGCACCTGCCAGCACACCTGCGGACAGGTGCGCGTCGCTTCCCTCTACCCCATCTCCTGGTGGCAAGGCCTCGCGGTGCCCCCTCCCCTGGGATGTGGGTGTCCCCTCCGAGATCACGTTAGATAAACGGCGGCTCCGGGGGCTGTGGCTTCTGTCCCGGGAAGCTGCCCCAGAGGAGACCACGTGGCGAGGCGCGGAGGCCAGGGCCATGAGGGCGAGGGAGGCAGCGGGACCCCGGCCCAGGGCCCCTCAGAGGGCAGGAGCCCCCAGCCGCACTGGAGACCCCAGGCCAGACTCCTGGCCCCCAGACCGTGGGGTGATCCACGTTGGTTGCTTTAAGCCACTCAGTTTGGGGGACCAAGTTGTTCATCAACAGGAGACAACTAGTAACGAAGCTTTTGCAGAAGACTCTTCACGCGTCCTTCTCTAATTTGCTCCTTTCACGGAATAATGACCGACCGGGAGACCTCCTCATGCCGCCCAATTCCTCGCTTCTTCCTGGCGGCACTGTATGGCCTCGTTTCAGCTTTCCTACCTTCTTCCGCGACTACTTGGCCTCTTTTTATGTCCCTGATCTTTTCATTATGTAGAGGTTGTAGAACGTAGTTCTATAAAGTTTTAATTATGTCCATCCTTTCACTTCGAATTCTGTTATTTCTGTGCCTTCTTTTTATTTCTTTTTCTTGATCAGATTTATGGTCAGTTTTGAGGCTTCGTGTTTCTAAGAGCCAACTTTTGTCCGTGTTGAGAGACAGTGTACTCTAGAAGTTACCTGTGAATCTGTGTATGTATTTTAAATACGTTGAAATTTCCGTGTGGTGTAATAAATGCCGTATTTTTGTGGCATGAATATTTTTTT
Source organism: Dasypus novemcinctus (assembly GCF_030445035.2). Taxonomy (NCBI): domain Eukaryota; kingdom Metazoa; phylum Chordata; class Mammalia; order Cingulata; family Dasypodidae; genus Dasypus; species Dasypus novemcinctus. The sequence goes on from NC_080674.1 coordinate 1,014,992, forward strand.
AAAAATGTGTATTTCTAATTGTTCAACCTCCATATTGAAATAAAAATTTCATCAAGCTTATTACATCTGGTATTTAACTTTTCTACTTTTTCCTATTTAATCTGTTAGTTTCTGAGATTTAAGGCAATGGCCTTTTCCCAAGATTGATAAATTTCTGTTTCTCTTTATTTACTTAGTGTGGTTTTAAGCTACATTATAGAAGCAAAACTAAGCCTTCCTTTTATTGGTATCAGGTCCAATTTTATCCCTTTTGTTATTTTCACTTGGATTCTAAGTCTCCATATCGGTATTGATCCACTTGCTTTTTATTAGCATTTTTGGCATATCTTTTTCCAGCCCATTATTTTCAACTCTCACATGAGTTTCTGTTTGGCTCTGTCTCTTCTCCTGGCATATAGCTAGTTTTTTAAATACATCAATTTTACTGATACATATTAACAAAGCATAAATCCATCCAAAATGTACGATCAGTGGTATTCAGTATAATCACATATTTGTTCATTCATCATTTCAATCATCCTTAGAGCACTTTCATTATTCCAATAATAATAATAATAATAAACAACAAAGCTCATCACCTCTCAGTCTCTCTATGCTTCTCCTGCTGTACATAGCTGTTGTTCTTTTTCGTTCTCTCTAGCATATTTGTATTTATAATTTTAAAAAATGGTCTTATATATGCAATAGCTCCCATATTCATGTTTTATGTGAGATTTTACTATCTTATACAATCCCTTGTTAGATTTTTAAGCTTTCCTTCTAGGAATATATATGACCTTAGACTTTCCTTTAAACCACTCTCATACCAATATAATAGCACTGCTATTTACAAGCACCGTGATATGCTCTCACCATTTCTATCCATTTCCAAAGATTTACTATAGCTAGGTTTTTAAAACCCAATTTCTAAGAATCTCACATTGCTACATGGATGTAGCCCACTTATAGTTATTACAAGGTCTGATATACTTAGCTTTTCCCCTGCCATTTTAATTCTTGTTTTTTTCCCCTATATATCATATTTTCCTCTTTCATTCTTTCATCATAAACTTCATTTTATTGAATTCGTCATGTTTCCTAGTTGCTTCCCATTTTCTCTATAATTATAGTGTTAATCATAGTTATTAGGGCATAATTTGAAATGTAATTATTTGATTGGGCTATGAAAAATAAAAATGCAATGACATTCAAGCACAAGACTTTGTGTGGAATGCCTTCCTTTCTCTGAGATGGCTAAATGCCTAGGAGTGCAAAAGTGGGGTCCTAAGGTGGGTGAATGTTTAATTTCATAAGAGTCTGCCAAACTGCTTTCCAAAGGATTTGGACTACTTTATATTTCCACCAATATTGCAAGAAAGTTGCACACATCCCTGTCTACACTTGCTATTTTAAAGCTTTTGTATTTTTAGCTATTTAAGTGGGTTTGTACTGATATACCCTGGTGATTTTAATCTGCATTTCCCTGATAACATTAGAGGGTAAACATCTTCATGCAATTATCAGTCAGTTTTTATTTTAGGGAGTTTATGCTTTTTGCATCTTATCTAAGAAATTCTGCTTGTCTCAACTTCAAAAAGATTTTCTATTATTTTTTTCTGTAAGTTTTGTAATTTACAGTTCTATTTTAGGCTTCTGAAACATTTCAACTTAATATTTGTGGGTGTCCTTTTTTTTAAAAAAATTGATTTCTATTCTTTTATTTAAAAAGACTATCATTTTCATATCTTCTTTGGGAGATGTCCATTCAAGTCCTTTGCCCATGTTTTAACTTAATTGTTTATATTTTGATTGTTGAACTGTAGCATTTTTCTTAATGTATTCTGGATATTAAACCCTTATCAGGGAAGCGGACTTGGCCCAGTGGTTAGGGGGTCCGTCTACCACATGGGAGGTCCACAGTGCAAACCCCGGGCCTCCTTGACCCATGTGGAGCTGGCCCACGTGCAGTGCTGATGCGGGCAAGGAATGCCCTGCCATGCAGGGGTGTCCCCCGTGTAGGGGAGCACCACGTGCAATGAGTGCTCCCCATAAGGAGAGCCGCCCAGCGTGAAAGGAAGTGCAGCCTGCCTAAGGATGGTGCTGCTCATACAGAGAACTGACACAACAAGATGACGCAACAAAAAGAAAGGCAGATTCCCATGCTGCTGATATAGATAGAAGCGGTCACAGAAGAACACACAGCAAATGGACACAGAGAGCAGACAGCTGGGGAAGGGGGGAAAGGGGAGAGAAATAAATAAATACATCTTAAAAAGAAAAATAAAAAAGCCCTTGTCAGATATATGATTTACAATTACTTTTTCCATTCTGTAAGTTGTATTTTCACTTTGTTGTTATTATCCTTTGATGGACTAAAGATTTAACAATTAATGAAATCTAGTTTATATATTTTTTCCTGTTTTTTGCTTGTGCTTTTGGTGTTATAGCTAAGAATTATTGTCAAATATGAGGTCATGACGGTTTTCCCCTCTGTCTTCTGATAGTTTTATGGTTTTAGAGCTTATGTTTTAATCCTTATAAGCACATGAAAGATGTTAGACATCATTGATCAACAGGGAAAATACAAATCAAAACCACAATGAAATTCCACTCTATACTTACTAGGGATGGCTATTATTAAAACAAACAATGAAATACACAGTAAATAAGGTGAGAGGGTGTTGGGAAGTTGGAACTCCTCTATGTTGTTGGTAGGAATGTGAAATGGTGCAGCCAGTGTGGAAAACCATTTGGTGGTTCTTCAAAAAGTTAAACCTTAAACTGCCATATGATCAAGCAATTCCACGTCTAGTGAGCTGAAACGGGCTCAGGCACTTGTACGGCACGCTCGCCGCAGCGTTATTCACGATAGACAATGGTTGGAAACGACCCCCGTGTCCATCAGCTGTTGGCTGGCTAAAGAGCAGGTGGTCTCTCCATCTTGGAAGATTATCCAGCGGTGAGGACACTGACATGTGGGAGCGTGGATGAATCCTGAAGGTACCATGTTGAGTGAAGCAAGCCAGATGCAAAAATAAAACATCCAAAGTGAGCAGATGAGTAGCGACACAGTAGATGTGAGGTACTGGGGGCAAGAGGGAAGAAGAAACGGGACATTTTTTGCTTAATACAAATAAGTGTAAATAATGGATGATGGAGATGGTATCACAACGCTGTGATTATAATTAATTCCACCGAAATGTACACTTGAAATGGTTAAGGTGGGAAATTTTGTGTGTTACGTACATGTCACCAAAATAGATACATTTAAGAAAAAGACTTGTTTTTCCTGTATTAGACAGAGTTGTCCAAGGAGACAGAATTGGCAGAAGAAATAATGTATATATCAGAAGATTTATTATAGGCCTTGGCTCACACAACTATGGGAATTGGCAAGTCAGAGTTCTGAAGGACAGCCCTTAAGCTAAACTCCAATGAAGGTTGTGACAAATTCCTCAGAAGTTGACCAGCTGAAGTAGAGATGGAAATTCTTCCTTTTGACTGCTGAAATCATTGGGTCTCCCTTTAAGGTTTCAAATGATTGAATGAGACTTCTTTCATTGTTGAAGGCAATCTCCTTTGTTGATTGTAGATGCAATCAACTGTAGATGCAATCAACTGACTGATTATTTAAATCCACAAAGTATTCTCCCAGTAACAATCAGGCCAGCGCTTGCTTGACCAAACAACTGGACACATCTCTTGGCCAACTTGACACATGAAATTAACCATCACATTCCTATTAACTTGCCTTGCCATCCTTGTAGAAAATCAATTGCCCACTTAAGCACTCATCTATTTCTAGACTCTTTATCTTATTCCATTGATCTACATGTCCATTTTAATGCCAGTGCTATGCTGACTCTATTACTGTAGAAGATGTTAAAATCTAATAGGGTAAGTCTTCCGTCTTTGTTCCATTTTAAAGCTGCTTTGGCTGTTCCAGGTTCTTTACATATTCACTTAAATTTTTGAATTAACCTGGCATTTTCTACCAAAAGGGCTATTGGGATTTTGATTTGTCTTACACTGAATCTATAGATTAATTTGAGAATAATTATATCATAACAAATTTGAGTCTTCCAGTTAAAGTACATGGCATATTTCCCATTTATTTAGGTTTCTTTAATTTCCCTCAGCAATGTACTATAGGTCTCAGTGTATAGGTGTAACAGATAAAATGATATTTTTATTCCTACATATTTAATGTCTCCAATGTTATTGGTAATAGATACTTAAACATTTTCACTTTCCAATTGTTTATTATTAACAAAAAGAAAATTAATTGGTGTATATTGACTTCATATCATATGACCTTGTTAAATTTACTTCTTTTTTTTTTTAAAGATTTATTTATTTATTTATTTCTCTCCCCTTCCCACCCCCCACCCCGGTTGTCTGTTCTGTGTCTATTTGCTGTGTCGTCTTTGTCCGCTTCTGTTGTTGTCAGCCGCACGGGAATCTGTGGTTCTTTTTGTTGCGTCATCTTGCTGCATCATCTCTCCACATGTGGGGCGCCATTCCTGGGCAGGCTGCACTTACTTTCGCGCTGGGCAACTCTCCTTATGAGGCGCACTCCTTGTGCTTGGGGCTCCCCTACACAGGGGACACCCCTGTGTGACAGGGCACTCCTTGCATGCATCAGCACTGCGCATGGGCCAGCTCCACACGGGTTAAGGAGGCACGGGATTTGAACCATGGACCTCCCATGTGGTAGATGGGTGCCCTGACCACTGGGCCAAGTCCACCGCCAAATTTACTTCTTTATTCTAGCAACTTCTGTAGATTTCTTAGGATTTTCTATATACAGAAGGTAATTCTCCCTGTCCAATCTGAATAACTTTTGCTTCACTTTTTTGCTCTATTTCACTACATAGGAACTCCAGTACCGCATTTAAATAGAAGTGGTGGAAACAAACATTCTTGTCTCATTTTTGGTTTTAGAGTATTCAGTCTTTAACATCAAATATTATGCTAACTATAGGTTTAACTGTAGGTTAATGGTAGGTACTCTTTATCAGGTTGAGGATATTCTATTTCCTTCTTAGTTTGTTAAGGATTAGTTTTTTGTTTTGTTTTGTTTGCCATGATGGGTGTTAAATCTTATCAAATGTTATTTTTTCTCTCTATTGAGGGAATACTGTGATTTTTCATCTTTATTCTGTTAATATGGTAGAATAACATCGATTGAGTTTTAAATTGTAATTTAATCTTGAATTCTTGGGATAAACTTTATTTATTCATAATATATAACTTATTTTATATGTTATTAGATTTGATTTGCTAATGTTTAGCAAAGAGCTTTTGAATCTTTTTTCATAATGAATATTGAAACAGAGCTTTATTTTTCTGTGATGGTTTTGTCCGGTTTTGGTTTCTTGGTAGCAAGGTAGCTGCAGCCAAATGAAAATGAAGCTGAAAATATTCCCTCCTCTTTCACTTTTTTTTTTTTTGGAAAGAGTCTTTTTTTTTGGAAAGAGTTTATTTTCATTATTTACTTCTAAAATGGGTGACAAAATTTATCACTGGATTCATATGGATCTGGTATTTTTTTGTGGGGAGGAATTTTAAATTATGAATTCAGTTTTTAAATAGATACAAGAATGTTTAGCTTTTCTTTTCCTTCTTATATCTAGTATCTTTCAAGAATTTTTTTCATTTAATATATACATAAGTGGTTAAAATTATTGACATAATTTCTTTGTAATATTTCCTTACTGCCTTTTTGATGTCTCTAGGATTTACGATGATGTCCCCTCTTGACTCCTGATTCAGGGAATGCATGTCTTCCCCTTTGGTTTTTGTTCAGTCAACTAGAGGTGCATGAATTTTATTGATCTTTTCAAAAAGTGAGTTTTGGTTTCATTGATTTTTTCCCCTCTGGTCAGTATTTGTCTATTTTCTGTATCATAGATTTTATCTCTGGTATTTATCCTATAGCTCCTTCTGCTTATTTTGTGTTTTTTTTATATATATTTATTTATATTTTTAATTTAATATATATATATTTAGCTTCTTAAGGTAAAGGTTTAGATGACTGATTTTAGTCTATTTTTCTTTTTCTTTTCTAATGTAAGTGTTTTCAAAGTACTGTTTTAACTGAAGCTTGTAAATTTTGGTGTGCTGGGTTTTCATTTTTTATTTAGTCTAAAATATTTTTATTATTTCCTGATTTCTTTTCTATTTCTTCTTTAACCAGTGAATCGTTTAGTCATATGTTGCTTAATTTTCAAATACTTTAGGAATTTCACAGATATATTCCTATTACTGATTTCTAACTTTATGCCATTGTGGCAGATAATACACTCTGAATAATTTCAGTCCTCCTAACTTTATTGAGACTGACTTTTTGCCCAGGATTTGTTCAATACTATTGGAGAATGTTTCAGGTTCACTTAAAAAGGCATGTGTTCTGCTGTTAGAAGAGAGAGTTTTCTGTAAAGGTCAATTTATTCTAGTTAGTTGATGGCTTTATTCAGGCCATCTGTACCTTTACTAATTTTTTGTCTACTTGTTCTATCAGTTTCAGAGAGAAGAATGTAAATAACAACAATTTTATTTTACATGTGGATTTCACTATTTTTCCTTTCACTCTATCAAAATGTTCCTTGTGCATTTTAACACATTATTAAGTGTATAGGAATTGAGATTTGCTGTATTTTGTTGATTCTTTAACCCGTTATCATTATGAGATATTCTTGCATAGACACGCCATTCTTTGTCCTGAAGTCTACTTGATGTAAAGCAGGGTTTCTTTTCTTTTTCCTTTTTTTTAAAGATTTATTTATTTATTTTGCCTCCTCCCCCTCCTCCCGCCCTGATATTTTTGCTGTCTCTGTCCATTCTCTGTGTGATCTTCTGTATCTATTTCTCTTTTTGTCTTCTCTTCTCATTTTTCCCTCTTCTAGGATTCACTGGGATTCGATTCTGGAGATCTCCAATGGGGAGAGAAGTTCCCTGTCAATTGTGCCGCCTCAGTTCCTGGTTTCTACTGAGAGTCACCTTGACTCTCTTACCTCTCTTTGGATGTGTCCTCTTGCTGGGTGACTCCCTTACTCGGGGCGCTGGCTCACCACGTGGGCGCTTGCTCAGGCACTGGCTCACTGTGCACACACGCTTTCTCTTCGTCTTTTTCACCAGGAGGCCCCAGGGATCGAACCTAGGTCCTCCCGTATGGTAGGTGGAAGCCCTACCACTTGAGCCACATCCGCTTCCCTAAAGCAGGGGTTCTTAAACGTTTTTGTTCCATGGATCCCCTTTGCCCATTAGGTGAAAACCATGAACCCTTTACTAAGTCCACACTATACTGTGTATTGTTTAATAAATATATTCCACCCACACCAACATGTCCCCACAAGAATCATGTTTTTCTGAATTTCAGTTTAAGCTCGTGCCCCTTGGTTAAGAAACCCTGAAGTAAAGAGAGAAATTTCATCTTTCATATGATTAATATTTTTGCTATATATACTCTTTCATCTTTTTATTTTAAGCTAGCTCAGTTTTTATATTTAGTTTATTTCTTATAGTCAAAATAAAGCTGGTTCTTACAGTTTTTATCGAGTCCGACAATCTCTAGCATTTAATTTGTGTTTCCCCATGATGCCTATTTAATGGAGTCATTTTAGAGTTTGGTTTAAGCCTGCCACCATACTGTTTGTCCCATTTGTTCTTCCCTTTGCTGATCTTAGATTGGAAAATTTTTTAGAATTCTACTTTATCTCCACTACTACCTTATTGGCCACACCTTTTTAAAATGTTTTCAGTTTTTGTGGTTGCTAGAGTATATGATACGCAAATTTAACCCATTAGGATTTACCTTTAAGTATTATAACAGTGTACTTCCATTTTTCTTCCCTCATTCTTTTTACTAGTTTTGCCATACATATGATATAAGCACCATGATATGTTGTTATATTTGTGCTTTAAAAAGTCAATTAAACTTTAAAAATTAAAAAGTGACAAAAATAACCTTAATATATCTCTGCATATTTACCATTCCTGGAACTCTGTATTCCTTTTTGTACATCGAAATTTCCATCTGGTATTGTGTACCCTTATACCTGCAGCATGAAGAATGTTTTTATTTATTTTTTTAACATTTTCCTGTAGTGCGCATTTCTGGTGATGAAGTCTCTTAGCTTTTATTTATTTGAAAAAATCTTGAATTTTCCTATTTTGAAAGGTATCCTTGGGTATAGAATTATAGATTCATCTTTAAAGATTTCCTTTCACATTTTGTAGATTCTTTGCTTTATCTTTCGGCTTGCATTGATTTGGATGAGACGTCTGTCCTCAATCTTATTTATCTCTGTTCCTTGTACACGTGTCTCCACATTTGGTCCCACCTCCCACCCCAGACAGCCTGATTTTCATTGTCTTTGCATTTATCCTGATGGGGTTTTGTAAACTGCTTGCACCTGTGGATTTATAGTTTTCATCAAATTTGGGAAAATGTCAGTGATTTTTTTTTTCTTCAAAAATAATTCTGACTTCCTTCTCTCTGGGATTCCAAATGCACGTTTGCTACATTATTTAATATTTTTTCACAGTCACTGAGGCTCAAGGCTTCCTTTCCTGTTTTTCAGCCTTTGTCCCTTGGGTGCTTCTTTTTGGAGACATTATACTGCCATAGCTCTGAGTTCTCTGCCCGTTCCTTCTTCGGTGCTGTAGCTCTATTTCTCGCTTTTTGATATCTACATTATATTCCATGGTGTGAAAGTAAATACCATAATTTATCCATGCATTTCCTGGAGGAAGAACGCCCCTTGTGTTTCCAGTCATGTGCCATTTTTGATAATACTGAAACAAATATCTTTGTACAGATGTTCTTTCCTAATTTTATTTTCATGAGAGTCTCAGAGATCAACACTAGAATTTCTGTGTCTAAAGACATATGTACTTTTTAACCTTAAATGCCAAATGCAGCTTTCCAATATTCCATCTCATATTTCTATATGGTTATAAACATAAAATTTACACAAAACCATTAATGTGATGAGTTCATACATTTCACAGCCTCTTTTTAAAAAAATCCTTTGCTTGGCTGCTCCCTTCACTTTTTCTCTGTTCTCCAAATCATACCCTTTTGCTCTGTATAATCTGTTAAGTCCATCCAGTGATTTTCATTTCTGATATTGATTTTTCACCTCTAGGAGTTCCATTTGGCTCTTGGATAGAATTCCACTAGACATTAAGTGAGAAAAGCACAATGGGGAAAACTGGGCATAATATGAATCAATGATCAAAACAAAGCAAACAGCAAAATCTGTTTGTGTTTGTATGTAATAATAAGTACATATTTAGTGTAAAATATACGCAGGGAAGAGGATATGTTATTATAAATTATGCCAGAAGCAACCTTCTTGTAACAGAATGTGTGTGCATGAATTCCTCTTTGGTGTAGAATGAAGTAGAAGTTCTGGGTTATAAGACATAGCTTCTTCAGCTCCAGTGGACACACGTCTGCTTCCGGGATGGTGGCGATGACGATGTGGGGGAGGAGGAGGAGAGTTGAGCACTGAAGCAGTTCTTCTAAGATTGTGGTTTATTTAGGTTTGCTATTTCTTCTGGCCTTAGTTTTTGAGAAATTTATATTTTTCTTGAAATTTGTCTATTTCATCCAAGTTCCTGGTTTCAGAGACAACCTAGTCTAATTTAAGCAGGAAAGGCATTTTTCATGAGGATAAAGAATGTCCTGAAACTCAAGGTCAGAGAGGTAGCCAAGCCTCATCAAAGCGCTGGATCCAGGGGCTGGGCTGCCAGTGCTCTCTGCTCCTCTGTTTAATTTCTCTTTCTTTGCAGACTGATAGATTTTCTCTGCTTCTTAATCCATGAGATAGGTTGTGGCTTTCAGCAATGAATTCATGTTTTAGAGTTATTCCCAAACTTAGAGAAATAAGTGGTCTTTCCCTGTCCATTTCAACCTTCCCAGGAGGGAGAATCTGGTTTGCATCAGCCACAAGCCCACCCCTGCAGAGACGAGGCCATGGAGAGCACACCCCTTTGCTGGTGGCCCAGGCGCCTGTCCCTGGAGGTGCTTCCTGTAGAGAGGGCGGGGTCAACCTTTCTACACCCGCTGCTGCGCAGCAAGGGAGATGTCCCAGTTTGAACTATGTAGGATGGTGCATTCAGGCTGTTGCCATTCTCTAGAGCTATTAAGCAGAGCACACTTTGTTTCTCCTCAGATTTTCCAGAAAAATAAAGATACAGCTTATTTCAATAAACCGCTGCAAGAGATGAAGAACTAGAGGCTTATCATATTGTGTTTAGTATGAAGTTTAGTATATAAATGAAAATAAAATGTTATCCAGCATAGGTATTTCCCTTATTAAGTATCCACCACTAAATACAAGTAAGTGTCATTAGGAAGAGTAACTGTATTTTATATGTTGTGTTGAAAAGTTCACTAATAAGTCAGATTTGCAATGAGCCATATTTCTAGAAAAGAGGAACTAAGATACAGGAAATCTTATGCTTTTTCATTATAAAAGCCATGGTTTGCACCATTTGGTAGATCTCAAGGTTCAGTCTGTCATGGAATAAAAGAAGATACATATGTCTGATACAGCTGAAATTTTAAACATTAACCACCATTCTCTTAGCAACCACAGAGATTTAAAGAGTGCACTTTCTTAACACCCCTTGAGAAATGTGTCAATGATTAAGTGTTTCCTGAAAGAAAGGTATTTGGCTCCATCTGCCTTATAGGTTCCCGTGGAACGCTCACGACTGCTGACCTCGGCTGCATGAAAAGATGTGGTCACATGTTGCGACAGGTGTGATGGACGTGGCAGCTTCCTTGGTAAGAGAACCTGCTGGGCTTGCCCTGGCATTCCGTGGGTTTGTGAGTAACTTTCTCTGAGTGGCCCCATTTGTAGTCACTTGTTGATTTGATAAAGGATTTGTAAAAGTAAATGAAGCTTTATGGAACCTAAGGAATACACCTTCATAACACGGGCACATTGGTTTAGACTTTTTGTGGTGTTTTTAATTTGTTTCGAATGTGGATTGTTCTTGAAATGGAAAGAATCTCTCCTGTGTTCTGCTATCGTGCAAGGCAGTGATTTCTTTATTTGCTCAACTGGGGTGTCCGCGTGCATGAGTTCGCGCAGGTGCAGGTGTGGGGGAGGGCTGAGGTCGCGCCAGGTGGGATGGAGGCGGTCCTGCTCTCCTGGAGTGAATGCTGCAGGGGACACAGGGCATTCCCTGGAGCCGGGGCCCCACCTCCGCTCTGTGTCAGCAGGACAGCCTGGCAGGGTGCGGTCCATGTACTTGTTCCTCTACTCTTTCTGGAGGGTTCTTTTAGCTGGAAATAGCAGGAAACTGGCTGCCTGAAGCCAGGATCCACCTGGAGGGCCACTAAGCTAGAGCAAATTGAGGAACCTCAGAAACGACATTTGCTAGGAAAGATGTAAGGGCACGTGCTTAGATTAAAATACAACACGACTTCTTTAAGGTCGGAAAGATGAGGGATCATGAATCCTGAATAAGAATATATGCAGAAACGATGTAAGGTTTTTGATTAAATATAAATTCTCAGTGAGTCAACAATGACGAGGATTCTACTTCAACCAAAGCTACTGTGGTTCTTATTCATAACCACCTGGTCTTCAGACTCAAATGGGTGGATAGTACCTGGATAAGGTGCTTAATTTTGGGGTTCCCATTTAAAGGTAAGAAAGATGGTATCATGGGAATGCCTCAGTACCTGGGACTGATAAGAAAAAAGAATATCATTAAATCCCAACATGTAGGATTGCTCCACAAATGGACATAACATCAGATTTACTCCAAGAGATTGATTTGGGGGCCTCTTGGAGGGTTTATTTAAAATACCCAACTACAGAAGGAACCTGTTTATAAAGCCATCTTGTGACTAATAATATAGCATTGAGGGAATGTTCAGGAAGGGGCTATATTGGCCATAAGATATAGTTTCCTATAGGGTATAAGAGAGAAATGGTCCCTCTGAATGATGACTATGATAGCTAAATTCCAAACATTTGAACTAATCGTTTGTGAAAAGCAAGTGTGGCGAGAGGATCTTGTGTTTTCCAATTGCTGAGTTAGAGTATTTCTGTGTGTATCATATATATATATGCACATCTTTTCGTTTATGAAATTTTATTGTGTCATTCATACATAAGTATACATAACCAATAAGTGTATATTAAATTTGTTACTTTATAAAATAAACATGCATTCCATCAGACAAGGCTCCCACACATCTCACCAACACTTTGCATGGTTATGAAACATTTGTTACAAACTATGAAAAAGCATCATTGAAATGTTACTCACTGTAGCCCATATCTTACATTTGGTGTATTTCCCCCCAACCCACCTGATTATTAACACTTTATATTAGTATTATATATTTGATACAGTTAATGAGAAAATCTCCTCCTCTTTGTCCTGTGAACCACAGTCCTTCTTCCCCCACCAGATTCCCTGTGTTATAAAGTCCCATGCCTTGGACAATCCATTCAAAGTGTCCACTTGGCAGCTCCCATTTTCATCACAGAGTTGTGCGGTCAACAACACTTCAGTCAATTTTTGAATGCTTTTATTACTCCAGAAGGAAAAATCCCATACCCCCTGTACCCCTATTGTTGTCCCTTAGAATTGGAAAAATATCTTCTTGCCTTTGCTGCAAAATATTACAGTATTATTGTTAACCCTCATCCATAAGTTACATTAGGTGTAATTTTCCCGGGTAGCACCATATTTTAGCGCTTTGTAAAAGAAGATATATATGCTTACCTTGATATCTTTGCCAGAACTTGAAGTTAAACCTCCCCTAGGAACTGAGCAGTGTCCTATTTCTCAGGAATAATAAAAGTCAGGCTAGTCTTTACAGCAAGCCGGCCTTCAGAAGGCTTTGCGCAAGGGTTTGCCCAGCACTGGTTCCCACAGCACGAGTTGTCCAGGTCCCGTAGCCTGGTCCTGGGCTAGGAGGTGAGGTATGTCTGGCTCCTGCCCCATGCCAGGTGCACCCATCATCGGAGCAGTGGCTCTGAAGCCACATTGGCAGGTGTCCTGGGAACACTTGAGCTCTGCTCTCTCCCAGGTAACAGGATCTTCAGAGAACTCTGCAAGTGCTTCTGGACTTAGGATCTCAGCACCTTCTACCTGGGTTGTTGCGATCAGAAGAGCATCCTTTAAACTTAGAGGTTTCCTGGGAAAGAATGAGGCGTGGGGTGAGACCTGAAGTTGGAGGGGCTGGAAACTGAATTGTGGAGGCTGGAAGCCACCAGGCTATATGAATGAATGAATGAATGAACGAACAAATGGGTGATCAAACAAATAAATCAAATAACTGAAATCACTTGCAGGGACTATTTAAAGCTACTGTTTGTATTTTCCTTTTACAACCCTGGTAATTGCTTCCTTTTTGCACCCCATGGCTACAATAGATTTTTCCTCCGTGATTATAATTTCAGCCATTTCTGCAATTGCAAAATACTGTACATTGAAATAAACCCAGCTCTCGGCTCCTATGGCAGCTCTTCCTTTTGTGTTGTTAATTCAGTTGTCTTCTGCGCACCGGGTGCCAACCCCAGGAACTCTTTTACGGGGGACGGATTGATGATGGATGCCATCTGTTCTGATAGAAGGAAACAGATATTGATTTTTAATATTTTCTCCCAACTTGTTTACTCTAGGATAATACAGCAGCTGTGTGGCAGCTTGTCTCGGAGTGGGAAGGATTATTACCACTGCCTTTTGATGAGATAAATTACCTGGAAGGACTCGAATGGCTAAAGGGTATACTTTGATGTTATGTCGCTTCATTTACCCTTATGACTAAATGATTATTGATTTTATATTTTTAAGCTCTTGAAACGTGAAAATAAGTTGGCGGAGAAGCCCGGCTGTGTTCGCTTTATTAATTTATTTCTGCAGGGCATAATTCACTTTGGACCAGGTTGTGAAGGTTTTGGGTTCATGACCGGCTGCAGATACAGTTGCAAAGAAATGGCTTATTTATATAGTCATTGCGAGCAGTCCCCCAATCAATACAGTCTGGGATAGGATGATTAAACTCAGGCCCTTTGCTGGGGTTCAGGCTCGTCGCTGCTGCCGAGAGGGTCTTGACTGGAGCAGGCTCATGTGATCGGGTCGACAAATAGCAAGTTTGTTCAAGTTGAAATATTATTTTTTGGCTCATCATTTTTTTTTATCTGCTACGTTCACTCAATGACATTTTAATAGCCTGGAAGAAAAAAAAGGTGGTTGATTGACTGTTCCAATGAAAGCGGTGCTCTGCATTCGGGCTCCTCTCCGAAAGACCCCCGTCTGTCCTGGGGGGACCGGAGGTGCGTTTGATGAGCCGTCCCCGGGTGCTGTGGCCTTGGGCGGGCAGCGGGACCCCAAGGTGTCCACCAAACCATTAAACACTCTGTGCAGTTCAAGACGGCGGGCGCTTTCGTGTGCGCCAGGCAGCGCCACGTTCTGGGAAGGGCTGCGGGTCTGTCACCGTGTCACATGCGGGGCCCGCTGAGTGTTTGGGGAAACACGCCTGCGTACTCCGTTCTGCATGTCCCGCTCCCTGGGACCAATGCAGAAACACTGACTCGAGAAAACACGGTGATTTTCTACTGTTGTTTTATGCATTTTCCCTTCATTTGTTGGCATGGATTTTGACATCTTTACCCCCCGACACACGTCTGCTCTTTGTTAATAACATTTGTTGGATGACTGAACTTCCTAGGCACTTCTGATATAAGTTTCAAGTTCGAAATCGGGAGGTTTGCCTTTTTGCGTAGAATCCTCTCTACTTACCCCAATGTGGGGAACAACCCAGATTCTGGGGACACGGGAGCACGAAGGACCTGACTTTCTCAGAAGACTTGGCCTGATTTATCTAGGCCCTGGAAGGCCGGAGTGCACCCGAGAGCACACTGTCTTTGTTTCAGGAAGCTTCTCAGTCTAGCAGCTGTCCCCCGTCCCTCGTCCCGCCTCATTACTGGCACCCAAGCATTTTGGGAGGTGGGTCAGCAAAGCTTACCAAAGTGTCCCGTCTGGTGATATATTAAAAGCCGAGAATTCATGTATCAGTTGAGCTTGGGAATATGATTTTTGCCTTGGAAAGTTATTTCAGGTAAAGCTATGCGTTTTTGGAACTTAAAACCTGTTAAGCAAGCTACTTCCTGTGCGTGCAGGGTGCACTTGTAAGACATTTCATTTTCAAGACAGGACTTCTCAAGAGTATCAGGACTGGCAGCACGTTTTACAGAGTTAAAAACAAAAAAAAAGCAAACGGTGTGAAACACTTTTTCTTACTTTAGTCGGTATATATGTATAATTAATACGTAGTAAATTATATGGCTCCGTTTAAAGCTTGTTTAAATGCATAGAGTTTGAAGTAGAATGAAGAAATAAAATAACTTTTGGAGCAGTGTAATGTAATATGTTGATCAATTTTACCGGGGAGTGGTGAATATTTAATTAATCACCTTCTGACAATTATCCACACTGGTTGGAATCAAGGTCTCCATTAAAGCCCAAGAATGGCTTCATTACAAATGACCCATAAAAGTGTCAAGTGCTGGCAGCAAAGACAAGTAATTTCCTTTCCTTTTGGAACCGTGGGCTGGAATGGTGGGCTGGGGAGGAGGGAGCTGCAGCAGGGTGATCGCAGAGAGCGGCTCCGCAGTAAATTTGACAGCTATGTTGGCGGTCGCGGATCAGGGCTATAAAGCGAAGCTATTGCTTCAAAGTGCTTTCAGTTTCGTAAGAGGGCAGAATGGGGCCTTAGCTTTTTGGCTTTTCCCCCTCCATTCTGTAGTGTTGACTTAGGATCCGGGCAGGCTGGGCTCCTGGCACCGGCGCCTGAGAAAGAGGAGGGGGCCGCCCTTTGCTCAGGTGCTCTCTCCGGGCCTCTCAGCGGGGGGGCGCGTTCTCTGCCGCCCTCTTTAACATCCCTGCAGGTGTGCCCACAGCCCCGGGAGGGGCGGGGGCGACGGAATCAGCCGCTGCGTTTCTGGGCTTGCCCGGAGGCTCAGCAAAAAAATGGATCCTCGCGGCTTCTCTTCAGGCTGAGACCCGCCCCCGAAGCTGATGGCTGTTTCCATTCTACCCAGACCGTTTCCTAATTTTTCAACATTGGCCACGTAACCTTGACTTCTACCAACTTTCCGATGTTAAGACGTGGCATTTGCAGATTCTCACTGAGTGCAAAATGTTTCTCTCCCAAATGACTCCGTGGTGAAAATCCCTTCATTAAAACATCAGGATTCCAACAAAAAATAGAGAAAATAATACACAATAGACTTGTTCCCTGAGCATACCTCCTCTCTGTCTGGCTGAGGGTTGGCCTATCTGTGTCAGCACCAAAACGCAGCTTTAAGGGGTCTCATTGATAAGAGAGCTGGAGGTTGAATTCCCTTTGTGTCCCCACAAGTGTCCTGACACTTGAATTTAATTAGAATTGTAAATGGCCTTCTCAGCCTTAGAATTCTTCTAAGCTCTACCAAATGCAAAGGGCCCTTACCAGTTTTAATAGGCAGAATCTGAAGATCCTTAGGCATCTAAGTTTCTCAAGCCTTGACTACCACTGAGATGTTTCCTAAGACTTCCCTTTCTTTCTTTGATCCTCATTTATTTTAAGAGCCTCCACCCATGGGCAGCCTGGCTCTCTTACAAACACTCTCACACGCACAAGTTCAAGTGGCCACTTTTAAAAACTAATGGCTATTGACTTTCCTGGGGACTCCTGTGATGTTATCTCGCCCGGTAAAGACTTTGCGGTATGCCGTTGACATTGTATCTGGTGATTGTATAATCATTATTGATTTTCCTTGTGTGCAGTACCTATGTCAAACAACCTAATATATTTAAATGGTGATTATTTCAGTTATATATCTACTATTAGATAAGATCAAAGGTAGTTAACTGTGCGGTAGATGGGGGAAAGATAGTGCCATGTACTTATGCCTGTACCTAGGCGATTGTACAATTCAGCAACAATTGAGGGTCTTTAATAATTAACTTTCTAGAACGCGTTGAGACGTCTCGGGCCTGCGGAAGAATGGGGCCTGGCCGGTGGAGGGAGAGCGCACCCGCCGTGGCCGAAGGCGGAGCGCGACGCGGGTGCCGTGCAGTGGGATAAATGGCTTTTCAAAGGTCCTGGGAAATCATTCTGGTGCCTTAATTTGCTCCTTATTTTTGGACACACACCTCCAACGAGATGAGAAATTTCTCCCAGGATGTGTAATTTCCCCCAGGATGGAGTCACTCTTGTGCTGGAAGTCTGGATTACCTGGGAGACCCCCTCGGGGCCAGCAGGTCTTTCTAGTTCAGTCTCAGGGGTGGCACCGTTACCACGCTCCGCTCTTCATCAAACGGCATCCTGCCCACGCCCCGGCAGGAGTGTCCGGCCCGGCACGCTTATCTGGAGGCAGAGCAAGCTGACCTTGTCGTCGTCGTTGCCGAGGCAGCTGCTTCAGCATTTTCTAGTGTCGATTCATCTTATTTGCTAAAATAACACCTTCCTTTTTAAAGACACTTTGGGCTACATCACTGGGTTACCTTCTGGGACATCACTGTAATATAAGTCAAGATTCATTGTTTCGAAAGGCTACTAATACGTGTTTTAAGACAATTCCCTGAAAGATGGTGGCAGTCACTGAGAAAATAAAGGCCCGTCAGAGTCCAGCCTAACTTGTTGAGTTTAACTGACACGAGGCAGTAGATGTGCTTTGGGGGTGATTGTCTGTGGGAGAGTCACTGTGCCCCAGCCGGGGCCCCGCGGATGACCCCGGCCCGTGGCCAGTCCGCCTTTGGTGGCCGCTTTAGAATATCTGCTCATCATGCCGTCTTGGGCACCTGTGTACTTTCCCTCTCACATCGTGTTTATCAGAAGTCATGCCACACAGGCATGGTAGCGCCATCACCACCGCCAATGACAATCGGAGAGGGACACAGTTATCCCAGGAGAGCAGGGATTCGGTTGTAATGCAGGTTCATCCGCTGCAATCTTGTGTTTCCACGGAGTAGTTCACATTTGTAGGTGAGAAGGTCTGTTACAATATCTTCTTTTAAGTGTTCCAAAATGCTCTGGATATAGTTTTACAGAAACCGGAACAGTAGCTGATGAAGAAGGGCAAGCTGGCAGTGACTGGCCCACGTTTCGGGTGGAATGATCAAAGGCCACCGTGGCCACTTAGCCTTTCCAGGTGGCCCGCTCAGGCCCCTCGCCGCCCGCCGGCTCAGCGCCCATGGCACAGAAGAAGAGACACTGGCAGGACGGAAGAGAGTTAGATGGGGGCTCCTTGCATTTCCCCGTGATTGCCCCCAAGTCATACCGCTGGTTTATTGAGTGTCAGCAAAGCCTTAAGTGCATTTTACTTCGAAAGTAGAAGAAAAAAATGATTAGGGTCGGAGTGCTGTCAACATTCAGTAGCCTTACTGAGGCCCTTCGATTTGAATTTTATTTGATTCCCTGATTTTAACTGACTTCACATTTAGCTTTGGAGTCAAGGTCATGCAACATTTACTCCTTCAGCTCAGTTTATATGACGTTTAAAACAAGGCACATTTTGCTGTACAGATCATATATTAGTTTGTTTTACTTCAGATCGTGGCTTGTACACTGTAGAATATATTTTAAACGTTCGGGGAACGTATTACCAGCTGATTTTTCTCGGGCAACCTGATTTTGAAATGTGAACTTCCGTGGACTGTGAGGAGTGACACTTTTGGGAGAAAGCCTAACGGAATTCCAGGGAACAGCTTAATTCACTAGCGTCCTCGCGCCGCTTCCTTCCACTGTCGCCCGGAGGACAGCCAGGCTGGAAGGACAGGGGCTCACTCTGGAGTTTCCTGAGCACTGTGTAGGGAGCGGGGAGGAAGGAGCTGAGTGGGTGAGCTCTCGCCTCCCAGGGAGGACGCCACGCGCGCTCGACACAAGGTGCCGGAGAAGGTGCCCCCCGCGAGGTGGGCTCAGCGGGCTACGGACACCCCGGGGGGTCTCCCCAGGATGGCGGTGTCTGCGCAGGGGCGCCCAGCACCCACGCAGCCCCTGACTGTGCCCACTGAGCATTGAAACCACCGAGGAGACCCCAGTGCTGGCCCGGGACCTCCCGAAGCAGCCTCGAGGTAGGAAGGAGCTTCCGGAAGCTTCTCCAGAAGAGCCTGGGAAGGAGGAGCAGAGCTGGACGTGGGGCCCATCAAAGCCCCCCACAGGGGACAGGGGCCCACCCCTCTGGGGCTGTGAGGGAGCTGGGACAGCAAAACACCCAAGGGCTGCAGGCCATGGGTGAGGGGGGTCTGGGGAGAGTGTGGTTGTTGATTCCCAGGCCCTGCCCGCTCAGCAAGGAAGGTTCTGGAAGTCTGACAGTTGGGACAGGGAGACAGGTGCTGCTGGCTGGTCGTGAAGGCAGACAAAGGGATGGGTGCCTGAAGGTGGAGACGGGGTCTGAAGGATGTGGGTGCCTGAAGGTGGAGGCTGTAAGGACGTGGGCACCTGAAGATGGAGGCTGTGGGGACGTGGGTGCCTGAAGGTGGAGGCTGTGAGGACGTGGGTGCCTGGAGGTGGAGGCTGTGGGGATGTGGGTGCCTGAAGGTGGAGGCTGTGGGGACGTGGGTACCTGGAGGTGGAGGCTGTGGGGATGTGGGTGCCTGAAGGTGGAGGCTGTGGGGACGTGGGTGCCTGAAGGTGGAGGCTGTGGGGACGTGGGTGCCTGAAGGTGGAAACTGTGAGGACGTGGGTGCCTGAAGGTGGAGGCTGTGGGGACGTGGGCGCCTGAAGGTGGAGGCTCTGAGGACGTGGGTGCCTGAAGGTGGAGGCTGTGAGGACGTGGGTGCCTGAAGGTGGAGGCTGTGGGGATGTGGGTGCCTGAAGGTGGAGGCTGTGGGGACATGAAAGCCTGAAACTGGAGGCTGTGAGGATGTGAATGTCTGAAGGTGGAGGCTGTGAGGACGTGGGAGACTGAAAGTGGAGGCTGTGAGGACGTGGGAGACTGAAAGTGGAGGCTGTGAGGTCATGAATATCTGAAGGTGGAGGCTGTGAGGACGTGTCTGAGTTGGCCGAGAGCCTCCACCACCTGTGGTGGCTGAGCAGGTGCTTATCTGCCGACCAAGCTCATTCTACCCTGTGTTTGACTGAAAACACCAACTCTCTATCTCAAAATACTCATGACATTTGGTTTTGTAAGATCTGTCCGGTTCTAATTGACATCTGGGCATTTTGGATGCTGTTTTACAAGCGTAAACCTGCGTCAACGGTGTCGTTTTATGGGGGGGAGCCCCAAGAAAGCTTCGGGGATGGTGGGCTCTCGCGCTGTGGACGCATCAGGGAAATGTTCTCAACTTTCTCCAACGTTCTCCTCTGTAATCACACAGCCAACACAAGCTCAAGTTTGAAAAACATAGAAAACCTAGCAAATAGGATGGGAGAGTATCCATAAATCAGCCAAGCTGAGAAAAAGACAATTATATTAAAAGGCATGTAGGTGTGTGCATGTAGATCCACTACATGGAAACACTCTGCTTTATTCAGGCAGTCTCCAGGCTAGACGTTTACTTTCTTTCAGTTTGTCATAGATGTTCTCATGCATATCTTGGAAGACTCATCAAGAAACAGATTCCAGAAACTTCTGGGGCCTCTCTCTCATCACCCACCACCACCGCCCCGGCCAATACTCAGTGTCAAAAGATGCTCCATTGGATTCTTAAGATTTCCTTTTTCGGGACAGATTGAGGCAAATCTTTCAGGTAGCATTGAATTAACTCAATAATTATTTTTTCTAAATGAAAAGAGATTTTTATTTGTGTGTAAATCAGAGTTCCAGGAAGTTACCTTTGCAGATTTAAATATGGATGACCTTTAGTAGACAAGATGCACCTTGAAATGTCACACGTCGGGGGCAGCGTGGAAGCTGTGCTTGAAAGAGCATCTCCTCCGACCTGGGGGGGGATTCGACACTGTTGGGAGTGGAGCGGCCTCGGCCGGGACTTTGAGGTGTGTCCTTCTAGGTGGATCCCCTTCCCCGTCGCCAGGCGGGCGTGTGCTGCTTTGCCTGGTTCTCTGTTGGCCTTTCCACTTCCAGGTGTGAGGAGGTGACACCTGGAAGAGCCCAGGGCCGGAACGCCTCCCGAGCGTCCAGGGGCAGTGGGACTCCAGCGCAGGGCGTCGTGGCCTCCGAGGGCCGGGGAAGGTGAGCGGGCTGGCGCCTTTCTCCAGGCCGGGCGACACGGGCGGTTTCCAGGGACACGGCCCTGCAAAGCTGGGGCCGTTTATTCGGCCGCCGCAGGGCCAGTAGCTGAGCTACCTGGAAACGCAACCCGGAAAGCAGCTCTGACGCCTGCTTGCTGCCTCCCGTTTCTAGGTGCCTTCACGTGGTGACATTTCCCTTCACATTAAAAAAAAAAAAATCAATATCCGTTTTGGAAAAGTGGCTTTAGCAGTGATTTATTTTATGACCTAATGACTTGAGAACTCTGTTTATTCTATATAAAAACTCACACACTGTGAGGAACAGACTCTAGAATCCTATCCAGCACTTAGGGATCCCACACGCATTTAGGAACCAAGGTGTCCCACTTTTCTACTCACAGTAGCTTTTCATGCCGTTGGACAATTGCTTCCATGTAAGATTGTATTTCACCAATTTGAACCATAATTCTAACTTGCTTGAACCAATTTTAGACAGTCTGGGAAGCAAGAGGGAAAAATACGTGGTCATGCTTACCTCATTTCCAGTGATTTCTGCCCAATGACTCTAGTGGTGATTTTCTAACTGGAAATATTGAGCAACCACAGCTTGTCTACAACAAGTTTCAGTAATGGTGGAATTTTATGGTATTCGGGAATGTGTTAGTTGTTTGCAAATATAGCACAAACATTCTGATGATGAAATTTAATCCAGAAATCATGTATTCATCAACTACTTACTGAATTCCCACTTCTTACATTTACAAAGCTAGATGCTTCGAAAGTTTCTGAAATACCGTCGGACATTTCTTGTGATTCCTTCTAGGTGGTCTCATGAAACAGAGAGGGAGCTCAGGTTGGTGGTGGCCTCCGGGAGCTCGCCGACCCTCCGGTCCCACCCAGCCCGTAGGTGAGGTCCACTTGGTTTCCATTTTCACCTGCTGTGGCTCATGGAACTTATTTGGGGAATTCCCTGTGTCCCAACAAGAATTTTCGAAAGCCACAGTTTCCCAATTAATCCATCAATCACTCCTATGTATAAAGAATTGTGCTTTTTTTAATGAAATGAAAGTTTTTGGAGAAAGCCACCCTTTCGGCATTCCTACATTTTACTTTTTAAAGAAGAAGTTGGGCTCATTGACCCTCACATAGTTAAGTTCAGAGGTTGTCGGATTTCAGGCATGGCTGGATCAAGGTGCGGCTCTGTTTAGCCATGATTCTCTCGGGTCAGCCCTCCTCCACGGGCCGGCGGCCACCCAGACTCTGCCCTTGGTCGTGAAGGGCTGCAGGACGTAACAAACTCACACATGCCTCTCGCTCTCACGGGGCGGGGTGCCATCGTCAGCAGGTGTGTTCTCCGGGCCCATCAGCTGGAAGGGAGCCCCAGGACTGCCCTGAACCAGGGGCCGGGCCAGGAGGCTGCAGGCGTGGGCAAGCCTCCCCTCTCCACACATCCACCCTGAGCCCCGGGAACGGCTGGCGTCCCCCAAAGTGGACTGCTGACCGGGGCAGCGCACCATGGCTGCCCCTCGTTGCCGCCAGTTCGGGGATAACAGAGGGAGGCGCCCCTCGTTGTTCACCGTGCCACGAAGGGTCCAGAACTGCTCAGGACGACCTCCCGCCTCTTAGACTAGCCCAGCCGGGTCCCCAGCTCCTGCAGGCCACGTCCCTCGTGGGACTCCTGGCGCAGCGGGTAGTGAGCGCGGGGGCTGAAGGAACCTGGCCCTGCCCTCGCAGCTACCTGCTCTGCTTCCGCTCCCTGGACCCAGCTCCTCGCGGCCTCCACGGGGCCCTGCCTGCCTCGGGCCCCTCCTCTGCCTTGGTGCCTGGGGGTGCTTCTCCCTCCTGCAGCCCTGGAGCGATGCCCTCCACTGGGCCTGGGGTCAGCTGCATTTTTTCCAGGCCCTGTAGAGCCATGGGCCCCCTCTGCTCCCGAGAGCAGCCTGGAGAGGCGCTAGCTGTGCCGTGATGGCCTCCCCTGGGCCTGAGCGGCTGTGACGAGTGGCCTGCTGTCCAGCTCCTCTGTCCAGGGTCAGGTGTCGGTGCTTGGCACCCCATGACCCTAAAACGGGGAAAAGGAGGTGGTTAAGAGCCCCGCTCACCGCTTCCCTCCTCGGCCGCCTCCACCGTCGCAGGGACCAGGAAGCAGCCGAGGTCAGCTCATGAGGGACGCTGCGGACTTGGCGAGCTGGGCGTGAGGGGCGGCCGGAGCAGTGTGCGTCGGGGGCAAGGGGCAAGGCTGGCGGTGCCGGAGCCGGAGGTCTGGTGGGGGCGGGACCAAGCACGGCACCTGCCAGGGTCGTTTTTCTAAGGGAACGTGCTCACTGGAGAGTAAGAAGGTCTGTGGGCCCCAGGGGAGTCAGCTTCACCCCCTGACAAGGCAAAGCTGCAGGGGACCCCCTCTGGGGGGCCCGAGAGGGGAGGCCGCCCCTCTGGGGAGCGCTTCTGCTCATCCCATAGTCTTGCTTCAATCCCCCTCGATGGACACTCACACAGGAGAATTCAGACTCTCAGCTTCTGGTGGATGAGGGGCAGTTATGTAAAAAGGAACAAAAAGTGGTTTCTGGAAGTTTCGCCCTGCGGAAATGACCTGGCTGGAGATGCAGATGCGGGCGGCCGGCGGTCAATGGCCCTCACCCTGCTTCCAGCTCTCGCTTATCATGCTGACCCTTCCGTGTCCACGTGGCCAGGCTGGGGTGCCCAGGCTGCGGAGGGGACTGGGTAGCAGGGTCAGCGCCTACAGCCAGCCGACGTTAGGGAGAGCCGTGGACGGGGCATCCAATCAGCCGGGGGCCTGGAGAGCCAGAAATGACATTTCCGGGAGAAGAAGTTGTTCCGCCTCCAGAGCCCGCCCTCGGCTCTTGTCTGAATTTGTGGCCTGCCTGCCCATCCCACGGGTCCTGCGCTCGCCAGCCCCCGAGCCCTGTGAGCCCATTTCCTTCAAGTGCGCGTCTTCCTCTGTCACCTGTGGAGTCTGCTTCCCTGGTTCTCTGGAGCACACTGACTTGTGCCAAATGTTTGGCAGAAAGCCGTGCAGTTGAAGGGGGCAGCGCTGACCAGGAGAAGAGCTGCAGACCCCTGAGGAGCGGCATTTTGCAAACAGCTTCGGCTCAGCTGAGAAAAATCACTTCCGCCTTCAGTGCAGAGAATGGATTTCAATAACCACACGCTTGACACACTTAGGGTCTAGATTTATTATTATTGCTAATAATAATAAAAAATAAAGATAGCTTATGCTCCACCACGGTGCACTTGCAAAAATTGATTTTCCTGAGTTCCGCCTGGGTCTTTGAAGGCTCTCTGTCTGCTCGTCTGCTAGGTGGATGGGCCTTTTATTGCATGTATTCCTTAAAATTCCAAACGGATGACTGAGGTGAGAGTGATAAACTCCCAGAAGGATGGTTTTAAAATCACCGATCTGTTTTCTAATGTCTTTATGATTCGATCAATTACATTCATTGGGCAGACTCTTTGATTTTTGTAAAGGAATTCCTTTTAACCAAGGAGAATGCCTGTGCATGGAAACGTCTCCGGCTTTTCCCGAGATTTCCTGCCCCGCTCTGGGTCGCCAGCAGTGCCAGTTGTGAGGCGTCCGGGGAGTTTGGCCCGGGCAGCGGCGCTGGGCACAGGGGCTGCGCTGCTGTCACGGTGGAGGGCTTGGGCCCGGGAAGGGGACCCTGGGCTGCTAAACGCTAATTCCGTCCTGCAGGCGCAGTCCTTGTGCTCGTGGACGTCGGGGAAGGTTTACATGCTACTATTTGTTAAATGGCAACGTTTATTGATTTGGCGAATTCAGTCCCACATTGTAGATTTTCTTTCAGTCTGTGTACCTACATGTGGTTCAGCATTTTTAAATGTCAGCTGCAAAGTATTATTGATCGGTAATTAAAAGTGTAGAGAAAAATTAGCCTAGCAGAAGTTTACGGGCACGAGTACAAGTACCGTTGGGCAATTATTTAGCATGTTTTAACATTTGTTTTGCTTCCTGCTATTGACATTGGGTATGATGCTGGCCAAACAGCTTTTGTTTGGCTACACCTTTTTAGCAAAGGATTTTGACATCAATAAGAATTAATGACATATAGTCCTCTTTGAAAATTTGCTTTCAGTTTCCCTGATGCATCAATAAATGCACCCAAACGGCTCTCCCACTATGTCGGGCATGAGGGCCGCAGGCCCGAGCAAATGTGGGGCCCCTGGAGACCTGGGAATGCCTCTTGGAACCATGTGATGGGGGGATCCCAGGTTGGAATGGATGGGGAGCACTGGGACGGGACAGTGAGAAGCGTTTTCTTAAGAAGTCGTTAGGGGTTTGGGAATCATTTGCCCCAGATTTTCTCAGCGGTGGGGCAGATTTGAACACTTCGCATTATTTCCACGTAAGCACACTTTACTCATTGAGTCATGTGAACAGATTTTTATTCTGAAAACAAGGTCGTCCTGGCAATTATGTGTAACCTCTGCCCTCAAAATCCTTATACTTTAATTAAGATTGAAAACGAAGCAGGGATATCACTCCAGGTGCCAAAGCCGTGCTTGGTGCGGGCTGGGGAAACGGAAGAGGCAGGCAGGGCCTCGGACAGGGACCCTGCCCCATCCTGGCAGGGAGCCGGTTCCTGGGCGCGCTGGTGACGGCCCCATGTTGGGTAAGGAAAAGTGGGTCTTTTAAAGGCCCTCGAAACCCAGCGCTGGAGCCTGACGTGGCGCCAGTGCAGAATCATCATCAACTGCAGTCTGCAAGCCCATGTCAGGAAGACTGTACGGTAAATGATTAGGAAATATGTTTTAGGGCGAGAAGTTCAGGTTTGGGGTATTTGAGGTCTGGCTTAGGAAGAGAGCACTGTGGTTGGGAGGGGAAGGTGATATGGTACATTGTTGCAAGGGGAAAGCAGTTAAGAATTTGTTATGACTTTTACCCTGTGGACCAAGGAGAATTAAAACGGGGAACAATCGGTGTTAATTTCCATCCAACCATCCATCCACCTGTCCGTGCCCACCCGCCTATCACCTGCCTGTACACCATCTACTCATCTGTCCACCTGCCCTCCATCTACCCACTCACCCACCTCCCTGCCCGCCCATCCACCCACTTACCCATCCACCTATCCACCTCTTGTCCATCTGTACATCCATCCACCCACTCACCCATCCACCTATCCACCCTCTTGTCCATCTGTACATCCATCCATCCACTTACCCATCCGTTCATCCAATCATCATGTATCCAGCCCTCCGGGGTCTATGTTCAGGGACTTCACTTTCTAGTAGTGGAACAGAAAAGAGCTGGAGTAACATTGACACGGAACGATGATGGCGAAAGTCCTCCTGGGCCAGAACGCTCTTGGACACTGAAGGAACGCTGCCTAACTAAGAAGGGACTCGCAGGAGTCAGGTGAGCTCACACATGCACTGAGCCCATGTGTGCACATGTGCTGTGCTGGTCGTGTGTGCACATGTGCCGTGCTGGTCACGAGTGTGCACACGTGCCATGCTGGCTGCGCACGCACATGTGACGGCCATGCATGTGTACATGTGCTGTGCCGGGCAAGCATGCACACATGTGTCGTGCTGGTCACGCATATGCACATGTGCTGGTCACACATGCACACATGTGCCATGCTGGTGGTGTGTGCATTGCTGTGCTGGCCATACATGTGCACATGTGCTGTGGTGGTCACACATGTGCTCATGTGCCGTGCTGGTAGTGTGTGTGTGCATGTGCTTTGTTGGTCATGCATTGCTGTGCCGGTCCTGTGTGTGCACACGTGCCATGTTGGTCATGTGTGTGCACATGTACTGACTACCAGGAAGTCCCCTCCATCCAGGAGGGTGCTGGGGAGCCTTGGGGGGAGGGCTGGGGTGGCAGGGGCTTGCTTTTCAGTTTGGATGAAGAGGGTCTAACAAAGTTGGCAGGTAAGTGTCAGCCAGGAGTGCAAAGCACGAAATAAGAAAGGTTATTGAACTTGACAAGAAATGACCATTGTTACAATCTGGGAGACTAATTTTGCTATATCAACGAATCCACATTGTAAAATTTAAAAAGAATGTAGATAATGTATGTGATAAATGTGAATTGAAATGAAGTTAAACATAGATAGGAAGTTGAGAAATCAAGATCACACAAAAGGGTAGAAGGAAAAATGGGAAATCATTGTTGCAGTGAACAGAGAAGAGCAATCACACGTTTCAGATTGAGGACCTTAGCGGGGTTTTCTTCTGTTATGAATATTTTGTTTTATTTATTTTTAACTCACTAGCACACACTTCCTGGCACATGCTATAATCTTTGGCATACGGTCTGGCAATCTGTTGGTGCTCCAGGGATACTGTTTGAATGGTTGAGTGAATGAATGTTGAGGAGAAGAGACAGTCCATGAGATGACTGAGGTGGGTCGCATCAGAATTTCCACTTGGATGAAATCCCAGAGAGAGCCTGGTAGAGCGGTTAAGAGCAGGGCCTTACCTGAGATCAAATCCCGTCCCTGCCCCTTATCAGTTGGTGACTCGTGACAAGCTCGGGCAACCTGAATCTCTCTAGGCCTCAGTTTGACCCGATGGAAATGCAGACAGCACTGACACCTAGCACTGAAGTTTGCTTTGAGGACCAAACGAGACCAAGCTCGGCAGGCAGTTAGATAGGGCCTGTCACACGGTAAAACATGTTAACTGCTTCATTTCATTGTTGCAGGAGAGGGCCAGCCCCAGGGGTCATCGAGGGTCTACGGCACATCTAAAAAGAAAGCTGAAACTCATAGACATCGGCGTGCCTCCACGAACGAAAATTCCATCTCATAAATCCTGCTCCCTCCTCACGATAGAATTTCATGTTAGGATGATAGCACATATTTGGCTGCTCTTGGTTTTAGCAGGATTGGAAGGAGCACCTCAAGGATAAGACGGAGAACTGTGGGCCAGGCAGTGGTTAGGTTGTTTGGTCAGCCAACCAAGGGGCTGGGGGGCCGGCTCCTGCCTACCTGCAGGGCAGTTTCTAGGCATCCGCCCGGGCCAGGCTGGGACTGGTGGTGAGCAGTGCGTCCAAAAGAGGGCCGAGAGCCCAACAGCAACCAGCAGCCTGGAACGAAGACCCAGAATTGGCCTGATGAAGCTGATAGGGATGAATGTGAAGTGCTGCGTTAGCATAAGAAGTGTTTAAAAACATAGATTTACGTGTGTCTTCTTTTTTCTAGAAAATAAAACTAAGAGCAATGGGCAGACATCCTAGGAGCTCAGATGTTAGTTTGGTACAATGATAATGAGCGTGCCCATCCAGCATTGGTCAGCTGCCCTTGGCGCCGTGAGCTTCTGTCTGGGCCAACTGCAACATTCTGGCTACAACAGAGACTATGGTGGGAGGGCAATTTCAGAATGTCCAGGAAAGGGGGTATATTGGGAAGGGTTCTCCAAAGAAACAGAACCACATGTATTCATATACATGTATTCATATACTAAGAGGCTTATCCTGGAAAGTAGATTTGGCCCAATGGACAGGGTGTCAACCTACCACATGGGAGGTCCAAGGTTCAAACCCAGGGCCTCCTGACCCACGCGCAGTGCTGATGTGCGCAAGGAGTACCGTGCCACGTGGGAGTGTCCCCTGCGTAGGGGAGCCCAATGAGCAAGGAGTGTGCCCCGTAAGGAGAGCTGCCCAGCACGTAAAAAGTGCAGCCTGCCCAGGAATGGCGCCACACACACGGAGA
The DNA here is from genome assembly GCF_030445035.2 of Dasypus novemcinctus. Lineage (NCBI taxonomy): Eukaryota > Metazoa > Chordata > Mammalia > Cingulata > Dasypodidae > Dasypus > Dasypus novemcinctus. Next base: position 1,043,825 of record NC_080674.1, read on the forward strand.
GGTGACGCAGCAAGATGACACAACTAAAAGAGACACAGATTCCCGGTGCCGCCAACAAGAATATAAGCGGACACAGAACAACATGCAGTGAATGGAAACAGAGAGCAGACAACTGGGGGCGGGGGGGTGGGGAAGGGGAGAGAAATAAATAAAAAATTTTAAAAAGACGCTTATGCTAAAGGAATTGACGCCCACGACTGTGGGGCTGTCAAGGCTGAAATCCACGGGGCAGACTGCAGACGGGAAGCTCAAGCAGATCAAGCAGAGTTGCAGTTTGGGGTCTGACCATGGTAGGGGAGTCTGGGTACTCAGAGAGGGGTGCATGAGTGTGCTCTTGAGGAAGAACGCCTCCTATTTTGAAACCCCAGTCCTGTGTTCCTAGAGCCTCACTGATTAGACTAGGTCTACCCACAATGTCAGGAGGCGTCTCCCTCGCTTCAGGTCAACCGAGTATGGATGCTGAGTCCATCTCCAAAACACCCCCACGGAAACATCTAGGCCCGTGCTGGACCCTCACAGGGGTCTCCATGCCTCAGGCTGAGGAAACGCACAGGAAGAGATCCTAAGAGTAAAGGCGGCGAGTCGACTGCGCCCCTCTTGGAGAGAACAGGGTTGCTTGTTCTCCTGAAGCCAGCAGGGTTTGGTGGCCGTGGGGTAGCTAGAGGGAAGGCAGACGGTGGCCACTGGGCTTTGCTGGGCCATATTTTGAGCCAGTGGAGCCTCCCATGAAGAAGCCTATGATGGTGACCCAAAATCAGCAAGACAACCAGAGACACACAGAGGATAAGAGGGCTTTGGTCAAAGCCAGGCAGTGGGCATCAGCAACTGGTTTCCAGGATCTCGAAGGCTTTTTCTCTCCTGCCTTCCTCCCTCCCTCCCTCCATCCCTGTTCACCTGCTTCATCCACATCCACCCATCCAGCAGGTGCTGAGTGCCTTCTAATCGGCACTGGAAGCAGCCCCGAGGTGGCCCTGCCTCCTGGAGCTGAGTCTAGGCTGAGGTCAGAGGGCCAACCCAGATGAGGGATCTCACCTGGAGCCCTGCCCACCTCTCCCCTGTGGCCGGGGGCCTTGAACAGAATGCTGCTGACCCACCCAGCCCGGTCATCCCCCGCCCTGGGTGCAGGCATGGGTACTTGCGCCACGTCCGGGCCCTGAGAATAGGTGTGGAGAGGACACTGCTCACAGATGGACCTGGGCAGGTGTGCGGTGGGGGAGCTCCCAGCGAGGCGAGGCAGCGGGTCTCAGAGCGTCCACTTGGTTCTACCTTGGGTGAAGGGAGGTGCAGCAGTTTGCTATAATTGATGAACTCCAAAAAGAAACATTGGATGATGCTTGTAATCTGATCTGTACCTGGGCACAACTGAGTGATGATTAGGGCATTGAGTCCCCACCCCTTGGTGGTTGAGACTCACAGATAAAAGGCATGGTGAAGAGCAGAGCTGAGGGCTTTTAATGTTACAGTTTTGATGTTGGAGTTTGAGACTGAAAACTTAAGCTGGAGCCCTGGGAAGTCACATGCTGAGGAAAGAAAAGCCAGCCCCAGGAAGAAAGGAACCTTGAACCCAGAGAAAAGCAAACCCTAGGAACATAGGAACCCAGGAAGCCTGAGCCCTCGCAGACACCAGCAGCCATCTTGCTCCAAATAGACTTCGGTGAGGGAAGTAACTTATGCTCTATGGCCTGGTGTCTGTAAGCTCCTACCCCAAATAAATACCCTTTATAAAAACCAACCCATCTCTGTATTTTGCATCAGCACCCCTTGGCTGACTAGTACAGGAGGTTTCTGGTGCAGGGGGCAGAGAAGACCGCCAAGCTCAGAGAGGGCAGGTGGGAAGGGCTCCTGAGCCAGCGCCCTTGCGGGGGCCGGGGTACCCGCCGCCCGTCCTGCTTTCCTCCTTTCCAGCTATCCGAGGGGCTCCCGGGCGGCAGGTGGCTTCCCGTGGTCCAGAAAGAGGCACGCCGTGCACTGGAAGTCGGAGGTGCTGCCTGCAGCGGGCCACCCCGAGACCGGCACCCTGCCCCTGGGGCGCAGAGCCCACGGGCTTTCCCAGGGCCCGCGGCCTCCTCGTCAGCGCTCAGCAAGGTCCAAATTCAGCATTTAAAATAAAAGTAAGGAAAAAGTGGCAAATAGAAGCACTGCCCCATGAAGATGGTAGCTAAGTTCTTAAAGTCTGGAGACGTCTCAGAAACCTATGAAAGAAGGCAAGACCAGGAGTTTGGAGAGAGAATCACAGAGGAATGCTGGTTGCTAAGGAGAAAGTTAATATTTAATAATTTAGTGGGCTATTTTTTCAAATAAATGGAATCTATTAAAAACTGTAGTCTCATCTGATTAATAGATGCTATATAAGAACAACAAATAACCAAATAATTAAAACAAATCCAATCTCTCAATGCAAACGTCCTTTAAACAGACCTTAATTTGCTTTTATATATAAATATTAAATAATGCCTAACATTTCAAAGACTTCTGTCTCTAGCTTTTCTTTCCAGATGAATTTTGTCACCTCAGATTTAACTATGGGCACAAACTTTTTTATGTAGTAACATCAACTGCTTACCCCTGTACTCCAAAAGACACCTTAGCAAGACTTTTATTTGCTAGTGATTGATTTGATACAGTCAATTAAAAGTGTTGTCACTTAAGGTCTACAATATTTTGGAAAGAAAGAAAGCATTGCATGTAAGGCTGGAGAGAAAGCATAATAAAGCATCTCCATTTGATTTCTCCAACTTGTTTTTATGCATTAATTTTTCCATTTTTAATTGCACAACCTGTAGTTTGGAAATATTTAAGAACTCTACCAATGTTAGGTACAATAATTCAAAAGCGTTTCACTGATGTGTCAGATTACCTAAGAGGGAGAGAGGGAATCACAAGTATTTTCCATTAATATTACTATTTTAATTCTACCTTTGTGTCTCCAAGACTTGCAGATAGAGAACTCAAGGCTCTCTAAGATGGTTTGCTGATTGCCACTTGCCTGTCATGCAATAGGGCTACAGTAGGGACGGTGGGTGTGAGGCACAGTCACATGATAACAGTGAGACACGGGCCCCTGACCTTCCAGCCCCTCGCTGAACATTGTTACGACAGGTGGGAAATCTCCCTTGTTCAGCACATTCACCATAGGAGCCGACAATACCACCATCCTTTTTTTTTTGTTCATGAGGAAACACATCCAGTCCCATAAAGGAAAAAAAAAATTCATTTGTCTACTGTTCTGGGTTGAGTTTGGTTGCCCAGAAAGACACATTGAGGTCCTAACCCCAGGACTTCAGACTGAGTCCCTGTGTGGAAACAGGGTCCTTCCAGGAGGAATTAGGCAAGCTAAGACGAGGTTGTCTTCGAGGAGGCTCCGTCTGCCCTCTGTGTGTGGGACAAGGGGAGAGTGACACGGTCAGATGGCGAACACCCCCTGAAGGGGCGTGCAGAGATGGTGGGGCAGCACGGAGCCCTGTCCAGGCTGAGGCAGGCCACGGGCCAGCCCCAGAGTCGGAGCAGCGTCTTCCCACAGCCCCAGGGGAGCGCCTGGCCCTCTGGCCCCTCGAGCCGGGAGGCGACAACTTCCCACTCATGTCGCACTAGCCTGTGGGTCTTGATGCACGCAGCCTCATCCAATGGAGGCGCCAACCCCGCCCCACGGATCCACCAAGGTATGTCCAGCAATGTTTCAAAATTAAAGGACAGGAGGCGGCGGACTTGGCCCAGTGGTTAGGGCGTCCGTCTACCACATGGGAGGTCCGCGGTTCAAACCCCGGGCCTCTTTGACCTGTGTGGAGCTGGCCCCTGAGCAGTGCTGATGCGTGCAAGGAGTGCCGTGTGCTACACAAGGGTGTCTCTGCATAGGGGAGCCCCATGCACAAGGAGTGCGCCCCGTAAGGAGAGCCGCCCAGCGCGAAAGAAAGTGCAGCCTGCCCAGGAGTGGTGCTGCACACACGGAGAGCTGACACAACAAGATGATGCAACAACAACAGAAGTGGACAAAGAAGATGCAGCAAATAGACACAGAGAACAGACAACCGGGGTGGGGGTGGGGGGGGAGGGGAGAGAAATAAATAAATAAATCTTAAAAAAAAAATTAAAGGACAGATAAATCTGCACACAGAGCCTGGAGAGGCCGTTCCTGGGTCTGCTTGCTCAGGATGCCTTTCCTGTCTATTTGTCCATCGTTGGACTGTTGGGTGTGTAGATACAGTTTGTATTCATGGTGGGAAGAGCACGAGCTTTAGGGTTTGGCAGCTGAGGCTGATGGTGTCCCTGGAACCTGGGAGGAAGAGGCAGCCTTGCGGATGATTCTTTAAAGTGGAAGGTGTTTCTTGACACACCCGGGTGTTATGTTAAAGAATTACATACTATTCTTTTCTCCGGTGCACCATCGTAAGACATCCAAGAGTTCTCGGCTGATTCCCATGGCCAATTAGTCACCCTATAAATGGAGTATTGTCCTTAGTAGACTCTTATCCAATATATAAGACCATATATATTTCCTGAAAGAAAAAAGCCTGGGTGTAGAAGGCATTTGTAGGATATCACGCCATGATTGAATGCGAGCCGTGCCTGTCGTCCCAACCCTTTGATGGAGCTAAAATCAATCCCTTTGAGAGGAAGGGTCCTATACATCACCCCAAATCATAGATTAACACAGTCTCCGAGCTAAAACCTTCATCCGCGAGGCTCCAGCTGAAATGTCACCCTGTCATTTTGAGACTGGGGGTAGGTGGCCCGAGTGAGCCATGCTGTGGTGAGAATTGAAAGGAAGAGACGCAGAGGCTGTTCACAGGACAACGGGGTGCTCCCGGGGGCTCGCATGCTGGGTGGTGGTTTTATCCCACTGCCCCCTGGCCGTACGCCGTCCCCTCCAGGTGACGTCACCGCCTGTCCCTCCACTGGTTCCTCACCCCAGCAGGGATGCTCCCTGGCCACTGCCTTTCCTTTTGCGATAGACGTGTGGATGCGGAGAGACACGGCACCCACGGAGCCTGGCAGTGCATCTGACTTCCAGCCATCAGAGGGGGCCCCGCCAGCGGGAGGGCCTCCCAGGGACCTCCAGCACGCCTGCCAGGGCGTGCCGACGGTGGGTGGGAAGGGAGGACGGGTGCCGGGGCAGACGGGCTCCCCGAGAAGGGGCCTCTGTCCTATCACTGGATCCCAACGTGTGCCCCGTGCTTATGGATTGGGAGGCCTGGTGTCGGCGGTTGGGACTCAGACGTGAGGAGGCCGTCCCCAGGGGCTTCCAGGCTGAGCTCAGGCAGCGGGAGGAAGAGGTGCCGCGCTCAGCCAGGGCCAGCTGCTCCAGCCTCAGGAGCTGGTCTCCTGTGGGAGCGACAGGCCCAGAGCAAGACGCGCCTGTGGGCGGGAAGGGGAGGCAAGTCTCCACCCAGGGTTGTTGGCACGCGCTTCAAACAGGGGCCGTCCTCGGTGCTCCTCAGCTTGCCGAAGTGCCCCCCACCAGGCCCTGCCTCTGTTGTCCCGCGCCCTTCTCCCTAAACACACCTGCGTCCAGTTTCTTTTAAGGACACCAGTCCTGCTGGAGCGGGGCCCACCCACTGGGACCTCATCTTACCTTGACTAATTCCATCTGCAATGACATGAAGGTCACATTCACAGGTACCGGGCTTTGGGATTGCCCATGTCCCTTGCAGGGACACTCTTCAACCCACCAATGTGCCGTTGGGGTGTGTGTTTCTTTGACACACACAGGACAGGCTCCAGCTTTGCTGCCGTGACCTGGGCTTTCGCTTAGCCTATGTCTTGCGCACGGCTCTTCGGAAGTTTCGGTGTCTTCCACGGCGAGGATGTGCAGTCCTTTCTCTCCCCGCTTCATCGTGGTGGATGTGAAAGCTGTTTCCACATTTCCACTGTGATAAATGAGCAGTGGTGAACATTCTTGTAAACCCATCTTTGTGCAGTTGTGCAAGTGGGATACATATCGCAAAGGACGTGTACATCTTGGCACCTTTTGATGGGTCACTATTATCTAGGTGCTTTCCAAGTCTGACAGCCCGTGGAGTTACTGCTTTGTGTGTCTGATTCACTGAAGTATGTTCTCCAGCAAACACATGCTCTTCTCCCCTGGCCCTGTGGGCAGGAAGCGCTGTGAGCAGGTGCCCGTGCAGGGGTTATTTTTAGTGAAGGTGTGGTCCATCTGGGTCTTAACTGGGATTACAGGAGGTCTTATAAAGAGAACCTGGGAGCCACAGACGTGGGAAAAGAAAGAAACTTGCCAGGTGACAAGGCAGGGACACGAGCCATCAACCCCAAGGGTGGTGGCAGCCAGCGCCGGAACCCGCAGGCTGGGGCTGATGCCAGCCTCCCGAGAGGGGTACCTTCCCACGCCGTCAGCCAGCCCCCACGTGGACGGTGGGAGCAGCTCAGCCAGGCCAGGGCAGTGTCGAAGAGGCAGCCGCAGGTGCACAGAGGCCGGTCAACCAGGCACGGAGTATGTGTCAGAAAAACAGAGAAGAAGGGACAAAAACGGAGACGCCTTTTAGTGCCCAGAATCACCAAGGCTCCAGGCTCTGGTTGACAGAGGTGGAGGTGGACGCCTTCGAAGTAAACACATTTACTCTTTTCCGCGGGACTGTGTAGACCCCGGCAGGAGCAGAGCACGGCGTGGGCGGCCGTGCTGGTGAGCTCATGAGAAGATGAACGGGGGTGGGACGGGGGAGACAGCAGCCCAGGTCACCCACTCCACGAGCCTGCTTAGGGGTCCAGCCAACGAAGGGGTGAGCAAAATGGCACGAGGCCTGTGAGTCGGCACAGCCAGCCGGTACCCGAGGCGGCGGGAGGAATCTCTATTTCAGTTCTGGTGGTAAAACCACATCTCTAGTCCCAGTGTCATGTGCAGTGTCACATCCTTCATGAACTCTTAGAGGTCCCCAAACCTCAGGGTGCGGCCTTCAGAACCTCCGAGCTCCTTCTGCCCTTGCTGCCCGGATGGGCGGCCAAGGTCCCCGCCAGCCTTCCGCTGGGGCAGGGTCTCGGCAGAAGAGCTCGCGCCTGGTTGGGTAACCCCTGCGCTGCGCTGAGCAATCGAGCGGACGAGGACACCCCTCAAGTTCCTCCCTGAATTTTTACTTTTATGTCTCCTGGGCTTCGCCTGAAGTTTCTAGCTACTGTTGATGACGTTTGAAAATGAGAAAATGGGAAAACGAAGCACAGGCTTTGGAAGGTCGGGATGGGTCCCAGCCTAGAAAAGGGAAGGAGGGGAGGGGGCTGGTCAAGCAGCATAGGTGTCATCTTCGTACGTGAATTAGGAAAAGAGCAAACCATGAGCACGTTACAAAAATCCGTACCCTTCCGGCTGCCCCCATGAGTCCCTGCCTGAAAGCCTCTTTCTTGGTCCATTTCCTTGGCATCCTCTCCCAGCACCAGAAATTCTAATTGTTCTTTTCCATGTAAGTTAAAAAAAAAAAAACCTCAACTCCCTATTTTCTTTTAGTTGCTATGTATCAGTGTGTCAGAATCTTTACATTATGGACCTTAAGAGTTACGGGTCATTTCAAAATTGGCATGTGGCCATTTTCTGAATTCCACTTAAATTTAAACAGCTATGGATATTTTTTATCAAGCCCGTAAAGGTGCCTATTATTTCCCGTGTACTGTCTCTTGACTAGAGCGAATCACTTCACTGAAGCCCACTGAAACGCACTCGTTCAGTGCCGCGGTAGCTGCACGCCCCTTTCCTTTCTAATGTTGGAAAGACTTTCTTTGGAAGCCAATGTGAAAAGGGTCTATGCTTTCCAAAAAAATTTAAGTCAAGTATATGACTGAAAAGTGTTTTTCATTTTCTTAACGTAAAATATGATTCCTCGTCTCTGTCTGAGCTCACACTGTGAAACCTTGAGTTCAGGACAGCCCTGTGTTGTGGGAAGGTGAAAAGTGGGACACCGTGACCTTGACCAAAGCTCCTCTCCTCTGTGCTCCTCAGGCCACTGTGCCTTTAGGCCGGAGGGTGACACGAGGCTAACCTACAGCAGAAGACACCTGCCCCTGGCCACGCATCTCTTGTCGCGCAACATGATATGCAATGAAATCAGCGATGCAGACGTTTCATTTGGGGGCAAGCAGCTTAAGGTTTTCATGTTGACCTCCCTAATAAAATGTACACTCAGAGGGGCGAGAGTCTAGAATGTTCCATCTTGCTTTTTTGGAAACATTGGCAACTAAAATCGAATGCTGGTAGGATTCTAGGGATCCTACCTGTGCCATGATACCCGTGGTCAATGTGGGAATGTGTGCAGTTTAGTTCCATCTCTGTAGGACCAAACTGAGTGACGGAAGAATGTATAAAGTTATGAAACTGTCTGCTTATTGGGATTCCTGATGAATGTGTCTGTGAATATTACTGAATGAACAAGAGCTTTCTGAACTCAATTTAATTCTCCGTCACACATGTATGCAATTTTATTTGCTTTATTTCTATACCAAGTCATGCAAATTATGACAGTGAGCCCTGACATTTAAATCTCTTACCTTTGAGTGCTTCTTACTATTTCATTTCACAGTGATACAAAAAATTACTGTTATGTACATGTGTTAAGGACTTTTGTAGGTCTCTTTGAACCCTATTCTGCTGCTTTTGTAAAAAATAGTTGTGTGTGTGTTTCTGTGTATACAGGCAAATATCATCAGAAGCACTTACGCTGCGATGTGACCTTTCCACATACTTTCCAACTTGTCTGGATTTTCTTGAAGGTCGATTGGGTTTTCAACTCTGCTATCTGCTAGGTGTTTGATGGAGTGGTCCAGATAACAGGAGAGAGAGCAAAGGAAAGAGAATTTTTTGAAGATCAAACGTGTCTGTTCATTTTGTTATCTGACCCTATCTGTTGTCATAGTAACAGGTTTCTTTTAACCTCTACCATCGGGTGACTTGTCTCTATCTGCTCCCAAGTCTCCTTGGACTGGGAAGCAGCTCCCACCGCGCCAAGACCGTTTCCCAGGCTCTCTGCAGACGGCGCAAAGGGAGCAGTTCCAGCGCTGGGAAGGATTTAAATTACATTTTCAATCACCTGCTATCTTAATTTAGGGTGAGATAAAGTCGACACAGATGCCTTCTCTCCTCATTCCACAATGTGTCAGTAAATGCCGTTTAGAAGTGAAATGAACAGACATGTTTAGGTCCCAGCAGGAAGGGCTGCCCTGGCTTTGTGCCCACGATGGCGTGTCCGTCGGCCCAGGAGAGGGGGCTGATGAAGGCAAACCTTTAATAAAAGGGGCACATATGCTGATCGAACTTCCTCTCCTCTTCACCGAGGCAGGCCACGTGGAGGCTCCTGTATGCCGAGCACTCATCGTGTACTTTTAAATAAAGCGCGGGACGCCCTTGCTTTCCCCCCAGGCTCCCCGCCCCCCGCAGCGGTGCCCGAACCCCGCAGCCAGGCCCCTCACGCCAGCGCCTCGCTGCAAACTACCTGCAAGCAGGACGGCCGAGGCGGGCTCGTGGCCTGGGGCCGGAGTTTCCAGCACCCACGGGCTGCCGGGGCCGGCTTTTCCCTCAAGGAGCGCCATGGAGAAGGCGCCTGGGCCCGAGTTCTTTCTGCTCACAGCAGAACACTTCCTTTCCTCCCAGGGGGCTCTGCGTGCACACGCAAGGACGGGGGCGCGTGCACTCTGTGCCAACACATGCGGCGTGTCCTTCAGCGGCTCTCCGCGTTGGAAGCCTCTAGGCGCGCAACAGCGCCCGTCAAGCCCTAGGAGATGACTTAGCCAACCCGCGCTTTGGGTGACTGAGCGGCTTCTCCCAACGCACTCGCCTGGGCCACGGGCCACATCTGCCTCCCGGCTCTGGACACAGGCCCCTGACCCAGGCGGGACAAAGAGGGCAGACGGGTGGGCCAGCCCCTGCAGGAAAGGGCCTGATGACCCTTGTCGGCTCCGCCGGGAGCCCCCCACTCACGACCTTGTGGAAACCTGGGTCTGTTCATTGTAAAGTGGATGTGATGTCATGTCCACTCAGGGGCCTGCTGGGGTAAGTGCTGGGACTCACAGGGAGCTGCCCCAAATCTCAGAGGCCTGGTGGTCACCCCCAGCCCGTCCTTGTCAGCACCAGCCCATTCTTGTCATTTTTATCAGACAAATGGACGTTTATTTTCTCTATTTTTTGAAAATGTTACATAAAAAAAAAAATAAGAGCCCCTTCTCACCCCCCTCCTCCCACATCAACCACCTCTTTCATCATCACGGCACAGTCATTGCATTTGGTGAATACATTTTGGAGCACTGCTGCACCACATGGATAGTGGTTTACATTGTAGTTTACACTCTCCCCCAGTCCACGCAGGGGGCCATGGCAGGACATACAATGTCTAGCCTCTGTCCCTGCAGCACCACCCAGGACAACTCCAAATCCCGAAATTGCCCCCACATCACATCTCTTCTTCCCTCTCCCTATCTTCAGCAGCTACTGTGGCCACTTTCTCCACATCAATGCTACAATTTCTTCCATCACCAATCACAATAGTTCCAGAGTAGAATATCAGTAAGTCCACTCTAGTCCATCCTCTAGTCCTCCATCCTGTGGACCCTGGGATGGTGATGTCCTCTCCACCTCTATATTGAGAGGGGGCTTAGATTCCACATGGATGATGGATGCAATCCTCCTGCATGCAGTTGTAGGCACTCTTGGCTCCCTGGTGTGGTGGTTGACCTTCTTCACCTCCCTGTTAGCTGATCTGGGTAAGTCCAACAAACCAGAGGGTAGGAGGCCCAGGGCCTAGCTGTCACATGGACAGCCCAGAGATTCAGGTCTCCTGAGCATACACCAACCCCAGCGCCAACCACAGGTTCAGTGAAAGTGACAGAAGAGGCATGTGTAGAAAGGTCACATCTGAGTCCAGGTCCATCACACTCGGGAGCACAGACTCCAAGGAGGCCAGCCCATTCGTGACACCACATCCCCCTCCTTGCCACCATCACCACCACCATCCCCCACCCCACCACTGCCTCCCTGTCCTCACCTCCTCTCGTCCTTGTGCAGGTGAGAGGCCACTGTCTTGCATTGTTAGAGACAAAAGTGCCACATCCTTTAGGGCCCACATCCTGCACACGTAAAGTCAACCTTCACAGACAAATTAACAAACGGTGATGGATGATGTGGAAATAATGATCTGTGAAACCTTCAAAGTTACGTACCGAGCCGGGGAGGTGGCGGCCCTCGTTTGTTTGGTGACGCGGACGTCACGGAGGGGTCTAACAATTCTTTATCCACACCATACTGCGTTTTGTCCTGTTCTCTAAAGTCTTCTCTGATGGGCAAATGCCAGTCACGTTTTCTTACGTGAATTTCAGGCTGTCAATCTCACCTGCACAGGAGCAGGCAAGAGTCAGGAAGTGAGCGGGGAAAAAGAAAAGGCTTGAGCAGTGAAAGAGAGGCCAGGAGTTCCAGGCCGAAGCCCCTGCCCCTCCCGGAGGCTGGCTCCTCGAGCCTCACCCAGGGCCTGCTTTCTCTTCAGCTCCCTCCACCCACTCAAGTTCTCTGTGAGCTCCCAAGGCTGCAGCAGCAAGGAGTGCACCTCGGTAGTAGAAGGAGAGGGACTGCTCCAGGCCTGCGGGGAGAGCTGGGGGGACACGAGAGGGGCCGGAGCTGAGGAACACCCACCTGCAGCGCCCTGGTGTGAAGCCCCTCGGGCGCTGTTTACAAAAGGGACCTAACAAAATCATGGCTGGTGATAATTACGGCGTTGGGCCAAGGAAAATTGTGGGCAGAGAAATGTTCAGTATTTTTAAATAATACAATTATGAAACACTGGAATAGCCATTTTGGACGCTTACCATTTAGGATGTTTAAGGAGCGTGTAGGTGAGAAAGTATGTGGGTAATTCTTCCTCCACTGCTCTCGAAATGAAGGGCCTGAGGATTTCAGGTGCATTTGCAGCGTTTAAATATTCACGGAAACAGTAAGATGATTGTATAAGATTCGTGCTCAACTATTAATTCTTTAATTTCTAGTCTTAAGTCCCCAATACAAATACAAGACTTCCAATACGGAACTGCGAGTAAGAAAGCATAATTTAGTGAATCACTTCCCTCAGATTCTTAAAAATGATCTTCAATAAAGCAAATGTGATGCATTTATTATTCTAATATTCAAAAGGAACTTGTAGGACAAAATCAAATCTGTTCTTTAGAGAGCTATTCAAATGTTGTGTTTACTCCAATTGGTTAAGGGAATAAAAAAAACCTGGCTGGACCTTCCAAATACACTTAGAAGAACCATTAAACATTCAGCTTCCTAAAAAAAGAGTTAATTTCAATTGATTCATGTACCATTTTGGCTGCAAAATGCACACATTAGCAACAGTTTTTTTTTTAAAGATTTATTTATTTCTCTCCCCTTCCCCCCGCCCACCCGTTATCTGTTCTCTGTGTCTATTTGCTGTGTCTTCTTTGTCGGCTTCTGTTGTTGTCAGCGGCACAGGAATCTGTGTTTCTTTTTGTTGCGTCACCTTGTGTCAGCTCTCCGTGTGTGTGGTGCCATTCCTGGGCAGGCTGCACTTTCTTTCGCGCTGGGCGGCTCTCCTTACAGGGTGCACTCCTTGCGCACGGGGCTCCCCTACGCGGGGACACCCCTGCGTGGCACGGCATACCTTGCGCGCATCAGCACTGCGCATGGGCCAGCTCCACACGGGTCACGGAGGCCCAGGGTTTGAACCGCGGACCTCCCATATGGTAGACGGACGCCCTAACCACTGGGCCAAGTCTGCCGCCCAGCAACACTTTTTAATGCCTTAGATGTAGCTCTACTGAAAATATATGTTGATTTCTCTTCAATTTGTGAATCCAGTGTTCTCCCAGGCATAAAAGTGAAAATGCAGGCGCCTTGAGTTAACATGTCATTGGTCGAACAGGCAAAGAGGAAGCTTCTAGGAAAGGCAGAACAAGGCTTTATTAATTTCCAAGGGTTGATCCGATGTGCTTCTTTTAAAGGTGATGCCTCCGGGCTCTGGAAACAAACTCTTCCATGGAGCGGGTTTTTCAGGGGGCCAGAAGCGCAGAGCAGCCGCCCGCAGCCCCCAGCAGGGCTGGTCACGTTGGAGATCTCCTTTAGGGACCCTGTGGCCCTCTGATGTCACACACAGTGAGGCGGGTCCCGTCGGGGCAGCTCAGCGAGGAACTTCCCGGGTCGTTCCCTTTTTCACCGACGCTGTGCACTTTAACCTCCCGTGCTCTTTCGTTTCCCGACAGACCTTCTGTGATGTGTTAGCAAACCCGCGCTGTATCCAGCTACTGTCTTCCTTGAAACCACTTAAGCTCAAATGCCATCGATGACGAGCTCCTACACAAAAGCTATCAATTCTGCCTCACGTCTGAGCATCACGTTTTCCTCTAAACCATCAGAGGGATCCTAACGGATGGGGCCCTAATGAACTCTGGAAAAGCACACCTTATGCTGCGAACACTTAGAGAAGCGCGGAGAACTCTTAGACAAACTATATACCTGTTTTGGGGTGAATCTATTTTCTTTGTTTTATGGTAAAAGCAGTTTCTAAAAGTCTTGCAAATACTTCTAAAAATCGATCTTTTGTAACCAGTGGAAAATCACTTATTGATTGCTCACAATGCACAAGACTCTGGGCAGAGGTGATGTGATTAAAGAATATAATCTTAGAGTATGCAATTTCATTCACGACCTGGCTTCAAGCACATATATATTTTTTTAATGAGTAAAAGTCAAATGGAAATGATTAAAATTAGTTAGCAGAAAGCGGAGGACAGAAAACGCAGTTCTGAATCTTCCCGATGCAGCTGTGCGTCTAGTGAGAGCCTCCTCTCAGGCTCTTGAGAGGGTGGAGAGAGAGGGTCAGTTCCCATCAGAAGAGGCTCTCGCTGTCTGGAAATGAGCAAAGAAACATTCAACAGCATCAGTTAATAAGCCACATCCTGTGAACGCGTCAGGCGCCCGCAGCGTGTTGTGTATTTCACATCCTTTTCTGTCACTCCTCCCCTTCTCTCCTTCTAAAATCCCACTGAAATAAGGGTTCGGTTTGGAGGCCGTTACGTATCTAGCTCCCCTTGCACTGGGATACTTCTGCCCCAGAAAACGTTTTCAGGCGGTGTCCCCAACTCCTCACCCCGGCGTCCTGGGAGCAGGCGGTGAGGACGGATCCGGCGGGTCTGCGGGGCAGGTGGCTCTCCCGGCAGCAGGTCCTCGTAGAGCGCTGTGTCGTATGGAAATGCTTAGCGGCCCGGCTCACGGGCTACAGAGGTGCCTTTTCATCTTCGCGGGGTTTGAACAGGATCCTTTCAGAGCCAGATGACCAGGAGTGCCCTCTGTGGCCCTCCATGGCCACAGTCCAGCCTCCTCCTCCAGGAGGCCCAGGGGAGCGGCGTTCCAGGACGCCGGCTATGGAATTCCATCAGGTTTCCATGTGGCCGTCCCTCTTCATGCCCTGCAAAATAACGTGCTGCAGTCATTGTCGTTTTTCAATAGAAGTGATTTTAAGATGAAAAAATGTTTGCTGTAAATGTTCGTATGGGGACTTACTTGAATCTGAGCATCTGTTAAGCATGTTTAAATAGCTGGGTAACTGAAACGGCACTCAATGCCCAGCCTTATCAGCCCCATTTGGATGATCTGTTGTCTCTCTCTGATCCCCAAAGCTAAACATCTGGGTTTTCTAGGTCATTTTAGAAAGGAGAGGCATTCCTCGCTAATTTTCCATTAAAAGAATGTTTTACATGGTCAAGACTGTTCATTTAATATCGATAAGATCAGAGGCAAGTTGTTTTGGCCAAGGGGAATCCGCCTAGACTTTTCCACTCATTCAGTCACATCGTTTGCCTGAGAACCAGACCCGCTTCTGCTCAGCCTCTGTCCCCGGGGCACCCACAGGCCCTCTGTAAGCCCTGCAGGGATTCCCAAGACCAGAGCTTTTCTAGCTCTCTGGAGGAGAGGCCAGGGTATTTTCACCCCTCCCAATCCATGGCAGACCAATGCTTTAAATAGAACACAGTAACAATTAATCACTAAACTGATGGAATACAGATATATAAACTTATTTATTTTACACTCCCTGGACATCAAATCACTCTTACGATGCTGTAATCATTTTGACATACTTACTTTTGATCTCTGTTCTTACTGATCTTTGACCGGGGATAACTGTTTGCAAACCAGCCTGTGATAAACTGAAGTAAAATAACCCAAAGGAAAGGTAGGGAGGGGG